>NC_063162.1:111552093-111871343 GCF_023159225.1 Perognathus longimembris pacificus
TTTATTGTCAAAGTATGGTACAGAGGAGTTACAAATTCATATGTGAGCAATGAGTGCATTTCTTGTTCAACTGTTTAGAGAAGGAATCAGTGATGATGTGAACTTTGAAAATGGGGTTACAACTTTCAAAGTGAATGTCCATCTTTGTTCTTTCAGTCTTAGAAAGTTGGCATGACTCCACAGAACTAGTTTTCACACATGACAATCAAGTTCTATCCAAATTTTCAAAATTAATATTAGTGACTTTCATTGCATATTGTCTTTCCCTACCTAGCCTTTCCTCAGCATCATGGCATGTAAGTGAAATATCCCTTAATAGGATTGATTTCTAGTCTTTGTACTGGTAGTTACTGTAACTTCACTATCATCTATGCTGCACCTCACTGCTTTAGAAACGAGACAACAGTAATTGACCTATTAAAAGATTGATGAATGTAAGATAAAAATAGACATGACGACAGAAAAACAGTTCAGTGTTTTGTGCTTTGAAAAATAATCAACATCTTGTCTGTGGCTTTAAACCTGTAAAAATGCCAAAGGAACTTCATGTTTTTCCTTATCTAGCAAACTAAAATTTTAGCTCCTACAAAAATCTGCCCTGGGAAAGAAGGGCTGGCTGAGTTTCTTGTAACTTCTTTCTGTGGGGGAAAGCCAGAAATGTGCTGGATAGGTTCAGGTTGTTGGATTTGTTACAGGAAAAATCAAACCACACTACAAAGATTTATCAGATAATTATGTTTTACTTAACCACAACCTAACAACTGAGGACTTATAAAAGATTTAAGACTTTCAGAGGGACACACACACACACACACACACACACACACACACACACACACACACACCCCATAAGAAAACTCTGAAATTCTGAATAGATCCTTTTATTTCAAAATCATATTCAAATTTGTGACTAAATAATTGCCTCCACCAAACCCAAATCTTCAAACATCAGTGCACAGTGTATACTGGGCTTTGCTTCAAAGAAAGGTTACAAGTGTAATCGCGCTGAACATTTACTCAGACAAATCACTTATATTTGATTGTCTTAGATTGGTTTGATGTAAGTTAAGATTTGCTACTTTCCTTCTCAGGTACTTAAACATAACTGTAAAAAAATTGTGAAGATTATTTAAAAGATCTAAGGTAACTATTTTTAAATCAACTGATAATTTCTATTGTCAAGAAACAGCATGTCACGATAAGAGTACATTATTTGGATAAAAGTGGCGAACCTTATCACAAGTAAATATTTCATGTTGCAACTCTATCTTCTGATTTCATGTTTACATAAATATCTATCATAATAAATATTTATGTTTCACATATGTAACTTCTAGTACATACTGACAATCTTTACTGATTAAGGCTTTACTTTTATTAAAGCAAAACTTTGCAGTCCAGGTTGGTTTGCAATTTCTGATTTTTCCACCTCAGCTTCTAAGTATTGGGATCATAGGAATGAACTATCATGACTGATTAGGAATTAATAAGTCATTTTTACGTTTGACCTTTATTTGGTATTATAGACTATTCTTATCTCTGGTCTAAAATATAGAAATAAGAATATTTTTGCACTATTTTAATACTTCCATGTACATCTGATAGCAAATGTTTCTTAATGTAATCTCCCACAGTCTTGAAAATCTGGAAAATTTTGCAAAGCCAAATCAGTGACTGTGTATGGAACTTTAACCACATTTCTAATTTGGTTATGCTTGCAAGGTTAGGGGCCAATAATCTTGTTACTATGTGGTACATACGTCTCTAAAATTCTTTGTAACTTTCTGCCTAAAACTAACTCTTGTAACCTCTACTCATTATGAATGGATGTAGTCTACTCTACCCAGATGGTTAATTAATGTTGTTATAAATATGGTGTATAGATTGGAGAACATGATGCTTCAAGTTCTAAAAAATATAAAGCACAAAATCTTTACCAGAATAGATCTAAATTGCAAAGCATAATGCTTGCTTATAAGTTTTATTTTAAGAGGAGCATTTTAAGAAAGGATATAATAAAATTTAGATGTATCTTCCAGAGCACAATCTAATAACTTGAAGCAGGTTTTACATGTCTATTGTTTTGTCTGCAGTATTTATATTTGGATTAAATGAGAAAAATATCTTGAGCAAAGAGTAAATGGTACAATATTAATTACAGCCTAGCTCTGTGTTAGAGATCTCTTCAAATGTTTTGAGAACATCAAGGTAAGGATGATTTTCCTTGAGCTGTCTTCCTGATTTCCTTGTTAGTGGTTCATGGCCACATCTGTTTCCCTGATTTCCTGATGGACCACCCAACTGTGCCCTCCATTCCATTTAATACTACTTCCCGAGATGTGGTTTTTGCAAATAGCTTTTGGATTTTTGTTGTTTTTGTTTGTTTGTTTGTTTTCCTTTTTGACAAGCAGTTCAATTCCAGTGAATTTTACAATTTTATCTTTCTTAATAATTAATGATTCATCTTTACTTGTGACCCTAACTTACTACTACAGAATATAGTTGTATGATCTTTCTTTTATTTCACTCTTATAATCTATTTTTTTCTCATTTTCTTTGGTGCTGGAATTTCTTGGATTAAGACCTTTTCTTTGTTTCTGGTTTGTTGGAATTTAAATAGAGCTGGCATTTACAAAGAAGTACCGAACAAAGTTTTGCTCAAGTTTCAAAAATAATTCTGAAGATTCCCTCTTACTTTGATTTAACCATAATACAAGTTAAAATGTATTATACAGGGCATTTGATTAGAGGTTGTTGTTTTTATCACCATTCAATACAATCGTAGATTTCCTCTTAATATTAAGAAAATATAAAAGAATAAAATATTGTTTGTCATTCTTCTTGTAAAATAAGCATCTAAAGAAATGTTAAGAAGATAACTTTTAAAACATCATGAATTTGTATAAGCGTTTTACACAATGTTGTTTTTTTTTTTTCAAATATTTCCAACCTGCATCTAACATTTTGTAGTGTGTGGGAGTGTGTGTGTGTGTGTGTGTGTGTGTGTGTGATGGGTGCTGTCCCTGAAGTATTTTTCCCCTTCTCTCAAGTCTAGTGCTCTGCCACTTTAGCCACAGCTCCACTTCAGGCTTTATGGCAATTAATTGTAAATGAGAGCCTCAAGAATTTTTCTAACCAGGCAAGCTTCAAACTCCAGTCCTCAAGAGTCTCTTGAGTATCATGCATTAGTCACAGGTGCCTAGCTCTACACTTATTTTTACTGACCAATATGTAGTGTCAAATTATCATTTATAACATATTGTTATGAAATAAGTGCACATTAGATTCTATTCCTGATGGTTCTGCCCTCATGACTTAGTTCCTCCTAAAACCCCTGTTTCCTAATCATGTCATATTGCTGACTATGATACTACATAATAATTTGTGGAAAAACACTTAGGTCACAAGAGCTAGTCATCCAAGGAGGATAGAATCAACTGTTTCCAAATATCTATTTATGTTGATATTTTACCTCCACCCATGGGTCACAAATGTTCTTAATGGCATGTAGATTGATAAAACCTTTCCAGAAGGTTTTCAATTTAGATGACCCAGATTCATAAGGAATCATTATCTATAATAGAGATACCTTCTGACATATATTTCTTCACTAAAAAAATATTTTCACGTCAATATTAATTGTTGATACCTGGCTGTAGAATAGAAATGTTGAATAAACAAACATAAAACAGGATTAATCTCATTGGATATTTCCACCAAGGCTCTTGAAGAAACATTCTTGGTTGATTAGAAATAATAATAGTTTGAAAAAAATTGTTTTGAGCTCTACTTCTCTGTAATGTGTTTAATAGTATGTTACAAATAGAAGTGATATCATCCAGGGTTTATCTTGTTTATAAAGCATAGGCGTGTACAGTCAGTGTAATTCCACATGACAGCAGGAATTTTGGAGTAGTAAGCATTGACTTCAACTTAAAGGCACCAGAATAAGAAAATCTTGTAATCTTTGAAGCCAAGCTTTTTTCTCTAACAAAGTCCTTGGCATTTTCTTCCAAGAGAATACCATTTTATGTACTTAAAAATCTGCTATTGAATGTAGCAGAACTTAGCTGGTTGAACAATGTGTAATGTACTACAGAAATGGCTTCTTCCTTAAACCTCTTTATAAATCAGCTTCTTTTGGCTTTTTTTTTTTTTTTTCAGCTTCACCTTTCTCTGACATTCATGGGTAGGACTAGATCTGGATTAGGATGGGGCTTAAAGGATTGTTGTGGTCGGTTAAGATCTTAACATCTAGATCACTAAAACTTTTCACTACATTAGCAATAATACTATTGTACTTTCTTCTCATTTCTCTAGTCATTGTAATGACTCTCTTAATTTCTTTGAAAAATGTTTCTTTTCATTCAAAATGGCAAAAAATTGGTCAGAAAAAAAGGGTTGGCTTTTAGCCAATCTTAGTCTAGACAAGCCTTTTTCACTCTGTTTAGTCATTCAAGGTTTTGGATTAAAGTGAGAAATATGCAACTCATCCTTCCATTTGAACAATTAGAAGGCCACTTCTGTTTACTCTTGCCTCCTTTGAACACTGGTGTGTCTCAGAGAATGCCAGAGTGGAAGAGAGGAAGAGACTAAGGAATGGCATGTTGATGAGACCGTTCAGGACACACACAATAGTTATTTATTATGTTATTCTCTTGTTTGTGTGAAGTTTGTGATTCCCCCAATCAAGTACAATAACAGCATCTAAACTCACACATCAAAGATCACTATGACTTTTTATTAAAAAAAATCTGAATTATTGTATTACCAAACTGTATGAAAGAGAAGTGAGAATCTGTTACTAGTATAAAGACAACATCAAGAGAATTGCTTGATGAGGGTTGCCACAAATCTTTGTAATCAAACAAATGAGTAATATCAAAGGAGTATAATGAAGCAAAGCAAAATAAAACATGAGTAAAGAAATATTTTAACTTCAAAGATTAACATTATCTTTCATATGAAAGAATACTTGTGTGAAATTTGGAATATATATTTATTTAACTCCTCTTTACCTCAAAAACAGAACAACAACTTCACAAAAGGACCATTTTTTGTTGTTGTTGGGGGTCATAGGAGAACCCACCTTGCATTTTATGTTGCCTTTTTTAAAAAATGAGAGGCATGGAAGTTTTAATGCAAATTTTGCAAAATGGAAAACTATGAAGTCTAATCACAGTTAAGACTGTGATTTGGCTTAGACTTCTGAAATTAATCAAGAGGAGATTTGCCTGATTTTCTGTGTGAAATGAGTCGTGGATTTGTGGCACTGAGTAATATTGGAACTAAATTTTTCTGGATCTAAGATCCTGCAAGTAGCTTAATCATTTCTGAGCATAAACAGAGCTTCTTTTTTGTCTGCTAGTCAAGAATATAATGATTAGAGAGGGTATCACTACAGATTAAAATGCCAATTTTCTGTGCAGTTCTTGGAAACAACTTTCAGGAGGCATAAGGCTTCAGCTTGTGAGAAGATAGCACATTCCAGGTAATGGTCGTACATGAATCCAAAGCAATTTTTAAAATTAGTTCTAAAGTTGCTATTCAAGAATAAACATTTTACGTTCTTTGTAAATGCTTAGCTTGCATTTTATTATATAAATCCATATATAGGAACTAAAAATTAAATTAAATTACTAAGTATTTGACAGAATATTTTTTTACTTTCCACATATATGAGATTTTTATGCTATTAAAGAAAATAAATTTAATGGCTTGATTAGCTGTCTTAGGTCAGACAGAAGCTATTTTATTTGATTAGTAGAGATCAACTCTGATAGATAATCAGCCTAAAGTGAATTGTGTCTTCTCTGTAGCACTTTTCTTTTTTGACTTATGCACTACCAGTGGAATTCTTTAGTCCTCTTGGATCACTTATTATCCAAATTTCAGCTATTGAGTAGCACAGGGGAATAGTTCTGTAGATTCTTAATATTAAAACTCTGATGTAAAGTCTAAGACATCCTATTATTCTATGGGGCCACATTCTGACTTTTAGTTGGATTAAGAGTGTATTCTAAATATAAGTGCACTGTGAACACTTAAGTTTCTTGAAACTTCTGAATGGTATATATTTCTGCATCCTTTTCTCCAAAATAGTTTATATAGGAAAATAAACCTTAATGTTTTATTATTTATCATTTTCACTTCTACATCTGAATGATAAATCAAGAATGTGCTGTAGCACCAACACAAGAACAACAACAAAATCTCCATTAAAAAGATCAAGACACAAAAGTGAAAGTCGTTACTTAGAAATTCTCTGATTCATTTTACTTTCTAAGGAGCCACTGTGTTAGTTCTCAGTAGAATTTGTATGTTCTGCAGAAAGGAACATAATATATTCTCAGAAAAAAATAGTTACAAACAATTACCCTATTTTTTTCCATTTTTATCTTAAGGTAAAACTTCAAGTTAGGCCTTAAAGGGTAATAAATGATTTGGCTCTTCTCACCAGGGTAGGAGCCCAAACAAACTTCGGAAACAAGTACTGGATAGCAATACACAGTATATTGTTTTGAGCATTGTCTTCAATAAAATGGAAGGTAAAACCTATATTTGGATCTTCATATATTTAGCTAATAAGATAAGTCCAAAACTATGCATAACAATGACATGAGGTCATCAAACTTACAGTCATATAAAAATGTATATTCCCCAAAGAAAATGTCTTCAACCTGCATCAACTCATTAAGTTTCATGTCTTTCTGAAACCTGGCAAATGATAAAACCATAACAAGGATGCTTTGAATTCTAGTTTTCATATTCTTTAAATTATACCATGAACAAACTTGCAAATTCAAAATTTAGCTTATCTATCTCAGCATTTTTCTGTTGTTTATGATGTTAAAAAGATCTGCTTCAGAAACCAGACTGTATCCCATGTACAATAACTTTGATAATAATCGTGCTTTGTCCAATATACTGAATACTTGTGTCATACCTTGTTTCTGTGATAAAAAATTACTGATTCAAATCTCTCTTCTTGGTTTCATATTTGTTGTTTTGTGTCAGACCTTGTTGTGAAAATTAATTTTACATGGAATACCAACTGATTTTTCTAAGACAGAAATCTTACCCTCTCCTTACCAATATGCCTTGGAATCTTGAAAAAGTGCCCTCAAATCAAGTCCTGCCTGCAATCTCCTGTTGGGTGTTCTGACACATTCTCTTGCCTTTCTGGCATACAAAAGTTTAGAGAACTCAAATCATCTTTCCCTTCTCATCTTCTAAATGTTTATTTAACTCACTCACTAATATGAAGAGGTGGTTTGAATGCAGAAATAGTGTAGTTATATAACACTTACTGAGTATCTACACTGTAAGTAGGTACTATAATAATCTCTTGGCTTAACCTCTTTCATTGAAGTGGGAAATCCCCCTTCTCTCATAGCTGAGTTTAAGGCAAGCAAATGTCCTGTCATGCTGTGGGAGTCTAATATGCATTATAGTCTTTCTCTGGCCTAAGTTAACAAAGCACATGCTGGATTGCTATCATCAGCCAATCTTGTTGGCTTGTCTACATCTGTGCTTCCACTTCACTCATACACCAGCTGATTGCTGATTCCTTTCTCTTTCTTACTAAAATACCAGAATAATATAACAAACATATTGCAAATATAGTTCATTTGAGGAATATCACAATTTATTTTATTTTACTCTAAAGTAAAATCATTATGAGCTGTGTAGGCACTGTTGGGAATAATGGGGGCACTGTGGATAGCCATGTGATGCTTAACACTAAGAATGATCTTCTTTGCTTGTAATTAGTACAGAGAAAGTCTTCAAACTGTTTTATAGAAAGGCAAGTTATTTTCTTAAGACCTTAGAACAAATGACTATCACGTTGACTATTTGACCACATAATTCCACCAATACTCAGTATAGAGAATACATTCTGCCACATTATTGTTTAATGGAATATGATATGAAGAATTAAAAAATCTGAGCTGTTCATCTGGTGTATGGTTAGACAGGCACAGATTTATGGACATTGGCAGAAGACACAAGACTCCACCGTCACATACTGCTCTAGGTTATTGTTATTGACTCTATCCACTCCCTTGTGTTCTACATGAATTACACAGAGAGAACAAGTGGAAGTGTTGTGTTTGGGAAGTTTGTGTCATATTTGACACACATTTATACCTAGCGTAGAGAGCCTGACTCTTTAAAAATGTACTGGAAACCTAACCAATCTTGGCCCTGAAAAGAGACATTGTCTTTATTAAGTTGACAATTAAAAAGAAAACAAAGAGTCAAGACAAGACACCTGATCTCTGATCAAGGGGAAGACAGCATCTTCCTCTATCTGCCAAGACTCTTGTGGTATGTAAATATTCCTGACCATGCAGTTGAGAATGGGGCTTCTCCATGAAAAATGTCTGATATTCATGTAAATTTTCTTCTAGCACATGCTTCTGTTTTATTTAGAGTTCTGATTCAACATTTAGTAACACCCAAACTGGAAACTCTTATTTAGCTTTGGTTTTGTAGTTTCAAATTAGATGACTGTATCTCTAGTGCTTTTCTATGATTTTCAGAATAAGGATTTCCAGCACACACAGTCCTGCCTTGGAACTGTGAAGGCTTCCTTCCCCTTTAAAAACAGTGTTGAAGGGCTGAGAATGTGGCTTAGCAGTAGAGTGCTTGCCTACCATGCATGAAACCCTGGTTTCGATTTCTCAGCACCACATAAACAGTAAAAATGAAGCCAGAAGTGGCACAGTGGCTCAAGTAGTAGAGTGCTAGCCCTGAGCAAAAAGAAGCCAGGAGTAGTGCTCAGGCCCCGAGTTCAAACTCTAGGGCTGGCAAAGCAAACAAAAAAAAGCTGTTTATGGTGCTATCAGATCTTTTGAATGAAATAAAATATTTTTACAGTTATCATCCTTAATTCAATCTATGGGCAGGGCACACAAAGGCAAACGCAGGCAAACACACACACACACACACACACACACACACACACACAAACACACTGGAAACACAGTGATAAACTTTTTTTTTTTTTTTAAGAAAAGAAGAAAACTTCCATTTTATGGTATCTAAAACCTCATGACACAAAAACAAATATTACCATTTTGTACATCCAGAGAAATAAAAATAACTCTTTGTTGCCCTTCTACTCATTTCCTGCTGCCCTTTGCTGCTTTGTTGCCCCTTTAGTTTCTGAAGTGTGTATTTATCTTTCTAAACATGTACATTTTGCTACTAGACTGCGCAATGCTTAGTGCAGAGCTTTCTGTCTCTTTTGTCAGGGTGATGTACAGAGAGTACAGATTCTACCTGACTTAAAAGACACTTGTTAAATGAATTAAGTGAATGTACGCCTTCATAGCTCTTCCTAAGGCTGTTTAGGATTGAAGAGAAAGTATTCCTATTTAGGATTAGAAGTAATGCGTACATATGCTAATAGAGAAATAAATCTCATGCAAATCTTCATTGGAGTTATAATTTCGCTAGCACTGTGCCTATACGAAAATAGAGGATTAGGGCTGGGAATATGGCCTAATTGCAAGAGTGCTTGCCTCATATACATGAAGCCCTGGGTTTGATTCCCCAGCACAACATATACAGAAAACGGCCAGAAGTGGGATTGTGGCAGAGTGCTAGCCTTGAGCAAAGAGAAGCCAGGGACAGTGCTCAGGCCCTGAGTTCAAGGCCCAGGACTTGGCAAAAAAAAAAGAAAAATGAAAATAGAGAATTTTTTTTTATTCCATTTGATTCCATTCAGGTCTGCCTGGAGAAAAATGGTTTTATTTTCAAATGACATTCATGGAATTTCTGGACAAAAATCAGATTTAAAATTAATCCAGTCCTATATATAATATTTTTCTAAGACAGGACTTGATATAAAAGACCAGGCCAATCTATCCATGTTTAATTTTCTATCTCAGTACAAGGCAATTAAGTTAAAAGTACATTGAGGGTTGATAATGGAAACATGCTTAATTAAAATATCCCTAGCTTAAGAATGGTTATTATTCAAGTTCCAAATAATGGATATGCTTTTATTTTTTCCCTCAAATATGGCTTAACATAGAAGAGTTTGGCTTTAAATATGTTTTGCTATGTTCTCCTTTAAACTGGATTCTTAGAATTGAAAATAATGATAAAGGAATCTTATCTGAAATGGACAACTTTAGAAATAATATTTTCAAGAATTATCATAAATGACAGAAGAGTTCACTATTGAAAAGACCACTGAAATCTTTTTTGATATTCTGTAACGTAGCTTAATAAATTGGTAAGGGAAGGTTTTAGAAGGCTGGATGTTTCATATATTCTCATTTTATAAATGATATGTGTATGCATTTGCTTAAAAATTTCCATCTGCAATGAATATCTTTCTGACTGCTATTGACTGTAAAGGAAAATAATTTCAAACCCTGTTGTTACTTCAATGTTAAGAATTTTAAAATTCAGAACAGCCACTTTGAAAGCCTTTTTCTTGCAATCTTAAATATCACTAGGTAGCAACTTTGATAATGTAAAAATTGATCTAGCAATGAGCTAAATAAGGTTTCATTCATAAACAATGAGATCAATGTGTGTGACAATTCTAAATATATGTCAAGTTCTAGGGAGAAAATGAACAAAAAGTTCAAGGCATCATAAGTTTCAGATTTAGAAATAACATCATCTATTATAGAGGTCAATTAACAACAATAAAATAAAATTTAAATACATAAAATTGTTAAATATTTTCAGGCAATATTTATGATTGAAAGGTCTTGTGTTAATACAACGAAAGCACAGGGACTTGTAATCTAATGGAACTTATTTCTATAATTTTAATCACTAAGTTATAGTGAAAATAATTGTTATTTTAAGACAGTGTAACATAAATTATGTAGAACAGTCTATATTGCTTTGGTGGCAGAAAGAATCAAAAGTACATATATTTTGCTTATATTTTTAAGGAAAAGAAGTTTAAATATCTAAATAACAATGGACTTTTAGATTTTTATTTGAAGATTGTGCCCAATTACAACCATCATATTTCTTCTAGTTTTTGCTACTTCTTTCTAGAATTCTAGTAACTTATTAGTGTTTACCTGATGGGTTAAAAGTAATAATGAACTTGATAAGTCTTTCATAAAGGCACACTGAGGATGCTAGAAAAAATGGTCTTTCTTTATCAAAAATATGAATTTTTGCTGAACCTAGGATTTCTTACTTAATAGTCTACTATTGAAACTCTATACCAGCTTTTTTTTCACTTTTTCCTTTTTTTTAAATTTTATTTTTGTGTGTGTGTGCAAAAGGGGTAGAATTACATAATAGGACAGTGAGTACATTTCTTGTGATATCTTACACCCTCGTTTTTCTTTCTTTTCCCTTGATCATGTAGGCATATATACAACACCCAGTGTACCAAAAACATATACAGTAGCCACATGGCATACGCCAAAGGAAATTCACCTAGAACTTTAAATATAACATGAACAATAGAGTTTTCTTATCCTTGTATATGATCATACATATATAGCTTTTGAGCTATTGTGTTCCACTGAGAGGTCTATTTTAGACCTTTATATGTTTAGTAGTTGTTTGGTTTTTACTTACATAATGTAAGGTCGCTGACCCAAACCTGTGGGAAATACCATTTGACAAGAAGTTTTTTGTTTCGCAGACCTGGTCTCTAGTGTCCCCCACCCCACTTTTTCCTTCTTTCTTGCTTGCTTGATTTCTTTCTTTCTTTCCTTCCTTCCTTTCCTCCCTCCCTCCCACCCTCCTTCTCTTGCTCCTTCCTTTCTTTTTCCTTCCTTCCTTTCCTCCTTTCCTCCCTCCCTCCCTTGCTCTCTCCTTCCTTCCTTCCTTCCTTCCTTCCTTCCTTCCTTCCTTCCTTCCTTCCTTCCTTCCTTCCTTCCTTCCTTCCTTCCTTTGTCAATCTTTTTTTTTTTAGATAAATTCTCTGCTAACTTTTTACAAGCTGGTTTCAAACCTCACTTCCCCTGCCTACCTCCCAATTAGGTGAGATTAGAGATATGTGCCATTACCTCCAGTGTGGTAGTGGTCTTTGGAAAGATGACTCTTTTAATTAAACTTTTTTTCTTTATTTTCAATGTGTGGTACAGAGTGATTACAGATTCATATGAAAGGCAGTGAGTACATTTCTTATTCAACTTGTTACCTCCTCCCTCATCCCCCCCCCCATTCCCCTCCTCCTTTCCCTCTTCCTCCAAGAGGGGTGCAGCTGATTTACACCATATGGTTTTGTAAGTGTTGCTTTTGGAATGGTTTGTCTTTTTGTCCTTTGTCTCTCAACTTTGATATTTTATTTGCCTTCCCCAGTTCTAATACCTGTATAAACAGTATCCAGGGTACTCAGATTAGATACAGTGGTAGTGGGGGTACAACCACAGGAAGGGAATACAAGAGAAACAAAACTAAGCAAAACAATCAAACAGACAAGAAAACACATCCAAAAGGTGCAGTTCCACATGGCATGTTGAAAATAATTACAACAGTGGTATAACTCTTGTTTTTGTAACGGGAGTTCATTTCACTTGGCATCATCTTATGTGATCATATGGGTGTAGCTATTGGGGTATCTTGATCTTCTACCATGACTAGCCACCTCACCCCTGTAAGAATGTCCATTATCAGGAAATCCAATAATAACAAATGCTGGTGGGGATGTGACCAAAGGGGAACCCTACTACACTGTTGGTGGGAATGAAAGCTTGTTAATCCCCTCTGGAAAGCAGTGTGGAGGTTCCTAAAAAGGCAAAACATAGAGCTCCCCTATGATCTGGCAGCCTCACTTTTGGGCATCTACCCAAAAGACTACAAGTAAGACCACACTAAGGCCACCAGCACAACTATCTTCATCGCAGCATAACTCATCATTGCTAAAACATGGAACCAACCTATATTATATGCCCCTCAGTAGACAAGTGGATCAGGAAAATGTGGTACATATACACAGTGGAATTCTATGCTTCCATCAGAAGAAATGACACTACCCCATTTGCAAGGAAATGGAAGTACTTGGAAAAAATTGTACTAAATGAAGTGACCCAGACCCAAAGAAACATAAACCCTATGGTGGCCCTCATAGGGAATAGCTGGTACATGATTAGGCTAGTTATGGTTGAAGATCAAGATGACACTTTTTGATTAAAAACATCTTTACCACATAAAACAATGACTCTCCAAGTCATTGTAAGAAACATCCTGGAATCTGCAACTAATCATGCCCCCCATGTCTATGTGTGTAATTACTATGCTCTTATCAGAGAATAGGTCTCTCCGTTTTAAAGCAGAATCACTATGAAGAAAAGGAAAGGGAGAAGGTAGAACATAAGATGGAAATGTTTATTTATGAAACTATGCTTGTTTTTAACCTAACAGAAAAAGACAACAGAAATGTCTTCTTATGTTGACTAGAACAAGTACAAAGATTTAAGTAACATCTTATACAAACTCCTCTTCCTGCCTGGACTGGCTTTGAAATACTATCCTCAGCCTCCTTAGTATGTAATATTATTAGTATGCAGTACTTTGAGGCAGATACTTCCGCATAGCTGCTTTTATTTAATATTTCACACACATTTAAGCCAGCCTATAATGACTCATGGTCACAGACTCATGGTCTGATCCTCAGAATGAAGACTAATAGGGAGTGCACAATGCTCATTTGTAATATTCAATTTTAAAATAGAAGTTGATTTTTCTACACAATCACTTGAACTATTTAAGGGAAAATATCATGGTTTATTAGTACAAAAGTTTTATGTTAAAAAAACTCTACCAATTGTAATCATTATATAATACAGATATTATCTCAAATGTGAAGTTGTGATGATCAAGTTTTGATCATAAAAGTAGTTGAATATATAAAATGGCCTAGTTCTACCTGAATTTAGTTGAACATATAAAGTGGTCAAATTTGTTTTGAATTTCATTTGCTCTGACTTTTTTTTTTGGCCAGTCCTGGGCCTTGGACTCAGGGCCTGAGCACTGTCCCTGGCTTCTTCCCGCTCAAGGCTAGCACTCTGCCACTTGAGCCACAGTGCCGCTTCTGGCCGTTTTCTGCATATGTGGTGCTGGGAAATCGAACCTAGGGCCTCGTGTATCTGAGGCAGGCACTCTTGCCACTAGGCTATATCCCCAGGCCCTGCTCTGACTTTTTAATGCACACCTTTATTTTATTTCTGAAATCTGTTTATTATTTTTCAACTTTTGCTAGAAGAAAACAAAATGTAATTAAGAAGGCAAAGCCACTTACAGTGGATCATACCTGTCATCCTAGCTGTGTGGAAAGCTGATAGATCATAAAATCTCATTTCAACAGAACCAAAGCCATGGTTTGGTGTTATGTACTGGTCATTTCAACTATTGTGTGGTGTCTACTTATATCCCAGGAGATACTGAGAGGCTCAAGCAAGAAGAAGAAAAAAGTAAAAGAAAAGGAAAGAAAGGAAACTGTAAGGAAACTAGAGCATGATAGTCTAGAAAGTCGAAAGGTATCTGAAACAGGAGAGTACTTGCCTGGTGAGTAAAGAGGCCTGAAGCCGAACTTAAATATCACCCCCCCAAAAAAATAAATAAATAAAAATCAAAGAAAACAATCTTAGGAGAGAGGGTAGTTGTTGGGGCTTATATCAAAATATGCAAGGGATAGAAATTGAGAGAATCATGTTTCATTTTTTTTTTTTTTGTTTTTTTCCTTAAAAAAAAAATATTCCCTGTCTTGGGGACTGAAATCAGGGATTTTCGGCCTGGGCACAGTCCCTGAGCTTCTTTTGCTCAAGGCCTGCTTTTTCTGTTTATGTGGTGCTGAAAGGAACCCAGGGTTTCATGCATATTGGGCAAGCACCCTACTTCTAAGCCACATTCCCAGCCCAGGAATCATGCTTTAAGGCAAGGCCAGAAAAAGCAACGAGACCTTATTTCAGCTGAGAACTTAGTCCTCATACTTCTGTGATCCAAGCTATGCAGGAGACAGAGTAGGATCACAATCTGAGATAGGCCCCTAGCAAAAATGCAAGACGTTACCTAAAAACCAAGGAGAACAAGTGTGGCTCAAGGAACGAGCACCTGCTTAGTAAAGGTTGAACCTTCAGGTAACAGAGTTCAAATTCTAGTATTGCTGAAACATGTTGATCTGCATATTTGGATTTTCTTTACAGAAGGAAATACCATCAATATTAAAACTAGTGATTTCAGAGAACCTAAGGCCAATTTTCAGTCATATATTCTTTGAACATAAAATCATAGCCAATAATAAGTTTACTGTATTTACAATTAAATTTTAGAAAAACAACAATGAATATAAAATATAATAAGAACAAAAATTTCAGCAGTTAATATTCTATTTACAAGCATATTTTGAATGCTATGGTATCACATTGCTGTTACATGTTTAATTTCAGTTTTTTGTTGTTTGCTTTTGTGTTTGCCAATGGTAATAAAATATTTGGTAAAATGTATTTGTTTTTCTTCTGTTTCAATTGAAAATATTATATGGAAACCTCATGTAACCAACTAACTTTTTAAAAACTCGGTTTTATATTTATTGTTTGTGTTAGTCTAATACCAGCATTTAAAATAAAATTTTCTAGTGTGCTGCTTTTTACAAACCATGTTTCTCCCTTATACAAATTGTTTCATGGAAGCAAAGAATTGTAAACAGTGGAAATAAAAAATTAATTACATGGTGTGACTTCTAAGTAAGAAGAATATGATTGTGCAGATACTTGAGGGCTGGGAATATGGCCTAGTGGCAAGAGTGCCTGACTGAAATAAAGATTACATAAAGTATCTAAATTGTTATATCACTTTGGAAGGAAATGCAAATTGCTATGATTCATAATGGAATTGGGATGAGTCTATTTTCCCTTTTATTTAGATGATTGTTAAATAGTGGGGAGCTAAATATGAGAGTATTTTGTAGGTGGATCTCCAATTGTAAAACAGCGAAATTTTGGTAGACTGTCAGTGAGTAAAAGCAGCAGGTCCTGAGTTTGAGTCCTGCTCTGAGACCAAAAAAAAAAAAAAAAGAAAAGAAAAATAAGGATATTAAAATGTGATATTTTCTCATTCATAGAAAAGACATAGCAATAATGGCAGATGTAACAATGCAATCCAGGCCTCTTGATATTAGAACAAATTTAGTTTCCATCAAAATAGCTGCTTTCTAAAGTGTTACCTCTGTTTCAGTGCAGACATTTTTGTGACATAGATTTATCATGAAATGTTTTAAAGTATTTGGTTTTCTACAAATGTTAGTTGTTTTAATTAAATTTTACTGTAAAACATGTGTTCTTGTCTAGGATCTGTGACAAGCTGTGGTGGTTGGAGCCAGGCAAAACCTTGCACTTTATTATGAGCTGGTTACAATCCAGCTGTGCACATCTGTCAAAGGTCTTACTGCTACCTTACAAGGATGCTTTCAGTTATGAATCACCTACTGTATTTGCCTGGAGTCATTAATAAATGATACATAACCATCACAATATTTGTTCAATTTGAAGATTTTTATTTTTAAGATTAAAGTTTACTTATAAAACAAGTAGTAGGAAAATTATTCTAAATCAAGTAAGATTAGAAAAACAAAGAGTAATTAAAAGTAATTAGTCTAGAATTAGGAATTTAAGTCAAGACTTAAGCCTAACTAACCACAGTTTTTTTTTCAATAAAATAGTTACTTTCATCTGCTAAACAAATAAATAACTAGAGACCTTTATCTCTAAATATCCATAATAAATTGAAGAGTCTTCAGAAAATCACATCACAAAAAAATGAAAATACCCAAGTGATGTTTCAAACAAAAAATTTGTATACATAGTAAAACATTTCAACTTCATTGTAGATGAATTATTTCTCATGTTTTAAATTATGTTATTTTATTCTAATACAGGCAATTATTTTCATGACAAATTAATATTTTAAAATGAAGATTATATGAAGTACCTCAAATTATTTGCATAATTATATTTACCATAAACCAGTGATATAACTATACTTGTGATCTAAGCCATGTTGCTAGCATTTTTAATATTTATTTATTTATCTATAAATTGTGAGTGTCATACAGAGGAGAGTTGAGTCATACCTTCAGCTCTTTGCCTTAGAAATTTGTTTTTGAGTTAGAATCTCATGATAGCTGGAATTATAGTACTATGAAACCAATTTAGTCATTTTATTTCTATAAAATTCTATAGAGCAAAAATATAAACATATCCAGAGAAATATTACATTTTTATTGATTGTAATAAAATTATGAAATACAGAAGTCATTCAAAGTAGTCAAATCTGTTAAATAAATTATAATAAACCATTATAATAGGATACAGGTATTTTTCTTGTAATGTATTTAATAGCAAGAGAACATGCTGTGCATGCTATATAAAATAATTGTGAGACATTGACTAATATATGTTATGATTTTATTAAATAATTCTACATCTATATATTACAAACAATTATATACCTTCAAATAAGTATTATAGTGTTCATATAAATTATCTTTGGCATTATGGAGTATAGATTATCTCCTTTTCTGTGCTTCTATGCATTTATTTCACTAGTGTCAAACACCTTCACATAACCAATCAGGCAAAATATGTCCATTCATAATGAGGAAAATCAGGCTAGGAACCTTTGAGGATTTGTTTTGAGTGAACTTAATTTTTTTTTGAGTTCTACATATATGGTAGACATCAGGCCCTTTTCTGTGGTATGTCCAGTGAAGCTCTTCTCCCAGTCTGAGGGCTTTCTATTTATCTTGTAAGCTATATCCTTTGCCATGCAGAAGCTCTGCATTTTGATGCAACCCCATCTATCCAACCTTTCTTTGGTAAAATGACCATCATCAAGAAAACTAATAACAACAGATGCTAGTGGGGATATGGCCCAAAGGGAACCATGTTTCACTGTTCATGGCAGTGTAAACTTGCTCAAACATTCTGGAAGGCAGTGTGGAGGTTCCTCAAAGGGCTAAACATATGGAACCCCTATGACCCATCAACCCAGCTTTTGGGCAGCTACCCAAAGTATTACAAGCAAGATCATACTAAAGCTACCAGAACAACTATGTTTATCACAGCACAATTTAACACCACTAAAATATGGAAACAACCCAAATGTCCCACAGTGTGGGGCACACCTGGAAGTCAACTAGCTGGCCCCACGTGTTTCTCAGTCTTGGGGCCACATGTGGCTAAGATGGCGGCGCCTAAAACACGCAGCTGCTACAAGTGTCTTTGGTTATAAACTGGAGGTGGTTCTGTGGGCTGTGATGCCCCGGCTCTTCTGCCCTTGATAGACAGCTCATGCCTCCCCTTCCTGCCGATCTTAGACCTGATTGGCTCCTGTGCCTTATATTAGTGGCACATACTTCCCCAATAAATGAGATCTTGCTTCAAAAAAAAAATAAAATTGGTTATAACCAGACACTTGTAGCAGCTGCACGTTGTTGTTAGGCGCTGCCATCTTAGCCACACGTGGCCCAAGACTGAGAAACAGGCGGGACCAGCTAGTTGATTTCCAAATATGCCCCACACCACAGTAGATGAATGGATCAATAAAATTTGGTATATGGCATGGCCCCATTCATGAAGAAATGGAAAGACTTGGAAAAAATCTTACAAAGTGAGCCAGCCAAAGAAATATAAACGCTATGTTTTCCCTCATTAGTAATAATTAGTATATATCTAGGATAGTCCTAGCAGAGGATCACAATAGCTCAGTAGCTATGTACATATTAACAAATAAGATGATGCTAAGTGAAATGAACTCCAAGTTTTGGAAATTAGTTGTTTATCATTTTTTGTTGTTATTTTCAATATACCATATAAATTTAGGCCTTTTTCTGTTGTCTTTCTTCCCCATGGTTTTACCCCTGATGTCACTTTAACTGATTTTGGTATCCTGGGTATTGTATGCATATTTATCACAACTAGGGAAAGGGAACACCAAAATGGAGAGACAAAAAGTCAGAGGTGAACCAATGCAAGAGCAACACCTACAAGACAGTATGCTGTAAACCAACTGTACAACTCTGGGGGTGGGTGGGGACAGAACTGAGGAGCGGGGAAGGTGGGAGAAAAACAAAGGAGGAGGTGACAAGTTTGATAAGAAATATACTCACTGACTTATGTTTGAAACTGTAACCTCTCTGTACATTACTTTGACAATAAGTAAATTTACAAATAAGAAAGAAATACAGATAGAAGTGAAAATAGGAACTCGGAAGAAAAAAAAAGCAAACAGAAGTGGAACTGTGGCTCAAAGTTATAGAACAAAAGCCTTGATCAAAAGAGCTCAGGGATAGTACCCAGGACCTGAGTTCAAGCTCTACAATGGCCAAAAGAAAAGAAAAAGAAAAAAATATCCAGCACACTATAATGAAGTCCAGTTTGAGATAGGGAGGAAATGAGAGAATAACTTAGCTTTAATCTTTTAGCGCTTGTAGATTTACCAGCCATGTGAATTGACTATCCTTGAATAAGAGTTTTCAGATCTTGGAGTCTGGAGTCAAAGGGGGCAATGCCACAAGGATCTGAGATAGCACAACTTGGAAGTTCTGAAATGATCAATCACCTTTGAACAATATAAAACCATTGCTGTCAATAGAAGGTTCTAGGGGTCTTTTACATGGTGCGTAATTGAAATAGCATCTTACTGGTTGACCAATTGTTGTTTGAACAAAAAAGAAAGATTTTAGGAATGTGATATCTGTTACACAGGAAAAAGTATAAATTAAATTCAACTGAATCAAATAAGAAACATTTTAAATATGTTTGTTTAAAAATAGAAAAAAATTCAATGTGCTACAAGTAACAGGAAGTGTAAGGTCCACATTCACAGTTATGATATTTGGATTTTTCCTTCACTGGAGTAGCTATAAATACTAATGTAGTTACATAGTTGTCTAATATTTATGCCTAAGAACTTTCACAGTCATTGTGACATTTCTTTCCTTGAGACTCATATCAGCATTCTTTGTTTTCTAAATAAATTGTTTCACAGACCAATTTATTTCCTAAAAGTACATTTTCAGCACCATCTTGGAATCAAAACAGAGCACAAAAGTTTCATTTCTAGGCATCTACAAAACGGAGGATGTTTGATCATAAAACTTGCTGCCTGTCAAGGAAATCATGACTCTGTCAGCACTTCTCAAATCGTAGTTCTTCTTTGCTAAATGTGTCCCTGTGGCTCTCTGTTCCTGCCCCAATCCTCCTCTGCGACACCATTGACAATGCCATTGTCCTGTAGAGCATGGTAATAAAGCACACTGACTCTAATTTCAGATTAACAGGGCTTGAACTCATCATGAACAGTGTTTTTAACCTTAGAAATCGATTTAACCACTCTCTGCTGCATTTCCTTCATATATGAGGGTTCTAACACCATCAGACTGTTGAAGTACCCAAAACAGTACCCAGAACAGAAGAAACATTATCTATAGCCAGAAGAAATCCAATAACCTCTTTTCTTCTCTTTTTTATCATGGATCTTGGAAACCCAAAAAGTCATATTCAGCCTTCATTGAATGTAGAGGCATGCCCTCATCCACACTTCCTTCCCTGAGTAAATGGATATTTGAGGTCAGTACTGCCCTTATCTCTTTCCAGCTACCACCTTATGTAGCTCTCACAGTGATTAAAGCTCTCAGCCTAAGATCAATAACTACAGAAAATGCATCTGAAATCAGAAACAAAACTTACAAGTGGTCAAACACGTGGCCTCTTCCATTCTAGAGACATATATACTAGTACAACTTCTGCAAATACTGCTGTTACTTTCTAAAATGCTCACCTAGAGCTTACGCAAAACAGATCTCTGTTTTTATACATGTCTAAAGACATTTTATACATGTCTTTCTGCTTCTTATAAAATCTTTTCAAATATGTTTACGTCATTTTAAAGGTGAAAAACATTGAATTTTGAAGAGCTCACATAAAATTTACAAAGTTATGCAGTCAGTATGTGGGAAATAGAAATCTGCACTGAATTTGCCCGCTTTTTATCAATCTCTACAAAATCAAGCTGCTAGGCTACACATTAAACCCAGAAGGCTATATGAGTGTAGAAAAGAATGTCTGAAATTACTTTCCTCATGTTAAATAGAAAAATATTCAGCAATGAATACTGAGATTTGTAATTCATTCATAAAGATATCTAAATCAATAAAAAATATCACCTGAACTTTATTCTATGTCTGATTTGTCTGTCTTGCTTCTAATTTATACATGTTGTCTTTGGTAGAAGAAACTAATGTTATGTGACTAAAAGCACTTTCCTGGCACTATTGAATGGGTTACTGGCTGAAATCCACTTCCTCATTGTCAGTGTCTTCCCACCACCATTGTTATGGACTGAGTGGTAATTCCACGCTCTGTTGGGCTAGTAAGAGACAATTTTCTAGAGCTTAGTAATTATGCTTTCAGTAAAACCAGTATGTATGTATATGTGTATATATATATACACATATACATATAGTATACATATACAGTATGTGTGTATATAGAGAGTATATATGTACAGTGTGTGTGTGTGTGTAGAGAAAGAGAGACAGAGACAGAGACAGAGAGACAGAGAGATAGACAGACAGACATTTTGATGAAGACAGTTCTACTCCAAAAGAACCTATTACCACCCTAGCTCTTGTCAATCTAGTTTCCTTTAGACTATATCAACAAGATTATAAATTCTTCTCTTAAGAGGAATAAAACCTTTCTAAAAGTAGTCTGAAACTTGTCAAGATCTGTAAACATTTATGTAGGAATCATAACCACAGCCCAAAGTAAACAAACATAGGAAAACCATTGGGGTGGCTGGAGAAGTTTAAAACAATAATAAATATGCTCAGTATGCTACCACGAGATAAAGTAGCAGCACAAGTGACGACAGAAATGAATAGGAGGTTTATCCACACAGTTATTTGTTTTCCCTCCGGAAATGAATTTAACTCTTTTTTTTTTTTTGCTAAAATATATAGACATTTTCAAACAAAAAAGAAAAAGATATTGTGAAAATAAAAATGTGTGTAAAACTTGTGTTGTGGGCTGGGGATATGGCCTAGTGGCAAGAGTGCCTGCCTCATATACATGAGGCCCTGGGTTTGATTCCCCAGTACCACATATACAGAAAATGGCCAGAAGTGGCGCTGTGGCTCAAGTGGCAGAGTGCTAGCCTTGAGCAAAAAGAAGCCAGGGACAGTGCTCAGGCCCTGAGTCCAAGCCCCAGGACTGGCCAAAAAAAAAAAAAAAAAAAAAAAAAAGAAAGAAAACTTGTGATGTGATCTTAGATAATTTAGAACAACTAGTATTTCTGTGTTCCTTTGAAGACATAAGCATTGTTTTCCAAGAATAAACAAATATGAAGATAAATAAAAATAAGAAAGAATATATGTGCTATTCTGCCTTTATTATTTCTTTTACTCATTCAACGTAAATTACTTCTGAGGTTTCATTTGTTACATTTCAGGTGTGGAAACTGCAGAATATGAACAAAACATATACTTTTTATGAAAAAGAATCAATCTCTAATTAAAAAATGAGATCTGACAGCCTGGAAATATATGAACTATATACATAGTGGTATGCTAAGTAATATAAGAATGATTCAAAAAGCTGTAGCATTTCAAGATGTGAAAAACTCAGTAGAATATTAGAGGCAGAGAGTGAAATATGATTATGTAGAGAAAGAAGAATTTAAGGTTAGATAGAATTCTGACTGGACTTGTACAGGAAAAAATGGATACTTCCAGCTTGGAAAGTAAACCTGAAACTTCTTGAAGTCTTTCTCTCAATAGCTATGCAGAAAAGACTGGCATGTAGGAGCGAACTCTCTTCATGAGTCCCACTTATAGACTTAGCCTTTAGCTGGCATTGAGAACTCAGCTTTTGAAAAGTTTGATACACTGACAAGACCAAATTGCTTGCCTGTCTCATTGAATATATTTGTGGGAGTACAGAAAAATACAGTTATGGTTGATATTTTGTGAGTTTGTGACTATCTCTCAATAACTTTGGACACTGAATCTCAAATATGACTGTGTGGGCAGACATAATTTTTAGACGTTGTCATATTCCACTGCTAAAATTAAGGAGCCCTGAGATCTCCCTCCTCTCCTACTTGAGACAGCACAAATAGTCACAAGATGGACCCTTCCAGAATCCCTGTCCTTTCCTTTTGCTGATCCTACAGTGAATACCTGCCTTGTTACAGTGAGTTTTACATCTCTGAATACTTTTAAAGATCACCACTTTATTCACATGGTTGCTGAAACCTCAAAACATCAGTCTGAATAGCTTAGTTTATCACATCATTTTTCTATATCCAATAGATCAAATAATATCTCCAATTCCCATACTCCCCTAAAATGAGCAGAAACTTACTAGTTATATCCTTTGCCAACTGACAAGGATCTCTAGTGTCTTTTGAACCTACCACTATTTCCCAGAAACCTTGAATACCTCTCCTTTATTATGTCCTGCCACATCAACTTCTGTCCAACTATCCATCGTATGCAATTTGAATGGATGACATCTTTCATCTCTGAGGTCTTATTTTAATTTAATCTTCTCCAAATTGACTATGCAAGCTTGAAAGTATATTTCCCTCTGATTGTTGGGGTTTTGTTTGTTTGTTTGTTTGTTTGTTTCACCAGTCTTGAGGCTTGAATTATGGGCCTGAGTGCTGTCCCTGATCTCCCTTTGCTCTACTACTTGAGACGAAGCACCACTTTCAGCTTTTTCTGTGATAAATTTCAGATATGAATCTCACTGACTTCCATGCCCAGACTGGCTTTGAAAGTTGATGCTCAGGTTTCAGCCTCCTGAGTAGCCAGGATTACAGGTGTGAGCCACTGGAGACAGGCTCCTTTGATTTCTTTCTAAATATTCTTATTATTTGTTTCTTTGGTTGTTCATGAGTTATAAATTACATAAACATATGCTGATTTTTCTTTTGTCTTTTCCATGAAGATATAAATTCCCTAATGAACTCAATGGAAAAATTCCATAAATTCAAATAAATTCCACAAAGAATAGGGCCAATTAATCTATGTCCCTAATCCAGTGACCTTGCACTGAGAAGACCCTTACCAAGGAACTGTAAACTGTATGTAATGAATTATAGAAACTAGATAAAACAGTATTGCAGAAGGATTACAATGAGCAAAATTTGGATTAAAAAAAAAAGTTAGATTGACTACTTAATGTTTGGTGAGTCTGAAATTACGAAAGAAAAAACAGCAACTCAATTTCCTCTTAAAAATGGGAAAGGGAAAGGGGGAGGAGGGAGGGGGGAATGAGGGAGGAGGTAACAAACCTTACAAAAAATATATCCAATGACTAATGTATGAAACTGTAACCGCTCTGTATACCAGTTTGACAATATTTTTTTTTAAAAAAATGGGAAAGGATGTAGGCAATCTACTTCATATTCTTGGGTAAAAGAAATCTACCTAAGTAATTGCTGTATTTTTCAATAGTTTAGTGTAAGTCCAAACCAAAAATAGGTCTCCTTTGAAGTAACCTGTGTGAAAACATGTAGGGGAAGTGATATAACTATGATCTATTGGACCCAGGTATGTTTGAGAGATGAAATACACCCTATTGCAATCTTTTCTCTAGGTGGAATGTAAAAAACCTTCCTCTAAAGAGATACTTTTCTTGTCATGCTCATCAGCACTTCTTGAATAAGAAGCCAAAGGAGGAGATGAAAAGCAAACCTTCCATAATGACATTCAGAATGTAAATTTAAAAAGCAATTTGGGTAAATAATATGAAAATTCCCCAAAATGTTAAAAGTTTAAGTACTGTCTGAGGCAGAAAGTTCACTACACTATACATGTTCAAAGAAATCAAACCAGAGTGTTCCATATTCCTCTGCTCGTGGAAGGACAATGTACAACAGTGGAAAAAAAATAGATGACCTAAATGACCATCAACAGATAGACACACATGTTGGATATCAAAAAGAAATACTGTTAAAATCATTTGAAACAACATAGATAGAACTGGTGATGAGTATGATAATAATCCAGGCATATGATTTCATGATCTCTCATACCTAGGACTTAAAGAAATTATTTCAGAGAAGCTGATATTAGAATCGTGGTATAGTTAATACTTGAACACATAGTAGAATGGAAGATGATAATAAAAGTTGAGGAGGAATGGAAAAAGATTTATCAGTAATTACTAAGTTACACCTAAATTGGACAAATAATACCCTTTGTGGGATAGCAAAGGAGAGTGACTGCAGACAGCAGTGATGTCCTGTACAGTTCAAAGAGATAGAAGAAAGGATTTTGAGAGTTTTCACAGCAAATAAATGATCAGAATTGAGCAGATAAATGTGCTTATTATGACTTAAATATAATGCAGTGCGTGAAAACATTGTCACCAATTAATATGTATCATATTTATGTTTTATGTATGAGTTAAACAATTAATTTAACAAGTAAATTATTGTATGATAGAGAAGACAAGAACTGATTCAACCTTGTCAAATTCTACAATGGCTTAAAAGTCAGTTGATCCTGTAAATTGATGGACTTGTATGACTGTTGACGATTATATGCTCTAATTTTAACTATTTACCTCAAATGTATTATGAATAACTTTGTATTAAAGGAAGTCCCAGAAAACCTATGTCAGTTAAAAATCTGACTCTGGGAAATATTTTAAAACTTTAGTGTTTATACCAAGTCATAATAAAGTTTCAGAATAGAAGTTTTGAAGTTGCTTTTATTTTGATTGCAACTGTTATTCGGATCTTTCCAAATGTTATAGATGTATGTATAATGTATATTTTAATAGTAAAATATATTCAAAAACAGACTTACATAGCTTCAAATTTCAGTTTTAAATATTGTCAGATCTACCAACATTCATTCATTTTGCTGATTTTTATCCAAGATAAGAAACGAAATCAAGCCAATACTCAAAACTCTGTTCAAATATTTTGTTTAAATAGTTGGGTTTGCAAGGCATACCAACTTTATCAGAGAATCTGTCTTGAAAATCAGCTTTAAAGCATTGGAAGCAAGTTGCTGTCCTTACTGAAAATGCTTTGAAAAGAATAATATTTATGTAAGATATGCCATACATATATGTTATATGAATCAGTAGACACAAAATAAGCAGTCAAATATTCAATGATCGTCAGTTTATCCAACATAACAGAATATAATTTATTTAGGAGAATAAAGAATTCCTTTTTTTAAGGGACTGGAAAGTTGTTCCTCTGTTTGACATTGAAGAAAATTAAATCAGAACTCCTTGGTATTTAATATTTTTACTGACAAACTGATTATGTTTTATTCATTATGATGCCTTCTGATGAAATCCATATCAGTTCCTTTCTTTTTCCATGAGAATGTGTCCCTTCTACTCATTATAAGACAAAGGATAAAAATACAAATGACTCCAAAAGCAATACTTACAAAACCATTTGGAGTAAACCAACTGAACAACTCATGAGGGGAGAGGGAAAGGAGGAGGGGGGAGGGGGAAATGAGGGAGGAGGTAACAAATTTTACAAGAAATGTACCCACTGCCCTACGTATGAAACTGTAACACCTCTGTACATCACTTTGACAATAAGCAAGTAATTATTTTTTAAAAAGAAGACAGAACGGAAAAAAAGATAATTGCACATTAAGATAAAAGATACTGAAACAAATTGTTGTTTCTCCCTCCTGCTGATGAAAACAAAAAAACAAATCTAGTAAAAGAGAAACATATAATGATGTCTGAAGTATTTTGAAGAAAGAAAAATTAAGCCAAAATTGTGGTAATCATGTATAAAGAAACTTGCAAATAGAATGCTGAGGTCATGTATGGAAAAGATAACAGAGCAACACCCCAAGATTCCAACAATGAACTACAATTCCTGGGTGTCTTTCCAAAAGCTAGCTAACTTTCTGACCACAATTTCTCCTTCTTTAAATCTGGAAATTCTATATGCATAAACAAATCTCTATGAATTAAATAAGAAAAATTGCATTACTATCTGGTTTGTATCAGAACTTTGGGCATTAAGCAAAAATCAATTCTGTCTTTTTCGATTCAAACCAGTCATTGGGTTAGAGAGCCCTGTACAAACTTATCAGTGATACTTGAAATGAGTTATACCATTTAGAATAAAGCTTTACCTATTTTCTTTCTGTTTCAATACGCTCTTCCGTATTATTAATAAAAAAGTGCTTGCAAAATCAGTGGGACTTTAAATCAGATACAGTATTCTCACTAAAAAAATATAATTATCAGAGAAAAAGTATATATAAATTAAACTTAGAATGTACACACACACACACACACACACACACACACACACACCTTATGTACTCCTTGAACTTTAAAAAGGTGTTTTCTTTCAACATCCAGTCTGAGCTGAGATAATACCTGTTCAGCAGGGCTCTGTTTAATCAGTTAATGTAACGAAATCACTCTGACATTGTTGATCACATCTCCTTAGCACTTTTCATAATCAGCCAATTAGCTGTTTTATATATTTATATGCACAAATATACATATACACATGTATGCACCTATATATCTACATATGCATATGCATATACATACATACATACATACACAAACATATATATCCAGTATTGGGGCTTGAACTCAGGGCCTGGGCACTTTCTCTGAGATTCTTTTTCTCAAGGCTACTGCTCTACGACTTGAGCCACAATGCTATTTCTGGCTTTTTCTGTTTATATAGTACTGAGAAAAAGAACCCAGGGCTTCATGCATGCTAAGCAAGCAATCTAACACTAAGCTACATCCCAAGATCCTTGACATATATTTTTGATGGAAACAAAGTAACTTTAGAGGATGGGAGGGCGCTCTGGCGGTGGCATCTGTCACCCCATTGATCTCCAGGGTTGATTTGGCTGATCTGGATGGCTAGGTGGGTGTCCCCTTCCTACCTCACCGCTCCATGTGCGTCCCTCCTGAAGCTGCGCACTCAGTCGAAGAGGATGACCATCCCCGATAGAGGAAGACCGGTCTTCCGTCAAGGGTATATGAGTAGCTACGCTTCCCTGCTAGAACCTCCAAGCAAGCTCCAAAGTGACTTAGATATTTCAATCCTGGGATAGGTATTTCAGTGAGGTTCTTTTTTTTTTCATACATGTAATCAGCATGTTGTTTCCAAATTTATCCTATGCTTTGATAAAGTTAGAGCAGGTGTACCATCTCAGACATTTTTACAGATGTATGTGAAGTAAAACAAATGTAGTAAATATTTTATAGTAATATAAAATATTCTGTTTTAAGTGACATCAATATATCAATATATAAAATTATATAAGTCATTTCATTTTGTTCTTACATTCAGAATATTTCTAGCACTATTTTTAAGACAGATCATAAAATTCTGAGAAAAATGGGCTTACTCGTTGTGCAAAAGGAGAATTTTAGAACTAGAACATATGTAGAAATAATTATGATAGATTTTATTTTCTGTATCAAAAATTTAAGGTGAACTAGGCACCAGTGGCTCATTCCTGTAATACTAGCTACACAGGAGGCTGAGTTCTGAGGATGTGGTGGTTCAAACGTAACCCTAAAAGGGGAAAATACAATATTCTTTGCACATTTACTGGAAAAATGAAGGAGTTGGAAGTGTAGCTCAAGTGGTAGAGTACCAGGTATGAGCCAAAAAGCTGAGGGACAAGATCCAGGCCCTGAGTTCAAGCCCCAGTACTGACAAAAAATAAGTAAAGAAAGAAACGAAACAATATTGAAGGTGGAAACTGTCAAAAGCTGGTAGTTGACCCAAATTGTTATATTTATGTTTTGTGATCTCTAAATGACTTTGATAACTGTGCTTCCACAAATGTGCTTATCAAAATTATGCCTGGAAAATAAATAGCTCATTAAAAATAATTGGATAGCAATAAGAAAACTACACTATTCAATGAAATTTGTTGTCCTTATTTAAAATTAATTATATTCACACAGTAACTATACAATTAAGTGCATGCTGTTTCATGGGCTTTAACTTCTGTTAAGGAGAGCCTTTTATTCTTTGGAAAACTCAAAATTATACTTCCATAGTCAAAGGAGTAAATAATTTCATTGCTGTTTTATTAGTAAAAGAACTGGGGAAAATAACTTTAAGCATTATAGATTTCAACTTTATAGTAAACAGGTGTGGAACCAAGTTTTTACTAAATTTCTATTGTCAAGACATGCACAAATGCAGTAGGCTATACATTTCATTCCTTAGAGATTCAATCCAGTGTTCTTCTCGAAATATACTTTGATAGTTAAGCATGACCAATGTTTATAATGGATCCTAGATTCTCAATTTGCAGGAAATGGAGTTGAACCGACTCTGATTCCTTTCCCTTCCTCCTGCATTTTTCTTGCTATCTTTGTGTTTTGTACAACACAGGATTATACAAAAAAGATTTGCCCAGACAGTAATTAGTGTAGAATATGATTAATTCAATTAGTTCTTTCAACAACCATATATGTTAAAGAAATTATTGAACTTGAAAAGATTAGAAAAATTTTACAATAAAATAAAGAAATTGATGCCTACAAAATCCTTTAGAAAACCCATTCTAAAAGTTATATTATACTATGAGAATGATAATTCCTTCGTTTGCTCCCAAGGCAAACTCTGATCTCAGCTTCTATTTCAGGTCAGTTAGGACTAGTGTAATAAATCACCCTAGAAATGTATCAGAAATGTCTATGGTCTAGGGAAAGGCTTTCCTGTGTACTGTTTCGTGTAAAAATGAATAGTTCTGACAGAGTTCAAAGACAAGTGACAAGCTTCTACTGATATTGATACCTACAGAAATCGTTAATTTGTCAGTATTTGTAAAACAAGAGAATCAAACAGACTTAAAACTAGATGCTGTAAGCAATTTAATATAAAAAATAACAACCCCCTCCACAATTTCTGCACTTTTAGCTGTGGCTTTAGAAGAATGAACTCTAAGATATTCTTTGTTTCCCTGATGGAAACTAATCAGGAGCTTATCTGCTGTCTGGTAATCCTGTCATTCTTGTGGCGCCACTTGCCCCACAAGACTAAGCTTTTTAGAATTTTAGTTAAAAAGTAAAAACCTGTTTTTCAAGAGTGAGAATAATCATTTCATTGTGCTATTATCCACAGCCAAAGTGGTTTTTAAAATACATGTTTTGTTGGAGCACAAAAATACATATTATATATTACCTTTTGTATTACTTAATGTGTTTTTTTCCTCTAGAAGGAATTTACTTTCACATTTTTATTTGAGATGGCTTCTTTTACCATGATTTGAACTTAAACACACACACACACACACACACACACACATACACACACACACACAGACACATACACCTCCTCAGACTGAGAATATAGAGTAGGAAATGAGATCAAGTGTCAATGTGATAAACCATATCCACATTTTTTTAGACTTGAAAATGTACAACCGGAAGAGCACAAAACAGGAACCTTAACACTCACTTAATTAAGACTTTCATGTTACAACTAAGGAAACAAACCAGTCACAGCACTGCTATTGATGCCTGAATGGAAATAGTGACAAGTGACTTCAGTTCTGTGTTATTTATAGCACACTTTCCTGCTTCCGTAGTATATTTGGAAATTAAAGACACACAGAACTAATGTGATTAACTAAATTAAGTATGTCATTGAATCATCTTAAGACAGTAGGAACAGATTAAATAATAATTTCAGTATCATCTTTTAAAATTTTATCATTTATGAAAAATTTACATCTACCCAAAAGATTACAAGCAAGACCACACTAAAGCCACCAGCACAAAGATGTTCATCACAGCACAACTCGTCATTTCTAAAATATGGAACCGGGGCTGGGGATATAGCCTAGTGGCAAGAGTGCCTGCCTCGGATACACGAGGCCCTAGGTTCGATTCCCCAGCACCACATATACAGAAAACGGCCAGAAGCGGCGCTGTGGCTCAAGTGGCAGAGTGCTAGCCTTGAGCGGGAAGAAGCCAGGGACAGTGCTCAGGCCCTCTGAGTCCAAGGCCCACGACTGGCCAAAAAAAAAAAAAATAAAATAAAATAAAATAAAATATGGAACCAACCAAGATGCCCCTCAGTAGACGAGTGGATCAGGAAAATGTGGTACAAATACACAATGGAATTCTATGCCTCCATCAGAAGGAACACTACTGCCCCATTCGTAAGAAATGGAAGGACTTAGAAAAAAATCATACTAAGTGAAGTGACCCAAACCCAAAGAAACATAAACCCTATGGTGTCCCTCATAGGGAATAGCTAGTACATGAATAGGCTAGTCATGGTAGAAGATCAAAATACCCCAATAGCTACAGCCATATGATCATATAAGAAGATACCAAGTGAAATGAACGCCACATTACGGAAACAAGGGTTTGTAATTATCTTCAACATGCCATGTGATCTCCTACTACTTTTCTTCTCTTTTTCCTTGTCTGTTTATTTGACTGATTGGTTTGTTTAGTTTTGCTTCTCTTGTACTCCCTTCCTGTGGCTGTGCCCTTGCTACCACTGTATCACATGTGAGTATCTTGGACACTGTTTACATAAATAGGTATTAGAACTGGGGAAGGGAGAGGGAATATTAAAATTGAGAGAAAGAACAAAAAGACAAACCATTTAAAAAGCAACACTTACAAAACCATTTGGTGTAAACCAACTGCACAGCTTTAGGGGGGATAGGGGAAAGGGGAGGGGGAGGGGGAAATGAGGGAGGAGGTAACAAGTAGAACAAGAAATGTAGTCACTGTCTTTCATATGAATCTGTAACACCTCTGTATCACACTTTGTTTTTTGGTTTTTTTTTGGCCAGTCCTGGGGCTTGGACTCAGGGCCTGGCTTCTTCTTGCTCAATGCTAGCACTCTGCCACTTGAGCCACAGGGCCACTTCTGGCCATTTTCTGTATATGTGGTTCTGGGGAACCGAACCCAGGGCCTCATGTATACGAGGCAAGCACTCTTGCCACTAGGCCATATCCCCAGCCCCTCTGTATCACACTTTGACAATAAAGAAAAACAAAACTAAAAATTCAAAATAAATCGACATTACACTATAGGCTTTCCTTTGCTGGTTGGTATGTTTAGGAGTAGGCCTATGTAATTGTTAAAATGGCTATTGTAAAAATCAATTCTTCTCTAAGAGAAAGCTAGCAGATAAGATAGGACTCTGTTCAGTCTATCACTACTGTTTCTAATGCTATTAATGATCCAGGAGCTTGAAGGTTCTGACATTTTTCACTGCAGTCTAGAAGAAAATTATGTTCTGAAAACAAACTGAAGCTAAATGACAAACATAATGTCTGCCACATAAAGGTTTTTGTATTATCTTTGATCATTCACTATAAGATATATTGAAATTCCTCATAGTATGTTATTTAAGAAAATGGAATATCTTTAATACTATGTAAGTACAATACTATGAGTTTTAGTCAGATTTCTGCTGGTGGTGTTTGAAAAAGATGTCTTTGTTTGTTTTAAAGGAAACAAGCATCCATGACCACTTTCTTATTTTTCTGGTATAAATCTTTCCAGCAGGGTCACTTACAGTCTTTTCTCATAGTATCAAATGTGCAGTGAAAGGAGATATGCAACATTGACAAGCTTTTAAGAGTACATAGGAATCTACTGAAATAACCACCAATTTTAGTGATTTTAGTTTATCCTTTGTCTTTCTCTACCTGGAGAGCATAAAAATCTCATGCATCAATATGAGATATCTGTAATTAGTAAATTACATTTTGTTTGGGAAGAGGTCATCAGTGCCTATAAAACCAGTTTTCCCTTCATGAGATCATTAAGATGCAAAATGGCTTCTTGAATTGCTAACATAGTGACTGATTTCCACAGGTCAGGAAAAGGACATTCAGTAAGGAAGTAAGAAATTGGTACATTTGGTTTCATTTGATTGTTCTGGTTTTATTTATTTTTTCAATATCAGTGTTTTGTGCACTCTGTGCTTGAACTTTAATTATATACACAACTTCGGCTTTAAGGAAAACCAAAATTGACGCCTGCTATTAATGACTCCTTCGAATCCTGTGGTGTTAATACAATTTATAGTTCTAATTTTTTCTTTACCTTTTTCCTCCTCTCTTTTCCTTTCTTTTTCTCTTTTGTGATGCTGAGATTTGAAGTGAGAACCTTACACTTTCTAGGAAGGAAAGAGATCTACTGCTCAGTCACATTCCCAGCTCTGAAGTTTGCTGAGTATTGTTGAGTCTCACTTCCTTCCCTGATCACATCTGTGGAACACAATCTGCCTATTTGAGGTTTCCTGTACTTCTGGGATGACAGCTACATGCCACTGCATCCAGTCTAGAGATGGAGTCCTCAGGACAATTCTGCAAGCGTGGCCTACAGCTGCATTCCTTCCATTCTTAGCCCCCTAAGTAGTTGGGATTATAAGTAGAAGCCAACAATAGCTGGTTCAACCTTCTTTCTTTATTGCTTCTTATATATTTATATTTTCCAATTTATCAGTTTATTCAATCATATTAATATGTACAATCACTTAGTATGAGATAAGAAGTATAAATATATTATTCTCATGTAATTCATCCTGCTCATTTATTATTTGGTGACTTCTTATTTCTAAACTATGTCCATTAACTAAAGGTTACCATAGTTTTAACATCTAAACCAATATTCAACCTTTCATTGTCAATTGTTAGCATGTGCACAGTGGTAACAAGTAGAGTTCCTTGAAGGAAATTTTCCTCATTGATATCAAACAATGTACCACCCTGTCTTCTTGTTTCAACTGCAACACTATAGACAAGAATTTCTTCTTACATTCACTGAGCCTGGGAGCTATCCCTGAGCTTTTGTGCTCAAGCCTGGTGCTCAACAGCTAGCTTCTGTGTGTGTGTGTGTGTGTGTGTGTGTGTGTGTGTGTGTGTGTGTGTGTGTGTTTGTGTGTGTGTGTTTAATTAGAGATAAAAGTCTCACAATCTTTCCTGCCTGGACTGACTTGGAACTATACTCCTCCAATCTCAGCCTCCTGAGTATCTAGGATTACAGGCATGAGCCACTGGCACCTGGCTTCCGTAGGAACCTTTTATGCCTAGCACATTTTGGCTCATCTCCCTTAGTAAATAGGGGGTGACACTTGAGGGTCACATGTCAAAGCCAGTTTAAGCAGGGAAGTCCTTGAAACTCTAATTCCAATTAACAAGGAAAAACTGTTTGGAGGCATGGTTCAAGTGGTAGAGTATCAGAAAAAAGCAAGTAGGAAGTTTTGTGTGAGCATGAGAACCTGAGCGCAAGCCCAGTACCACCAAAATGGTGTTTTATAAGGTCTCTTTAGAGTTATATGTTTCATACTTTTAAGTTGGTGATTTTTCTGCTTAAAGTAACTCAAGATTTGTGATTTATCTTACAGAGAAAATACCTGCATCAGACAAATTTCTTCAACTATCAAGTTCTAGTGTTGATGACTGTGAGTTTATTGTTAGTAAATGAACAACAGAATGTAACAGTGAATGACAGTCTTTGGCCTTGCAATCATACAATTTTTAATCTATTGTTTTATTTAAATGCGATGCATAGAACTATCTTCCATTACACTTTCACTGTTGTTTAACTCTCTCTTTTTCCAGTGTTACTACTCCTGTTTTGGAAAACTGAAATTAGAACAAGACTTGACTGATAGGAAACCATAGAAAATATCTATATTTCATTTTTCCAACACCAGACCACAAGAATTGGCTCAATTCTTTTAGCAAAGACAGTTATCAGTGGGTTGGGTTTCTTCCTTCACTGAAATACACAATTTCCACAAGACTGAAACCATTCCATTTGTTTCTTATTTTTGTCAACACACTGTAACAATCCTGAAAGAACTGTGTCTTTAATTATTGTCCTTTGTACCCAGGAAGTACATAGGACCAGGACAAAGCAAATGAGGGAAGAATGTTTCTGCATTCCAGTTTCAATCACACAGTTGTTCTAATCATGAGATTAAAGATGTGTACAAATAAGATCTAACTCTGGGTTTGCACACAGTAAGAAAGAGGGTGTTTGGCAGATGTTTAAAAGTTACTGAGAATTATAAGAGAATATATTAAAAAAAAAAAAAGCTGCCTAATATGTCCATGCAAATGCTTCCAAAGCAGAATTACCCAGACATGTGGAATAGGTTTTTCTCTTCTCAAAAAGAAATTAAAAGAAGGAGAAGAAGTAGAACACTCAGAATCTTTTTTTTTTTTTTTAATAATCTGGCTCCAGCAGACAATATTGCTTAGGGAATGGCACTAGTCAAATCACCCTTGCGAAAATGGCTTTTGTAATCACCCAACTCAACCATCTGCTTAAAAACTTGTCAGTTTCTCCATGTCTGCACTATTAAGAAATATGACTGATCAATTAGCCCAATGAGGTATGATATAATTTACAACAAGTTGTTTAGACCTAAACCATTTGAAGGATACTGATTGTCCAATTAACCACTTCAGATTACATTATATATCATATGACACTTTACAGGGTGATAGTAGGTTTGTTTCAAAGATTAGAAGGTGAAGATTAAAAAAAAAAACAAAAACATTCCAGTGGAGCATTGCTTTCTAAATAGGAAATGCACATATAAATAAACCATTGATTTTTATATAGTAGATGGCAACATGTTATCTTCAGCAAACATTAATTTATTTTAAACAAGAATAAGTACCATATGAAGAAGAAATTAGTGCTTCAGCATCAAAACGAAAATAAAAAAGTGTAGAATTTTAATTTATGTTTTTGGAGGAGATGCATTTTAGTTGATAGGTCTACGTATCTACCTTTCATTGTTGTCTTCATGCTTTATTTCCTCTTGGCAAACTTCCTTTTCAGCAGCAGGAGGCAAATTGAACATTTATGAAAGTCCTAGAGCAAAGCAGGAAAGAATGTCTTTGATTTCAAATTTCACATTGTTGTTGTAATCATGAGATTAAAGATCTGTATAAATAAGAACTAGTTGGGCCTGAGCACATTGAGAATGGAGTGTTTAGCAGATGTCTAAAAACTACTGATAATTACAAGTGGGTATATAAAGAAACTGTAGAAGAGCTATCACAACAAATAACCTCTTACTAGTAACCACAACTTAATATTAATTGCGAGGATTTGTAGAATTCTTTCTGTTAAAATAAATATATTTTTAACATGTTACATTATTTATAAGTGTTACATTTAACATGTTACATTTCATTTTCTCCAGAAAATAAATAATCTCAGGAGGAGAGAAGACATGAAAATAAGCTTTAACATAAGACAGTGAGAGTATTAAGCAGGAACTTTTTGAGACATAAATGAGATAAAATATTATTTGTATGAATTAAAATTTTACATTCTATGTTATCAATGGACATTGAAATAATGTAATTATAGCCAAGCCCCTTGGGAATTTTTGCCTGAATGACACTTATCTAAGTTTTCTATAAATGAACTGTGAAAGAATTTTCTGTTGTTTTTCTCTGTAGTTTGAGGATGACACATTCTTTGGATTACAAATGGGTTTAACTGTAGGACATTTCACAATGTTATGAGCAGAAAGCCAGAAGAAATATGTTTACATAGGCAAATGTCCTACATTTACAGAGGAAAAAAATGATACAGAACACAAAAGTGATAAACTATGGATACTATTTAATATACGGATTTAGAGTTAGGAATCATTTCTAAAATGAGTCAGATAGGGAATGTTTCAGACTTGGTGAGCCATATGCTCTATGTCACATCTACTCAGTTCTACCATTATCACATGAAAATAGTCATTGAAAATATGTTTAAAAGACTAGCAATTTTTCACTAAAATTTTACTCATAAATGCAGACAGCTCCCCATATTTGACCCAAGTCGTACAATTTACCCACATCCCATTACAGAGCAAGCATAATACTATAACTTTGAATACTTTTCTGAGAATGTCAGACATATAAAAATATTAGGGAATCTAAAAGGCCACCATGAGTTTGCATAATCTGGAATTCCATTAGAAACTGGGTACTTATTTATTTATTTAGCCAGCATTTGTTAAACTGCTTAACTTAAAATAATTTGTTATTACCTAGGAGACAAGGTTTATAAGGAACAAACTTTTCCCTGTGATGAGCAAACATGGCCTATGTGACAATGTGCTGTGATACTTAAAGAAAGCTTAAATGGAACAACTTAAAACTTTTTAAAATCCCAATTAGAATGATCAAAGGATTGGAAAGATCTGTTTATAAGGATGCACTTAAATAATTAGAACCCTATAATCTGGAAGGAATAACTAGGAGGCGATGTGTCTGAATTTATTAGAAATCGCTCCAGAGTTGCTAATACATCACATATGGTTATTTATATAGTCAAGACAACTTGGGAAGTCTCTTCTGCTTAATGTCTTTGTGAATGCTAAGAAGACACAATACTACAGCACAAGCAGAAATGAAAACCCTGAGATGAAAGTCAGATCTCTAATAGCCAAACATGCACATTTTTACATATCTGTCAGTTATATTTTTATGTATAGATACATTTTTATTTGCTATTGTTCTATGAGATATCTTTCTTTCCCTAACTTAATATTATAGCATATATGTTCAATTTTCCAAACTTAATTATAATTTCATACAACTATGCAATTTTCTTTTGATGTCATTGGCTTTCTGTTTTAGTATACAATGTTCTAAAATGTCTGAATCTACCTTTATAAAAGCACAAATATTGTTGAGTTCTAAATCTGTATCTCAATTGTCTTTTAAAAATCCTCTTGCCTATCTTCTAGATGACTCAGACTCAAGATTTCTTACAAATAAGTTATCATTATCCCTGATCTTATATTGTTCCACCTTTAATTTTCATGTTTTTAAATGGCAAAATCATAAACACTTAGGAAAAGATTCTGAGAGTATGCCATTAGCCTTTTCTTCTTTCCCTGTCTTTTTATCACTCAAACATCATTATACTAAATTTTGTCACTCTAATCATATACAACTAACAAACTAAATAAATACAACAAAAATCCTTCCTACCCTACCTGTCTTCATTCCATTGTGCTTCTGCTGTCATTAGTTACTCTATACATATCTAACCATATTATTTCCAAAGTAGTAAAGTACAAATAAAATCCATGAATGGTTGTTTAGCTACTAAAACAATAACATTCAAAATATGAAACCTATATGCACACATATAGACCAATGAGTGCAAATTTATTATTTCATATATCCCACTTTATCCATGTTAAATTTATGATGCCTAAGTTAAGATTCTTTAAATCAATTCTTTTGAGTGCTAATTATTATTGGTATTTAATACTCACATAATGAGGGGAAACAACAGTTTTTAATTCATATTGTGGTTCCTAATGGCAAGTTCTGCAGTCATCTCTTATAGTGTGTTCTCATACAGGTGTCTCTGTAACCAACAGAAGGGAGGATTAGCTCCAGGCTTAAAGAAGTCCTCATAGAGGGGAAAGAAATATCAACCTCATGGCACTTGATGCAGGAGCTACATGTGAACAGGTTAACAAGACCCTGTACATGACTGCGGTGAATCCTGACTGATCCACAAGACAAGGAAGCAATACGTTGTTAAAGGATAATATTCATTGGTTCCCACAGTAATTTAAAACATATTCTTCTTGTTTTTCTCCCTACAAAATATTAAGCCATTTAAAATACAGAAAATACCAATTGTCTGAAATTCAAGACTGCTTGCCAACATTGTTAAAGTTTTCTTTTAAACCATCATATGTATACAGAGATGCTCACAGTTGATACAATTCCCCATAAAACAAATACAAATGATCCCTTTCTTACTCTTGTTCATATTAAGATGGTGTTTTTTTTTTTTTTTTACAAAGACACAGTTTTCTTTAAAACATAATTTAAAGCAAGACGCAGGTTGAATCACTAACAAGAATAAGTGCTATATAATGTTTTTTACACGTTAACACTATAGGTATTTGCTTTGCACATTACAGTGATATTTCATTAGCATATAGTGGAAGAATTATGTAAAAGATTAAGAAAACACATTTATCGATTTCTTTATCACTACACTCTGATATATATGTATATATATAATACAATATATAAATGTATATACATATATGTTTATTGTGATGGTCCTGGGGCTTGAACTCAGTACGTCATGCTAGCTAGGCCTCTTACCACTGAACCATTTTGTCAGCTTGTGTCATAGACACATGTTACTGCATCCAGTGTCTTGTTAAGAAACACTATGGATATATTTTTCTGCCCTGCTGGCCTTGATTCATGATCTGAACAATCTCAGCATCCCAAGAAACTAGGGTACAGTGGTGAGAGACCAGTCCTCAGTTGTATTTTTAAAAATATTATAACATGGGAACATCTTTGTAGAAATAGTACAGAAATGTTTGGGAAGACTGGGTATGAAAAAGACATGCTAATCAGGATCCATTGCTATAGTTTAGGGAGATAGTGCCATGTGCTCACCAGCTTACTTAATATGGAATTAGTAATCATCAGAGTAATTTGTATGTTTTTGCTTTATGTTTAGTGCTGGGAATTGAACCCAAGGCCTCATATGTATACTCTACTACAGAGCTAAGCCCTTATCACCTTTTCTCTTGCTTTTTAAAGTACTTATATGATAAAAAAAAATCACAGAACACACAAAGTGGGTTTAAAATATTGATCCCAAACTTGAGAAATAGTAGGCCAATAGTGATCAAACTCACAGAAACTTGAATGGTAATACATGCAATACTATATTAAGGAAACATACTGTTTTAAAATCATTACTAGAAATCTGTGTTTCACAGGAGCAAATCAGGGTATTTGAAATTTGTAGCTTTTAATTTTCCTAACTGTATATGGAATAATGTTTAAAACTGTACTAAACATACTCATGATTTAATCAACTTAAGTGTTTTTGAGAATAATAAATTATTTTTTTGTGTGAATACTGGGGCTTGAACTCAGGGCTCCATGATTGTTTTGTTGACACTCTTAGTATTTAAGGAACATTTCCAGCCCTATTTGTACTAGTTATACAAAATAGACTCTTGAAAACTTTACTGTTTGGGTTGGCCTCAAACCAGCATCCTTTCACTCAGCCTCCTGAGTAGTTAGTTTTACATGAATGAGCCAGCACTTTTGTACCCTTATTAGATAAGCATAACCCTTTAACATTTTCAGCAACTCAAAACTACATTAAGGTAGACTTGAACTTTTTTTTAATGTATCAAGTGTACTTATTTAAGTTCACATCTGCCTTTGGACATCTATGTAATGTGCTCTTTACATCTGAGTACACAGCCAACATGTCTATACATTAGAGTCCAACTGATTTTGAAGTATCAGTCATATGTACTAGTAAAGTTCTCTCCATTAGAAATAGGTTTGTAGTAAGATGTCAACAACAATACACTACATTATAGTAATACTGAATTTATTGCTAAATGTCACTTTAAGCTTTCAAATTCTCGACATTGTGTATTTCTTATAAATGTTTTGTTGATTTTAACATTGAAGGGGCATTGATTAAATTTTCACATTGAAATTTTTTCTTCGGTGTTTCATATTGACTTAGCTTAAAATTAGTATTGTCAAGAGATCCTAACCAAGGTTAAGTTACATGGACTATTTCTGGATGATACATAAGAAATGCTACCAGGAATTTTCAACCTAAGAAATTCTCAGTTATGAGTGGGAGGGAAGCTCATTTTTTTTAAATTTTACTGTGTTGCCTTACACACCCTTTGAAATGTGGTTAATGCTTAAAGTTTTCAATTATGTACCATCTGTAACAAGCTAATGTGCAGCAAAATGTGGGGCATGCCACAATTAGGGATTTTTCAAAGTATCATTTATAATTACTCGAATGTGAGAATCCAAATTTTCTTGATGCTAAGCAACCAAGATGAAGTACATCTGAACTTGAAATGTAAATATTATCTCTGAATTTTTGGTTTGTAGATATTGTATGTTTTAATTGAAGAAATATAAAGTACACTTGAATGTGATGTTCATGTATTTAGATTGCAGAAAAATATTGGAATTGATATTTATTTAAATCACTTTTTTAAGGTTTAATAATGTCCTTTCATTTGTACTAGATCTTTTAAAATAAGCTTGTGAAGTAGAAATTATCTCTTTTACACTGAAAAAGAAGACTTAGAGAAGTCTTTGGATTTCATTAAGAGCAAAAGGCTAAAATTTAGTGCAAGACCTTAAAACACTTAAATAAATAATTAAAATTTCAAAAAGAGCAAAAGGCTTATAAAGAGCATAACTATGGTTTGATGCAGTTGTTTTCAATTTTGCTCTCATTATTTGTTCTATTTTCTTACCATAATTCCCAATCAGCACTGTATATAAGAAATAACACACACTTGAAAGTGTAAGACAAGCATAAAAGATAGCTCAAAGTATTTTATACATAAAATTGAAAATTCTCAAGTGTAGAAATAGTAATGATAGTTCAACAGTATTTTGAGTGTAGACTCAGTGCTCTGAACATTGAAATCTTGATTATTACAGTAGTGTTGACTCTTCATGACTAAATTCACACCATGACTAAATCTGCTATCCATCTATTACAGTGAAAGCTTTAGCATTCCTTGATAATATTACTGCTTGAAGGGAAATGTGTGCTCAAATGAATACCTAATAAATTAACTTTCTGGTTCCTGTCATCTACTTGAAGACTAATCCATATCTCACACATTAAAATCCCATTTTTGAGAAAATACTATCCGAACAGATTTAACTGTACGTTGTTTTGTATAAATTCTCTAAGAATTCACAGTTAGCTAGAGATTAAAGATTTATTCTTTTTCTAGTGCTTTTTTTGTGTCATGCTACAGTTATTTTGTTTTTAGTTTGTTTTTGACATAGTTTTAAGCATTTTCAACTGGGTTACATGGGAACCAGACTCCTCCTAGCCTCCATTCTTCAACAGCAGGGGTATACCATTTCAACCAACCCATGGAGTTTTGTGGGGTTTTTTTCCCTGTAATTTGTAAAGCAACTTTGAAGTCCTGGAGTATCCTTCTAAGTCACTGACTACAGTTGAAAAAGAAATAAAAATTGTAATAACCAATCTGGAATGTAAATTCTCAATGAAAATATCATTTTCATGAAAACTAGGATTTATATTGATTCTACAGCTTGAGTAACTCTACTAAAAACTTTATATAATATGTATTCCACAATAAAAACTCGTATAGAAACAGAGAAATCTATGAAATACCTGACATGATATAAAATATGTGGGGAAAATGAAAGAAAAGAAGGGGGAGGGAATAAAGAAGAAAGTGAAGGCAAAGGAAATAAAGCATAAGTAGATGAAGATTCCAACATCTTTTTAACTTAGAAATAAAGCTCTCTCTTTCCTTTAACCTTATGTCCAGAGAGTTGATGTGACATATTGGGAAAATTAAGGCTTGATTTGTTATATGCTGATACAACCAAAATTGAACTCAAATTCTTGAAACTGGGTCTCTTAATTCACTCTTGCTACTCGGTCCTATGGAACTTCTCATGTAGTTTGGTGATACTTCGAGCATTTAAAAAAATCTAATTGTTTTATGGAATAAATAAAACCAGTACACATTACTTAAATTGGGTATCAATTTATGAATTTTCTTTTAAATACCTTCATTCAAACAATTCTCATTCACTGATTCCTCCTCTGGTGTTTTGCCTACTGCAGCATGCTTTTTCTTGTGGTTTTTATCTCCATTTCCCCCACTTAATTATATATATTATCAACCTGAAATCTTTCATTTGGTCTAGAAAAGATTAATATCTTTTAATATCATTTCTCAGTGGTTTCTCAATCTTTATACCATATTATAGGTACAAATTCAGTACAAAGCTACAAGTATAAGAAATACATTCTGGTGTTCTGTAGCACAGTTGATTGAGTATAATTGACAATAGTATCCTGTATATTTGTAAAGTGATTTTAAATATTCTCACCATAACAAAATGAAGAATGTTGGAAATGATGGCTATGTTAACTATTTTATATTGATCACTATATAATGCAACCAAGTGAGGAAACATCATGACACACTCCATAAATATCTACAATTATAGTATGTACATTTCACTATAAAAACAGAATAATAAATTCTGTCGTGATTGACTTGGGAAATGGGGAATTGAGAGACAATGATGGAGAGGTACATTGATCAAAGTATGTTATGTACATATATGGAATTCCCAAATGAACACACGTGGTATAACAAATTAATGCTAGTAATATAGAAAACTAAAAAAGAAGGAAAATTAAAACATAAAAATTAAATTTTAGCTTCTAGGACTGATTTTAACATTACATCTAAATGAGTTGTCTATTTAATTCAAGGGAACCTCACTTCCTCTATCAAAACTAGGAAAATCTTGATACAAAGGAATCGAATTCCTGCTAAGATATGATTCTGGTTCTTTGCTGAAAATTGATTTGACTCATAATGATGACTCTAATTTTTTGTATTTATCTTTTTATGTTGTATTCTCTGCTACTTGTATTCTTTGACTTTCAGGAGGTAGAAATAAATACACATGTTTTTTGAAGGTAATTTTTACCCCAGTATCTATTTTGGGAGGAGAATAATAGATTGCATCCTCTTACAACTAAATAGGAAATACTTTAGGATTCAAAAGGGTTGTGATCTTATGAACTCAAGAATAGCTTATGCTGAACATGAGGGATTTTATATTCAGTGACTGCTTTTCCATTTGAGTTAAATATCAAATGTTCAGAAGCAGGCAATTGCTTAACCTTGCCATCTGGAAAGCAGCCTGAGAAAACTATCATGCAGAGTTTTTGCTAATTGACAGATGGCTTAGAATCATTGGCTCTTTTCTAGTTCTTTTGGAGAATTTTAATCATGATAGGTACTAACTTTTTTTTTTTTGAGTAACTGGGTGATTATACATAAATTCAACTTTATTGAAACAATGAGTAGAGCATTTCTCATCTGCAGCTTTACCTGAAGGAATGGTTAGCACACAGACCACAGGGTTATGTCACCAGGTTTGGGGGAGATGATTACGAATCTTACAAATTCACAAGTGATGCTGCTGTTGGCTGCCTAAAGATCACACTAGAGAGCTACTGCTTCATGTATCACAGACTGGGATTCACTTGTGAACCTATGTTTCAACTCCCGGTATTCATTCTGTGAGACTGCTCCTTAGCTGTTCAGAGGCGGGGTGGGGACTAATGGAGAGAGACTGAGTGGGCAAATACAATCATTATAGTCAGTGTACCTATGTGAAAATGGAAACAGGTAACTTGAGAGGTTGGAGGGAGAATGAATGAAGGGATGATAGTGACTAAGATGCATTGTACTCACAGACTAACAATGAATTTCTTCTGTGCAACTATTTACAGGCAATAAGAAGAAACATGGCTACACAGTGGACTGGCTGGAGAATCCTTACAAATACTGATTGAAGTCAGCAAAACTGGAATTGCCAACTGAGAACCAAATTTTGTACTGAGATATTAAAAATAGTCCAAATTCACAGTAAATATCTATTAATTATAAGGCAGAAGTATTTCAGTGTCTAATGTGACTTTTACGTTAAATGATAAACAAAAAGAAGCTGCGTTTATTTCCCATGACAACTGGCTGTGTCACTCATGCACTATAATATCTACAAAGTTCTTAAAACAGGAGCCTACTCATAAACTAGATAAATTTAATATCACCCAATCCTACAAATAATTGAGAAAGGAGGAATTAAGTTTAAATATCAACAATAATTTTCCACATTTTTTTCATTCGCTAAGCATCACCATAATTATCTCTTTGGGCAAATATTGATGTATTTATATAATTTTTTTCTTTTTTTTCAAATTTTTATTATCAAACTGATGTACAGAGAGGTTACAGTTCCATACGTTAGGCATTGGATATTTTCTTGTACTGTTTGTTACCTTGTCCCTCTTACCCGCCTCCCTCCCACCCTTTCCCTTCCCCCCCCAGAGGTGTTCAGTTCACTTACACCAAACAGTTTTGCAAGTATTGCTTTTGTAGTTGTTTCTCTTTTTTTACCCTGTGTCTCTCAAATTTGGTATTCCCTTTGAATTTCCTACTTCCAATACCAGTAAACACGGTTTCCAATATACTCAGATAAGATTACAAAGATAGTGTTGGTACAACCACAGGAATGTGATACAAGAAGATCATCAATAATAGAAGCTACAGATACACATAGGACGTTGAAAGTAGTTACAACTGTGATATAACAATTGTTTCCATAACATGGAGTTCATTTCACTTAGCATCATCTTATGTGTTCATAAGGGTATAGATATTGGGCCTTGTAATGCTCTGCTAATGACCTGTACTAATTATTCCCAATAAGGGAGACCATAGAGTCCATGTTTCTTTGGGTCTGGCTCACTTCACTTAGTATAACTTTTTCCAAGTCCTTCCATTTCCTTACAAATGGAACAATGTCATTCTTTCTGATAGAGGCATAAAATTCCATTGTGTATATGTACCACATTTTCCTGATCCATTCGTCTACTGAGGGGCATCTGGGTTGGTTCCAGATTCTCGCTATGACAAATTGTGCTGCGATGAACATTGTTGTGCTGGTGGCATTACTGTGATTTTGTTTGTGGTCTTTTGGATAGATACCCAAAAGTGGGGCTGCTGGGTCGTAGGGGAGTTCTATATTTAGCCTTCTGAGGAATCTCCATACTGCTTGCCAGAGTGGCTGAACCAGTTTACACTCCCACCAACAATGAAGTAGGGTTCCCTTTTGGCCACATCCCCTCCAACAATTGTTATTATTAGTTTTCTTGATATATGACATTCTTGCTGGGGTGAGATGGAATCTCAATGTTGTTTTGATTTGCATTTCCTTTATGGCCAGTGATGTAGAGCACTTTTTCATATGTCTCTTGGCCATTCTCATTTCCTCATCAGAGAAGTTTCTTTGTAAGTCTTTAGCCCACTTGATGAGGAGGCTATTGGTTCTTTGCGGTTTTGTTTTGGAAGAAGGTAATTTTTTTAGTTCTGCATATATTTTAGAGATGAGGCCTTTGTCTGTTGAATGTCCGGTAAGATCTTCTCCCAGTCTGTGGGCTTTCTGTTTATCTTGCAAGCTATGTCCTTTGCCGTGCAGAAGCTCTGCAGTTTGATGCAGTCCCATTTGTCCAACCTTTCTTTGATTTGTAGGCTTTCAGGGTCTTTGTTAAGGAAGTTCTGTCCTGTGCCAAGGAGCCCAAGTGTTTCTCCTACTCCTTCCTTTAGTGTTTTCAGGGTGTCTGTTTTGATTTCAAGGTCTTTAATCCATTTGGAATTGATTTTGGTGCAGGGTGATATATAAGGATCTAGTTTTAGTGTGTTGCATGTGTTGAGCCAGTTTTGCCAGCACCACTTGTTAAAGAGGCTATCTTTCTTCCATACTATTGTTTTAGCTCCTTTATCAAAGATTAAGTAGGCGTAGTTCTGTGGGTTCAATTCTGGGTCTTCAATTCTGTTCCATTGGTCTTCAGGCCTGTTCCGGTGCCAATACCAAGCTGTTTTTATTACTATAGCTTTATAATACAGCTTGAAGTTGGGTATTGTAATTCATCCAGCACTGTTCTTTTTGCTTAGGAGTGTTTTTGCTATTCTAGGTCTTTTATTGTTCCATATGAATTTCTGGATTGCTTCCTCTATTTCATTAAAGAATGGTGTTGGGATATTAATGGGTATTGCATTGAATTTGTAGATAGCCTTTGGCAATATTGCCATTTTGATTATATTAATCCTCCCAATCCAGGAGCATGGGAGGTTTTTCCATTTTCTTAGTTCTGACTTAATTTTGTTTTTCAAGCTTTTAAAGTTCTCATCAAAGAGGTATTTCACTTCTTTGGTTAAGGTTATTCTTAAGTATTTTATGTTTTGGGGGGCTATTGCAAAAGGAGTTGCTTTCCTGATTTCAGCCTCGGTCTTCAGGTTGTTAGCATAGAGAAAGGCCATTGATTTTTGAAGGTTTATTTTATATCCTGCAACTTTGCCAAAGTTTTGGATCAGCTCTAGTAGCTTGGGGGTAGAGTCTATGGGATTATTGAGGTATAGGATCATGTCATCTGCGAAGAGAGAAAGTTTAACTTCATCTTTACCTATTTGGATCCCCTTTAAATTTTCTTCTTGCCTAATTGCTCTGGCTAGGAGTTCTAGTACTATGTTGAAGAGCAGGGGAGAGAGTGGACATCCCTGCCTTGTTCCTGATTTTAAAGGGAATGGCTTTAGTTTTTCACCATTTAGAGTTATGCTTGCTGTTGGTTTGTCATAAACTGCCTTGATTATATTCAGGAATGTTCCCTGGAATCCCAGTTTTTCCAGGGCTTTTAGCATAAATGGGTGCTGGATTTTATCGAATGTTTTTTCTGCATCCAGCGAAAAAACCATGTGGTTCTTTACCTTGCTCCGGTTGATGTGGTGGATTACATTAATTGACTTGCGTATATTAACCCAACTTTGCATCCCTGGGATGAATCCAGTTTGATCGTGTTGTATGATTTTTTTGATGACCTGTTGAAGTAGATTGGCCAGAATTTTGTTGAGAATTTTTGCATCTATGTTCATCAGGGAGATTGGTCTGTAGTCCTCTTTCCGTGATGAGTCTCTGCCTGGTTTGGGGATGAGGGTTATACTGGGTTCATAAAATGAATCTGGTAGTGAACGTTCTCTTTCAATTTCATTGAAGAGTTTGAGAAATATTGGAGTGAGTTCTGTTTTGAAGGCCTAGTAGAATTCTGCATTGCATCCGTCTGGACCTGGGCTTTTCTTGGATGGGAGATCATTTATTGACGTTTCTATTTTAATACTGGATATGGGTCTGTTTAGAAGGTTTAAATCTTCATGGTTGAGTTTGGGGGTATCAATTTTTTCTAGGAAATCATCCATTTCTTCCAAGTTCTCGAATTTGTTGGTATAAAGGTTTGCAAAATAGTCTCTTATTATATTCTGATTTTCGGTTATTTCTGTGGTGATGTTACCTGTTTCATCTCTTATCTTGTTTATTTGAGTGTGCTGCCATCGTTTTTTGGTCAGGTTTGCCAGGGGTCTGTCTATCTTGTTGATTTTTTCAAAGAACCAACTCTTTGTTTTGTTGATTCTTTCGATGGTTTTTTTTTTTTGTCTCTAATTGATTTAATTCTGATTTGATTTTAATTATTTGCTTCCGTCTATTGACTTGGGGTTTGGCTTGCTGTTCTCTCTCAAGAAAATTAAGGTGCTTCCTTAAATTACTGAGTTGCTGTTTCTCCAGTTTGTTGATGTATGTACTCAGAGATATAAATTTTCCTCTGAGTACTGCCTTTGCTGTGTCCCAAAGGAGCTGGTACTTTGTGTCCTCAACTTGGTTGAAGTCCATAAACATTTGAATTTCCATTTTAATTTCTTCAACGACCCACTGATGGTTCAGCAGTGTGTTCTTTAGTCTCCATGAATTGTGGGATTTTCTGTGGTGGCTGAATGAGTTGAGCTCTAATTTTATTCCATTGTGGTCTGAGAGAATGCAGGGAATGATTTTGATACTTCTGAATTTGTACAGATTTTCTTTGTGCCCTAAGATGTGATCTATTTTGGAGAATGTTCCATGTGCTACCGAAAAGAATGTGTATTCTGTCCTTGCTGGGTGGAATATTCTGTAGATGTCGATTAAGTCTAGTTGGTCTATGCAATTATTTAGTTCTGTGGTTTCTTTGTTCAGTTTTTGGCGTGTTGATCTGTCCAGAGGTGATAGTGGAGTGTTAAAGTCCCCCATTATCAATGTGTTTGGGTCTATGAATGTTTTTAGAGCCAGTAGTGTTTAGGTACTAACTTTTTAAGTATTTTAAATCTAGCCATTACTGTTTTAGATGTTTATGAATAACAGCACATTAATAGAGAGTAAGAGCAGAGGAGAAGACACTAAAGCAAATTGTCCTACAAAAACTAAGAGAGACATTTTTTTTCCACAACTGAAATTCCAGCTCCTTCCAATGAGCACTTAATTTCCCAGACTCTAAAGTGCATAGGAATTCTTTGTCCTTTGTTCTTAAGGACAAAGGAATGTTAACACTTTCTATCTTCATCTAGTATCTGTGGCCTGCAGTTTTGTGTTATTTCCCACATTTTTACTTTAATGTATACTTAGCTTTATTGCCCACTCAGTAGATAATTATTGAACAGCAATGTAAATGATACATTCAAAAGCATATATATGTGCACATATATGAATATATGTAACATATACATGTATATGTATGTATATATGTATATATATATATATATATATAGTCTTCAGTATAGATCTTACACTTACTTTCTATGAGATTTTGATAAGCATGAGAAAGTGTGCCTATCTTTGAAATGAAGGATTGGTAGGATATACGTAGAAATATAAAGGAAAGGTCAAGTTTACCCACATTATTTCTTAAAAGCTGTATTTTACTCAAATAATTTTCAAATGTAGAATTCTGCATATGGGTTAACAAAACAAGACATTATGCTGGAATTGAAATTTACAACTCAGGGGTAGGAGAGTCAAAGGAGAGGAAAAATGGGAAAAACAAGGAGGAGCTTACAATTATCAACAAGATATGCACACATTACCTTATTTAAGTAACTGTAACCCCTCTAACATCACCTTTACAATACAATAAAATTAAGTTAAAAAAGTGAAACAAAATAAAACCAGATGCTTGTTTGCTTTCCCTTCTCCAGTGGTTAGTCCTCTATTATCTGTTTTTATTGATATTAAGAATGGTGAAAAAAGTCTGAGTGGTCAAGACATGTGTCACATTCTTTATGACAGTAGGTGGACTGGAGACAAAGCTATCTACATATTATGTTGCAAATGTAAACTGAAATAATGGCAATGTTTTGTCAAAGATAATAATTTCATAGAACACTTACTACAGGCCAAGCCCTGTTCATAAATTACTCATGGAATCCTCACAGCAGCCACTAAATGGAAACAATCATAATAAACATTTTCTAAAAGACATGCACAGAGAGTGAGGTGACTCAATTTACTAGACACAATCATATGAGGATATTTAGCTCAAATCAAGTTTCTTAGTGTCTACACCCACATAATTCTAGAGTAAGAGGACAACTCGAGGAGATTATGTTAGGCAATTACATTAGTGGACCCAGGCTATTCCTGATATTTTGTATGAATTATTATTCCATTAGTTTTGGAAGATTCCAAGCAACGAATGTCAGCTATTTGTAACAAATGTATAATTGACTTTTTCCAGTGAGCACACTAGGGTGGTATGCAGTCTCTTGGTACAAAAAGTACCAAGAACTGCATTAATGAACTTCCATTTTTTGAAGAGCACATGCATCTTATCGGCATGTGTTCAATATGTACATATGGGGTGCATCATGCTGACAGATAAATGCATACCGTAATGACTGAAAGAAACATGGTTAGCAAAATAGTTGCCTTGAAAGAATTCCCTGCTTCTTACTATCAACTAACCATCATAAATAGCTGGCATGGTAGGAATATCAGAGCAGATGCTATATTTTAAAGTGTTTTGGTTGCTGAACAACTTCCAATATTGGCAACTGTTTAGATTTGCTCATTTAATTCACTTGTGTAAAATATTTCTTCTACCTGAAATACACCCAAAAAAGGGAGGTAGAAATACATTTAAATGCATGCACACACACACATCACATATATCATCAGCTATGTACGTGTGTGTTTTTTCCACGCACAATTGTCAAGGATGAAAGTGATTTTCCAACTACATTCAGCTTGTACATAATTTTATAATTCTACCAGGAAGCTAGAGTTGATAAAGTCCAGATTGGTTTATGACAATATCCTGCTGTAGTTTTGATATAACTTAACTGAATCAATATTTTTTCTCTTCATCATGTGATTGGAAATATTAATTGAAAACTTCCTCTAGAATTCAAAAGCAATCAGAAAGAAGTCAGCCTTTTATGATGTTTCTAGAGGTCAAAGTTATAAAGAAGGCTTTAGTTTTCTGTGTATGTGCAATGTTCAGTGGCTCTGATCACAAATGTCCTTAAAACATACTATCCTTGGGATTATTATTATTTTTTTTTTATTCCCCAATCCTGGGATACGAACTCGAGGCCTACACATTGGCCTTGAACTCTTTTTTTAACCCTCAGAGCCAGAACTCAACTACTTGAGCCACAATATTCCTTCTAGCTTTTTTGGTAGTTAATTGGAAATAAAACGAATCAAGAAGTTTTCAGCTCAGTCTGGTTTTGAAGCATGACCCTTAGATCTCAGCCTCCTGAGCAGCTAAGATTACAAGCATAAGCTATCATATGGCCACGTAGCCTATTATATATTTTACTACTCATTTTTCTAGTTGAGAAAGATTAATTTATGTGAAAGGGAACATGGTATCCTGATAAGCAAGTTCAAATTTTTTTTGTTAGGAATTTATTTTGAATTTCTGTTATTCAGCTGTGTTTATTACAAGCCTGAAAACAAAATCTCAGAGACACAATAGCTACATTATGTTTTCAAAATTTTGCGCCAAATTGCAATCTATTCGCAAAACTGCACTTGTGTTATTAAACAATGGATTGAAAAGTATAGGAGACATTGGTCTGAATTTCTAATAATTAAGTTTCCAAATTTTAAGCTTTCATGGTAGATACTAGTAAGTTATACTGACAAATAATTAAAATGTCATTTTAAACACAAGTCATACACGATTTTTAAGTAGAAGTTAAACGTTAAGAAGGTAATAGGTTATGGATTTTTAAGATTGGAAAAGTCCTAAAGCACCATATTTATAAATCTATACTAGTGAAAATATACTCTACAGCCTAAGTTTCCTTAAGTAATACCAATGGATAAATGCATCACATACAGTGTCTTAAGGAATGTAATCTACATTAATCAAATCTGGTTAAGTAAATGCTTGATTTTTACCTGGTACTCTGGATTGAATAAGAAGAAGATGAAATTTAGTAAGTTACAAGGAATCTAAATTAATATATTTCTTTTTAAGTAATGGTTTATAAAACCATTTATTTTTAGCTTTCTCCTGAAGACAATGTATGGATTTACACACAATGTTACACACATTGTTGCACAATGTCATTAATAATTTAAAAACTTGGAATTTTACTTAGAAATAATTATGAAAGTAAAATATCTTAGTAAAATATCTTATTAGTTTGTAAATGAACAAAGGACAAAGTTGAAAAATGAGATGAGTTACATTTATGTGAATTTCAGTGAGAGCTTCAGAAACCATCCCCTGCCTCATTTGTGCCTCTCATAAATGTAATGGCCCTCCTTCCTCTCCTATATACTTTTTCATCTTTTCTTCACTCATATTTCACAAAATCGTCTCTTATACTCCATCCAAGCCCTTGGTCTGTATGTGTATTTGTATAAAACATGAAGTGAAACAATTTGATTCCTATTTTCTATTAAGAGAAATTCACAGTCTTCTTACACACTTTGTGGTACTGATCAATTAAGATCCATTGAGTCTCTGACCATCAAAATGTTCCAAACAGTATTTTACAAATGAATGTATATGATTCAAAAGTTTATGTGTTGCATTGCCACATGTAAAAATAATCTAGATATGAAAAAATGTTTAACCCTCGTTTTCCCTAATATTTGGCAGTAATGTGCATGAAGCTTAGACATTGTATACACATTTATACTGTGACAATTTTTTAAAGGAAAATTATTTTATTATCAACCCTGATTTACCTCACTGTTTTCAAGAATGTGAACTTGACCTCTTTAGTTAATGAGTTGTCAAACCAATTGGGTCTTGTGTTTGATTTAATATGATTTTTAAAAGTGAACACTATTTTTTCAATTCTATTTGTTTTCTAAATGATCTCTAGTTTAACTTGATGAATGATTTCTTTTCTATTAGTCTGTTCTAACCGCACCCCCCCCCCCATGGAGGAGTTCCTATTCACTATATATTTTTATTGTAAATGCTTAAAATGTATACCATAAGATTTTGTTAATCATAAAAAAAGATTTCTCTTTATCAGCTCAGTAAGCCATAGTAAGAAATTATATGAAACGTTATTGCTCAAGTATTTAGGAGAAACAGTAGTGTCAAAAATAAAAAAAAAGAAATTAAAATCAAAACAGCATTGAAATTCTATCTAATCCCAGTTAGAATGGCCATTTTCAAGGAAGCTAACAATAACAAATGCTCACGGGGATGTGGCCAATAGAGAACACTACTATACTGTTGGTAGGGATGAGAACGTGTTAAAACACACTGGAAAACAGTACAGAAATTCCTAAAAGGGCTAAATATAGAGGAACTCTATGACCCAGGAATCCTACACCTGGGTATTTATCTAAATGATCACAAATCAGGCCACACTAAAGCCACCAGTACAACCATGTTCATTTCAGTATTGGTTACCATAGCCAAGATATGCAAATGAGCCCAGATAGGTTGCAGTGGAAAAATGGATCGAGAAAATGTGATATCCATACACGATGGAATTCTATGCCTCCAAAAAAAGAATGACATTGTCACATTCATAAGAAAATGGAAAAACTTGGGCAAAATTATATTAAGTGAAATAAGCCAGACCCAAATAAATGTAGGCTACATGGTATCGCTCAGTTGTAATAATTAGAATGTTCCTATAAATCTACAAGTAAATCCAATGGATAGTAAAAGACAAAAAAAAAAACCAAAAAACTTGGACATGATTAAACAGAACTCTAAACATTCAAAAGTGAGAGCAAAGGAGGATATTCTTAGGATGGGATTACAAAGGCTCAATACCTGTGTGCATATGATCATATAAAATGATGCTTGTAAAAATAATCTCCAAGAAATGGAAACTAGAGGATTTTTATTGAACTGATTGCATTTTCCCCTTGGTTTACTCCCTTTTGTCACTGTTTTTGATCTCTGTACTCTATGTCTTGTAATATGTTTATCTGATTAGAGGAGGGAAAGGAGAAGCATAGACATGGTAGTACAAAAGGGGAGCCAATTCAGCACTAATACTCACTAGACACTGCATTGGAAATGAATTATCTCCAGCTTCTGCAGATGAGAGGGGAAAAGTGGGAGACAATGAGGTAAGGGTTGACACTGTTCCATACAACACTTGTACAATTAAAAAAAACACATAAATAACAGAGGCCTACAAAGCTTGGAAGTTGTTTCTAAATCCACATTCATATAACCTATTTAATTAATATAAAAGGAAATTTTATACCACAATTGGTGTGAAGGTACACTAATAAATTGTTTTTATGAATATATTGTATGGGAGAAGCTTTTAATTATTCTCCACCGTAAATGAGGACAGAACTTACTAATATTCTTTTGTACATCTAAAGACAATTTTATCTTAAAAATAGAGTTAAGCTGATGACCTAGGCCCAGAATTCAAGCCTCATGAACAAAAAAAAGGAGCATTTTTATCATTGTAATTATGGTTAAGAAACAAGAAAAGAATAACAAAAAAGTATCCTACCTTTATACTAAAGCCAAACTTTATAAAGTACAAGGGGGGAACTAAAGAAAGAAGACTAGAAGGGAATGAAATGTGTCAGTAAGCTTTAAGAGAGAGAGTTATAATCTTTCCTAAGCTTTTCAAAAATTCATGTCTTTTTTCACAAAACTGACATTACAAGAGATAATATTAAAACTGGAACAAAAAATGGCTGAAAATGAGATTTAAAAATATAAACGAAAGACTGTAGTTAAAAGGGTTGGAAATCAATCTTATTTTCCTTCTACTTATTTAAAAGCAAATTACCACGTATCAGCACAGGATAAAGATCTTTAGAGTTGTTTCATCAGCCATGAATGGTTTTCAATTTTCTCATTAGCATAAGATTAAGAATATTTTTCTCCTGACCATGAATATTGGCAATGTGAGATGCTAGATAGGCTTCCAAACTTGGCTGAAAGCAAGTTTTGACTGCTACAGATATGCCATGTCTGTGGTGTTTCTGAAACTGCTGTACTGGCATTGCTTTTTCTTTGTTGATTTACCTGGTTAGGCAGAGTAGGTGGCTTAAGTAAAGATGGCTTGTGTTTGTTGTGACTTTATATTCATGTTGAGTATTCAGTATTACATTACCATCTTCTTAAATGTAAGCAGTTAAACTCCAACAAAAAAATAACAAACTCTAAGGTGTTCTTTTGTAATAGGGTGCAATAACCTTTGCTGTTTTTCCAATAATGTGTTTGGCACTCACTATGTATAATAAACAACTGCCTTCCTGCACTCAGAAGGAATTTGATCTCTCACTGGGGTAACAACTGCCCCAAGGGTCTAGAAAGGGTGGAAAGAATGTAAAAACCTCAAAGTTGGCTTTTGTGAACACCTGGCCAATTATTGGAGACAATAAACAGGAAGCATAGCAATTTATAAAAACTTAGTTTATTTCCAGAGTATGCATGCATGTACTTGTATTCCAACTTTTCCGCATGGGATAATCTTATGGAAGATAAGCTTCTGACTTTGAAATGATTATCTAACATCACAGTAGATGAAACAAGGTTAAGCACTGATCTTTAGTCCAAACACACACACACACACACACACACACACACACACACACACACAATCACACAATCACACCATTAGAACTGGAATCTCAAACACAAGCCTAGTTAAGACAAGTCTGGAGATTCTTACTTTTAAAATGAAATGTTTACGATTTGGGTGTTACCTAGCTGTTATAGTAGCTGTGTTCAATAAAAGATAAGAATAAATTTCTTATTTGTTCCAGCGGAAAGTTCTCAATCATAATATCACATCCTTGCTTATATAATGTACTATATAATGACACAAGATTATCTCTTCTAATGAATGATTATGATTTTATTGAGTGGAAATTTAAGCTCACAGGAGTTACACAACTAGTTTTTAAGGGACAAATGTAGAATTTCCAGTCAAGAATGGTTAGATTTTCACCTCTTATGAACTATAATTTTAGGTTACAAAAACCATTTAACTATTTGGGACATTCAACCTCACAATTATACATATGTATTAATTTGGTTGCCATTATTATTAATGCATCGGAATATCTGAAATCCAACCCAGTGCCTCAGGCAAAATAACCTGGCACTTACCACTGGCATGAAGTTTCAGTTCTTCACTATTCTATTTTTATTTATTCAGAGCATAAAGAACCTCATTGGGAATGAGCATGGGTATAGCACAAACCACCTTTTCTGTCTCATGTTCTTTTCATACTTGTTACAGCTGATCTAAGAAATAAAAGGTTAATTTTATGAGAATAACTTTAATTTGTACATATTTGCACATCATGTCATTACCACTAAGAAGTATGATTATTCTTTGGTAAATGGTTTGCTTATTTCCAAGTACTATGTACCTAATTCAAGATGGGTCTTACCCACAGGCAAAGTAGCTTCCTAACATGTATGTGATTCCGAGGTTCCAGAGAGCATTTCATGGCACTCTTCCTTCTCAACCTCAACCATAGTCACTGTGTCTACTCTGACTAAACACAGAACTTCCAAGATGTACTAACCTAAAAGATCACAGATGGGAAAAGAGTTAATAGGGGAAGGAAAATTAGGCTTGAGTATGAGCAGATATTTCATCCACTTCCAGCTCTAGAGGTGGATAGCTATCCCTTCTTGAAGAAAAAAGTCATGACAATAGAGAAATTAAAACTGTTCTCTTTAAAAAATTTAAATAGAATCAGCACATCGACAGCTGCATCTTTCTACCCATTCCATTATTAGCTAAAGCAACTTTCAAAATCAAGTCTATTTTTCAGATTAAAGCAATAATTTGGGAATAAAGTTCAGCTTTCCAGTTGAGAAATTTCAAAACTTCAGGGTGATATCCAAGTGTACAAAAACATATTAACTGAAATACAGTAGATTCATAGGAGAATTCAAAGATGTGATTCCAAGGAAAGGCTAACTCATAGTCCAACAAAATAAATATCAGGAATCTTGCATACTCAAAAGTGAGGTAGAGGGGCTGGGGATATAGCCTAGTGGCAAGAGTGCCTGCCTCGGATACACGAGGCCCTAGCACCACATATACAGAAAACGGCCAGAAGCGGCGCTGTGGCTCAAGTGGCAGAGTGCTAGCCTTGAGCGGGAAGAAGCCAGGGACAGTGCTCAGGCCCTGAGTTCAAGGCCCAGGACTGGCCAAAAAAAAAAAAAAAGTGAGGTAGAATGAAAGGCAGGGGTAGACAAATGAAGAGAGAAATAGGGAGAATACAATAATAAAATTCAATGCATATTCTACAGAATTAAGAAAACTAGAGGAAGGCTTGGAATTGGGAAGGATGGCAGATAATGATGAAAGGGGTGACATTGACCAAAACTGATTGTGTACATACACAACTATGCCAACTGCCTTGAAGAACTAAAGATGAAAATAAAAATTTATAAAAGAAAAAATTCTATTTTTACTTGTGTCATAACTCCTTTATATGTAGCCTGTTCTAAAGAATATATCCATATAATTATTTTAGAAAATTAAACAAGTGGCCCCAAAGTTCTCCACTCTATATACTTTTCCCTGTCTTCCAACAAGAAGTAGTCTATTTTGTACTCATCGGTTCTCTGCATACCCATCCATGTTACTTCACAAAATGACTAAAATTAGCAAATATTATGCTCACAGAGACTTCACAACCCTTATGCCTCTGATCCTGCTCTCTTATTGCTCTTTAGAAGCCTAACACTAGCATGTACAGCTACCCAGGGTAGCCTGGGGGATGAGAAGCCTTCTTAATGAGGACTCAGTATACCAATTATCTTGCCAACATTAGACATAGAGTGAGAGCACTCCAAACCATCAAGTGTTAGTCAAGCCTGCCTAGGCAGAAGAAATTGTCTACGCCAGCCAAAGAATTGTGAGGAATAATGAACATGTGTTATTTTAAGCTACTAAGTTTTAGGGTAGTTTTCGGTATAACAAAAGATAATTGATACATTCTCCACTTTTCCTTTGTTGTTTCTGTTGTAATTGTAAATAAAGACCTTTCAGAAAACTTGGCTTGCACTTCCTGGCATAAAGAAAACATGTAGGAATGTACAAATGTAAATGGTCTCGCAACTCAGCAGTACAAGGAAAGAAGCTAATGGTTGGGTCCAGAATGCAGAGAGCCACTGCTCAGTTCACAGAATGCAAAGCTAGTTCTCAGTCTGTTACCAGTATCATATGTGAGGGAAATGAGAAGTACAGTTATGTTTATGTTGACGTGTCTTCATTGTGAGGTTAAGTATTTGATTTGTTTATACATTTCCCCATTTCCTTGGTTCAGCTGCACAGTCTGGATTTTAACAGGCTTCGGTTTTCCCTCATTTGGTGAGACAATGTCTGAGTTAAGGATTAACATTTGTACAGTGAAACATAAATGCTCGTGAATTGTATATAATATTTTAGCCCAAGCTTATTTAGTTTTACCCCTTTCAGAACATTTTTGGTTTAGTGAGGAGCCTTCTGATACTCCCAAACCCAATTTGATGGATGTGAAGAATGCAGTAAGGAAAGTGGAATGTTTTCAATTTAAGGCTAGTAGTGGGTGATCTGTGCTGTAAGCTACGAAGAATAACTTTCAAATTTTACTTTATATTATGATTTCCCCCATTTATTCTAACTGCCTGGGTGAAAAGATTCATTGAAATAGGTGTATGTCCTGTTAAGATTAAATAAGGGTAATTCTCTCTCTCTCTCTCTCTCTCTCTCTCCTTACTATAAAAGTTTATTTGACTATAAAATAATTTTCCTATCTCATATATGGAATGTGTTTTTGAAAACATCTGTTTTTCCTATCTCTGTTCTTCTCCTAGTCTCCCCAAATAAGTTCTCAATGTCCCCAAGAATCCAATTACAGAAATACCTTAAAACTAGAAGAGAGAGTTCTCTAGAGTGTATTCAAAAAAGATAATTAATTCTCATTTAGAGTAAGAAATTCCTTTCCAAAAGTACATTGTTTTGTAAATCCAATGGCTTGAACTCTTGGCCTGAGCACTGTCCCTGAGCTCCTTTTGCTCAAGGCTACCACTCTACCATTTGAGCCATAGCAACACTTCTTGCTTTTTCTGTGATTAATTGGAGATTAGAGTCACATGGCCTTTCCTGCTAGAGCTGGGTTTAATCCTCTCATCTGTTTACTGAGAGGCTAGGAATACTAGGATTAGGCTAGCCAGTACCTGGATCCAGCGGTACACTTTAAGATACAGAAATTAATATTTATTTCCAGAAGTCTATGTGTGCTGATATAATTCTATTTCATCCCATCCATTCACTTCTATTATGATGTTTTTGTTGTTGCTGACTTTCATTTGCTATTGGTTACTGCCTTCTAAAATGTGTAGATTTTGCTCTTGGATTTTATCTATTTGTAAAAAAATACTGTCGTATACTAGCTTAAGATACCTATTTTAGTTGTAATATTTTCTTTCAGTCTTATATTTCTTCTAGAAACATGGATATCTCTATTCTTGCCTCTCTTGAAGTGCAATGAATTTTGTGTCCATAACTTTAGGTTTATCAACAGAGCATGTAGGCAACCTCCTACCACAATCGTGTTTTCTTGCTTTCCTATTTTATCACTATCAGACCTGTGTTGGGTTACATCTTATTTTATAGGTTTTAAAATACAATGTCTCGTTATCATGTCCCCTTCAAGTCCCCTAAAACATATGTTCTACATTGAGCTACTGTCTTCTTCCCTACATTCACTTTTGTATCCTGGTGGGCCATACCCCAAAATTTGCCTCATACTCCTTGTGTGTTCTTTCATTTTATGGAACACCAACTATTAGTAGGAGTGACTTAGATGATTGGAATCAATTTTTAAAATATGTCTCAGAAATGAAAATCTGAAAAAAACATCTGGTGAAAAATGGATGCCTCTACTGAGCTAAGAAAATAAGATAGATTTCCACCAACTTATTTATATTACCAGGGCTTATTATTAATTATCAGAACATTTCCAGGTATAATTTTATACCTCAAACACAAAACCTCCATTACTCCTCAAGAGCATTTATGCCAACAGAACACAAAGTTCTGATTCACTAAGGCTAGGTGGAGCCTTGGAAAGTTAATTTGGAAAAGGCTCCCTAAGGGCTTCTGATGTGTTCTCTTGTTGAAAACTAATTTCCTGAATTTTTGCAAATTTGTGCCCAAAGCAATCAATCATCACATCCTAAAATTGTTACTTCTAAAGATGGTTTCTGTGTCACTTCCTTCCCGTTCTTTCAGTTCAGACAGGTTTAAAAAGAGGTTGTATATGAGGAAAGAAGTTGGTCTTAAGAATCAGACAGCAAGGCACAAAAATCTATCAGCCAGAGAGTTTTCACAACCACCTGAGAAGTGAATCACCAAATGGTGCCCAGGCATCTTTATCAGTGACTTCTGGTTAGGTGGCAACCATTCTTTCACAGTCTTCTCTGTACCTTATACCACCATATAGCAATCTCCAAGTCTCCAAAGAAATCTATCTTACCATACTTTCAGTTTTGGGAAAAAATCAGAGAGGAAGATCTCAGGGATGATTTCATAGCAGGATATGGATCATACATGAAATACAAAGAGATGATAGAATGTCTCATAATTCACTGTGAAAAGGACATATCCTGACAACCATAACTTTAGTGCTACTTGTATCAGAAGCAACAAAAATTTATATGGTATTTTATAGTATCCTTTATCTAACTCTGTATAGCTAACATATATATTAAATAAACTCTAAATATTAGAATCCAAAAGATAAAAGGCCTACGGGTAAGTGGGGCAAAAGACACTGTGAGAATTTACACAAAAATATGTCTGTTGAACATGAAAATGTACACTACTTTACTATCAGCAGATGTACAAAAGTCACTGGCACATACCTGTAATCAAAACTGTGTCAAGTAGCAATAGGAAGATCATGTTCTAAGGCTGGCCTGGACAAAGCATGTGATACCTTTAGGCTAGCCTGGGAAAATCATGTGATACTCTGAGTTCAACTCCCAGAAACTAAGAACAAAACAATTCTATATAATGAAATAATGAAACCTCGCCTATAACACAGGAAGACTTCAAAGAATTAACAGCATACCCCATAGTTTGTTTCCAACTATCCCAACCTTGTGGAGGACAATCTGATTACCTAAAATCCTTCCGTGAGTGCCAGGTATGAACATGGTGAATTACATGGCTTATGGGGTTTTTCTCCCCAAACTATGCTTGAGGTAAATGCCTTTCCTATCACCCTCATAGTGTTTCCTGCAACATCAGTCTTGCCCCCTACATTTCATTTGTGCAGTGCTAAAAGCTGTCAGTTTGTCCATAAACATTTACTGAATAAATCACTGAGGAGTTGACCTAGGAACTTGAGGATCAATGATAATAACAGACAGAAATATGGTTTGAAAAGGGATTTCCAATGGAGATGACCTAAATCAAAAGAAAGTCGGTCAAATAAAGTAAAAAAGAAAAAAAATACACTGAAAGAAAAAGAAGTGTAAGAATACAAATAAGAAATCATGATTATAGTTCCTACACAGCAAAATACATTTTATTCATAGTTATTCCATTTTTACTCCTGAAAGTTATATAGGCCAGCAGTGGAGAGAAAAATAAATTCAAGAAACAAAACTTGAAGAAATCTGCTTTCTGAAAGTTAGCAAACAGCCATAAGAAGAATCCAGGAAATGATGGGCCAGTGAACCAGAGAAAATGCTACAGCCAAACTTTTTATTGAACTATTGGCTTTGCTACACAAATTTTACTTGCTACTTTAAAGAAATAACTTCAGAAATCACTCACAAAAGTAGCTCGTCCAGGTAACATCCATCCATTTGGAAAATACTCTTTTGAATTTCATATTTCATTAACATGCCAGATTTAGTTTACCATGGTCTTATACTGCAATATTTCCAGTTGTTGGTACAGTAAACAACTCATGTTCACTTTAAAATGTGTATAACAGGATTTTAGAACCAGAACCATCATTAGAGGTCTAACACTGTATATATGACATATAAAATAATCATTGCTGTAGCAAATGTCTCAAATACAAAAAGCAATTGAAAGCCATGTCATGAAAAAGAAAGAGTAGTTAAGTCTAGAAGCAACAATTAAGAAAATGTCTTGAACATCAACTCTATTTTGGTTTCCCAAAGGCTTTCCACTCTTCCCACTTGAATTAGTCACCAGGCCACACAGCTTCCTTTCATGTCACTGAAAGTAAACTAGCTCAGAAAACTGAGTCATCTGTCTCCACACTCCAACTACTCTAAAAACAACTTATACTGCCCACTGCTGTGACGTTATAGTCTAGTCAGACTTTTTTATTTCTTTATTTATTTTGAAGTACCTTCTACTGTCTGCTTTGAATAAACACTCTTGGAAAAATGTACTATAGCAATCTTATATGAGTCATTTTTCCTTCTCTGAACTCAACTTATTCCTCAATGTGTGACAAGGGCAGATCCAATCATTACACTGGACAGGATTTCATTGACAGCTCTGATAGCTCAGATAAAATCCTAAATGAGTGTTTATTAAAAGTATGCATGAAATGGTACTTGAAGCAGCTATTCTACCTGTAAATGAAGTATGCCTGGGAAAATTTTTATTTTATTCCTAGAAAAATGCCATGGGGTTAGATGGGAAACTAGAGGATATGTCATCATAATTTGGTTTGGCTGACTCTGCAGCTTGTAAAACCAGGAATGTATGTTCTCATGGTACTTCGATTTGGACCAAGTGAAAACTTGACAACAGACTGAGTTTACTGTTCCTAAACAGCCATGGTTTTGAACATTACACACTATCAGCTGCAGTGGTTCTCCAAGGAGAGGTGTGCTGATAGACAGGAAGCTAACTAGATAGGAAGATAGCTAGCTACACAGATACAGGAATTTGTGGATACATTAATAAGCAGGTATATAAATATAGGTCTTTATATTTGTCATTGTCATCAAATCAAAGCACAGAGAGAATTACTGTAATTTCATCAATGGTTTTAGCACAAAGTATAACACTCAGTCCAACACTTTGTCATGAGACTCATATCTATTTTCATATTTATTATCCTTATATTACCAGGATTCTAGGCAATACAACAACTGAGATAGATCTGTTGAAATATGATGAATCTAAAATCTCAATTTACAATCATCCAGGAAAAAAAGCATGGCAAAAGAGAAAACACTGGCCATTGTGCTACATATAAGAAATCAAAGTAAAACTGAAGCTCATATTATTAGCCTGAGATAGTTCCAGGTCTGGCCTGAGTTGTTCTACTAGACATTATGCCAGTGCCAGACATGAATGAGAACATGAATATGGAAATATGTGTCTAAAACTTACTGATGTTCATTGTCTTTAGTTGTGTTACTTCTTTAGGTAAAATGGATGAAAATTGAATAAATAATGAATCAGGGAAAAAAAGAGGAAGAAAAAATGGAGAAAGTGAGGGAGGGGAAGGAAAGGTTCAAGAAAACAAAAATACCCTACCCATCCCAATGCGGCCTCACTTATGAAGCAATACTTCTAAGAGACATTATCATCATCATCATCATCATCATCATCATCATCATCATCATCATCTAGAACTGTTAGTTGTTCTGCATGGCCAGTACCTTTATAAGTGTGATGTATATATAAAAGATGCATTTTTTTTCCTAAGAAAAGAGGTTACACAGACTCAGTCTCAAGTACACTGCTTCCCTATTAAATCATCTGTACAAATTATGCTCCCCTAGTGCTTGTTCTCACCTTCTAAGCCCACAAACAGGGATTCAATGCTCAAGGGGAAGCTAAAGTTTACACTAATTTATCATTTCATAAATAGGCATCATAGCAAATCACTGAGGTTCAATAATATAAACACTTTCATTATCTAAGAGTTTTAGTCCCTACTAAAATTTGAAATTATTTGATTACATTATTTCTTTTGTTAAGCTTCTCTAAATGTCTAGAAAATACTAAAAAATGAAGTAATGTGAATATTTGGACTAAACAAAGTTTTCATTCACATCAATATACAACAGAAAAATATCAAAGTGACATGTCACCAAAGAAAACAGGAAAGAAATATTCTTTTAAACTCCTACTCACAGCTGTGACTAAAATCACAGTAGATTTATTATCAAACAAAATGGAAAAACAATCATCAAATATCTTCACTGTCTAGATTTTTATTTCCTCTCCTTTGGGAAGGCAAGTGACATTTCCTTATCAGTGAAATTGTTGATTTCCTTTCTAGGAAGGATGATAAATGTCGATTTTTATTTTGTATGACACATTATCATTCTATAAAGAAATCAAGAAACACAAGACATTTGAATATGCTAATTTCAGAAATAACAAATAATATATTATAATAAAAATATGATAACCTTGAAGTTAAAATGAATAAAAGACTCATGTTAACATTATATTTCTATTTACTTCATATTTCAGACACAGTGCACTGAGGTTTTGTTGATAAACATAAATAATAGCTTTCAAATTATGCATGCCTGAATGCAAAAAAATACTCAAATATAATTCTATGGTGGTTTGATCAATTGTGCTGACCTGTCAAAAACTAGGAAGGAAGCCATAAAGCAGAAACTCCCTAATGGGAATCAAGTTTAACTCAGTTAAAACCATCTCATCTGACTTTGTACAGTGCCCTAAGGCCATCTCCTGATTCTTTCAAGATTGTTAACCACTGTCAGCCTTCCATAGCCCAGTTACTTCATTTTGTTGTATTTTTTCAACTGCATATTGCAAAAATTGCACAGAGTTAAGAAACTTCAGAATATAAAAATAAATGCACAAACAATGTCAAATTTTCTGTACAGCAGTTCTTCAGAAGCAATCAAGATAGTGATGAAGACACCTAACCAAGCTACCAACACAAATTTTAAATTTGTTGAATTCAGTATGCATAATGTTACCTCCCCAATTGTAAATTATAGCAAAAATTTTCAAAAAATTAAACAGAAATCTTATGTGCTACAGTGTCTAAAATAGTATCACTGAAACAATAGAAATTTATCTTCTTAGTTTAATTCCATCATAGTTAAAAAGTGTTTTGTTTCAGAAAAGGTTATTATTGGTATTTTTTTCTAGCGAAAGGCATTGAAAACCGCTTATTGCTATCACATCTGTCGAAAGAAAACTTGTTTTAAAAGTGGCCTCAGTTGTACAGCTAGTTTGTTATTTTCATTGCCCACACCCACAACAAGTACTCTGTTCTGATTGGCAGGAAGGGACTGAAGGCGGGCCTATGCTTTTTACCACAACTGATTGCAGTCTCCAGAACTGTGGTCATGAAATTGGAAGCCACGTTTTGTGAAGCAAAGAGCCTCAAGATAATTGCCATGTTCTGTAACCCTTCCCCCTGCTTGGAAAACAGAAATAAACAGTACAATTTCCTTATGAGCCTACTCTGTTTACCAATATTGTTCAGGGGGTATATTTTGCCAGTTGACATTATTTGAGTAACGTTATTATTATATGGTCAACACCTGCCCCATAAATATAGAATGGACACGTTATATTATATTTGTGTTCGGTGAAATGAAGTGTTATGGAGACTCTGATGTGGGGAAGACCTTTTGTGCTCCCTGTATTTATGGGAGCTTCATACCACTTAACCTATACCAAATTTGGTAAGCAAACAAGGTTGACTCCACATTCAACTTTATGTGATCTCTGTGACCGGAGATTGGATCATTCAGTTTTTAATGTATAGTTTTACTGTGTTATACTCTAAATATATTTTACATTTTATTTTATTTTCATGTTTTTTCCAGTCTTGGGGCTTGGAATCAGGGCCTGAGCACTGTCCCTGGCTTCTTTTTGCTCAAGGGTAGGACTCTGCCAACTTGAGCTACAGCGCCACTTCTGGCTTTTCTATATATGTGGTGCTGAGGAATCGAACCTAGGGTTTCATGTATATGAGGCAAGCACTCTTGCCACTAGGCCATATTCCCAGCCCCATTTTGTTTTTTTTTGTTGTTGTTGTTGTTGTTCTTTTTGGTTTTGTTTTTCAATTTAAGAAATTTATCATCCATCACAGTGAAGACTTTCCAGCTATAAAAACATCTGTACAGTGGTTTCTAAAGCAGTGCCCATCCCCCACAGCCCTGGAGAAGGTCACAAGCAAAAATTAATAAGATTTATATGTATACATATCTGTGTGTGTGTGAATAGCTACAACAAAGATACAAAGTGCAAGGTTTCTACAGGGCGAGCAGCCAGTGTTTCTTGTTGAGTAGTGGAAAAACACAATCACTCAATTGGTTGGGAATGTGGCCTAGTGGTACAGTGCTTGCCTACCATGCATGAAGCCCTGGGTTTGATTCCTCAGCACAGAAACAGAAACAGTAAAAGCACATAAACAGAAAAAGCTGGAAATGGCTCTGTGATTCAAATGGTAGAGTGCTAGCCTTGAGGAAGAGAAGCTCAGGGATAGTGTTCAGGCCCTGAGTTCAAGTCCCAGGACTGGCAACAACAACAACAACAACAACAACAACAAAACACTGCCTTTGCACGCCTCTGGGTCTTATGATTCTAAAAAGAGCTCCTGCAACCCACCTCTGATGCAGTGGCGGGAATACCAGGCAGGTTTGTGAAACTCATGGGGTGCAGGTGGGAACCACGGCCTTACTTCTTTATAAGGGGTACATCCAGCCCCATGTTTTACATTTTAAATTAAATCTTTCAGTTGTTTTTACAGACTAGTTGCATACTGAAAATAAAGCAGAATTGGACACTCGACTGATAGTATTCTAACTGTTGAAAGAAGCCATTAGAAATTTACTTCAAAATTAGATATTACATTACAGAGATAAAAAGGAGAGAACTTTACCTATTTCAACAGCAACATGACATGAAGGTGACAGATACCGGAAGTCATAAAGATGTGGACATTGACATCTCCTATTCAGTGTATCTAAGTGTTCATATGTAATTCTTTTCAATTGTGAAACCTATTTTTTTTTTTTTAATCAATCTGGGGCTAGAACACAGAGCCTGAGTACTGTCCCTGAGCTTCTTTTTGCTCAAGGCTGGCACTCTACCATTAAGCCACATTCCCAGCCCCAAACCTAATTTTCTTACCTAAAAATTCAGACTATTTAATTATATTGTGTTTAGTTGTAATTTACATGCAAATACAGTACTTAGTTCCAAAAATGCAAATCTACATATATTCTGGTTACATTAGTAAATTATGTAATTAGTTTGATATTATCTTGTAAAATTATGTAACACATTTCTCTGATAATATAGTATAATTTTTCTGATACTATAGTTCTTTTCCATTCAATTTACTGTGATGATAAAAATAAATCTATATTCACAGATTAACAGAAAAGACCCTTTGAATGTATAGAGCACCTTTAGTTGAGTTACGGGGTCTGTAAGAAACTAAAGACAATCAACACTCCAAACGTTTCCCTCAAGTCAATTGTCATTGACTTATCTCTTTAAGAATCTTGTCAGGATGTTTTTGGAAAATAGTACAAAGCTATAACTGGGATCAAATCTCTTTAATTACCAGTGATTTCCCATTTCCTCTGGGGAAGGCCTGAACTATGGAAGTGACCTCTAAGTAACCAGATATGTACTGAATGGAAAGCTGGTTTTGACATGTTTGTGTTTCTTTGCCAAGTTTCAACACAGAAGATAAAACAAGTTAATGTTCATACATAACTGAGCAAGAGCCACAATTCTCTGGCCTGCTTAGATGAAAGGAAGCAGTGTTACTACATAAAGATATAGTGAATGCCACCTGTCCTGTCAAGGAGACTGACATCTGTGGACTGAAAGATAATATAGCATGACCACCTTTGCCTTTAAGCAGCTTCCCATAGTGAGAAGAAAGGGTACCTTCCCCAGTTTTCAGTGCTCATTTTCATTCCATCTCCTTCATTAGGAGTAAAATGGTCATTAAATAAAATACTGAAATTGATTGGTTTGTACATAAAAGAACAGAGAGTTTATTTTGTTTTTATTAGTTTGGTTTTTTGAGACAGTTTCTCACTATATCATAGGCTAGCTTCAAACTTATGATTCTGTTTCCTTAGTTTTAAAGTGCTGGGATTATAACTATACAAATACACCAGCACATAACTCTAACAAATTTCTAAATTATATTTGGACGTAATTTATTTAATTTATTTCCTCATGGTGCAGAACAACAAAGTTTACTATCAGAACTATTTTTAAATATATAAAGCTTGGTAATGTTTACTGTAGTCACATTGTAAAAGAGATTTCCAGAAATTTATCATGTAAATCTGTATCTGAGAAAAATTTTCTTTGTTCCTTCTCTCTTGTTACCTCAATGAGCCCCAATTACCACTATTGTACTTTCTGTTTCTATGATTTTTCACTACTTGGAATATCTTATATGAGTGGAATTGCTGACCATTTGTCTTTTAGTATCTCATTTATTTCAATTACCACATTGCTCTCATAATTCACTCATATTGTTACAGGTGATATACCTTAATTGATATACACATGTAGATATTCCCATCAAAATAGAACTAGTTATACTTTAATACATAGATAAAAATAAGTGCATTATATAGACATAAATAGAAGACATGTGTTTATAAATGATATAAATATATTATAGAACACATATTATTCTATTATTTTATTTTTAAGCATATTATTCTATTGCATTTATATTTGTTGCTAAATATAGGTTTGCCTCATTCATGTAAGCTGCTCATTAAATATTATTCATGATTATTAATCACAACTATTTTCTACCAAATTTTTAGGTTTAGGATATATTCAGAAAAGTACATATAAAATAATGTATGTTTGCAACCTAAATTCATCTATACACATAGATGATTAGTAGCTTTTTTACAGGCAACTATAAAACTATAATCCAATGTGGGTAAACTTAGCTTGGACTTTACACCTGTAGCCTGGATTCCTGTAATTGTAGGATAGGTAGATAGGAAGAAAGAAAGAAAGAGAGAGAGAGAGAGAGAGAGAGAGAGAGAGAGAGGAAGGAAGGAAGGAAGGAAGGAAGGAAGGAAGGAAGGAAGGAAGGAAGGAAGGAAGGAAGGAAAGAAGGAAGGAAGGAAGGAAGGAAGGAAAGAAGGAAAGAAAGAAAGATGATAGATTCATACATACATACATACATTTGTGTGATAAATACATGTTATAGTTTTTTTGTCAACTAAAGGAGGAAACACTGAGTGATGTTTGAGAGGGATTTAGATATTACATTCTTCATATTCTTCGTAGATCATGTCCTCTCCTTTGAGGATCTCTGGTACCCAGACTAGCACTGAGTCTACTACAGTGTTGGGTGGCAGAGCCTGTGCAAGAGTACATTTTGTCTCAGGTGCCCACAGAAATGTGAGAACAGAGAACAGTGACTGCTCACATGCATCATTAGAGAAAACTAGTAGAATGCAATTAATTAATTCTTCTTGTTTTCCAAATTGGAATATTTATGGTCCTGTTTCTGTTTTCCCTAATGTTGACTATTGGCAAAAATGGAGATGGCTACATTTATAATTAGAATTTGGCCTTGGTTCTCTAAGGAGTCACATCTGGACTTAGTTAAGAGACATGCACTTAAACTAAAAGCACAGGCTTCAATCAGAATGACTGAACTGTAAGCATTTAGGTTGTGCCCCTAGAAGAGAGGATGGGCAAATTTTAATTTTTAGTGACATACTTATATTGAATGAAGTGCGGTTATTCTTTGAATTGTAAATGTGTGTATTAATTGAGCAGTTTGGAAGAGAAATGAGGTAGGTATGCTCTTAAATCTCCATTGTTTCACATCTACTACAGTCTACAACAACCAACTTCAACCTTTGTGGAAACCCCCATCTCCTCTGTAGTGTCATACCTGCCCCCATTCTTTCCAGTCCTCTTGAATCAGAATTCATCAGTTTATCTGATGCTTTATTTCTTTCCTGGGTTTGAATATGAAGGTGTTAGGACACAGGACATAGGACATTCCTCTGAAGTTATTTACTTTCATTAATAATAGTCTAAAAGATTCTTGTTTGGATATACTATTATATCCAAATGTAGAAATAGTGTTTGCAGTATAAGCTAATAGTGATTGCACAGGGGGAAATCACAGATCTTAGATGATAGGATACAGAATTATGAACCTAAATAAGTCTTACTGTCACAATAGCATATTTCTGTAGAGTCTGCATTAGACACTTTACAGTCCTTGAACAAAAGAACTAATCAAATACTGATCATGGATCTGAGAAAAGGCAATTAAGCAATATGCATCTACCTCAGTATAGTATTCAGTTACCTGTATTTTTTTACAGTTGGATGTGTATATTTAGGGAATCTCAGTGGTAATGCAATTGAATTTTGGGGGGAAGGAAAATGCTTTAGATTATAAAATTAAAATTTATTTCCCCATTATATTAAAGTAAATATTTATATAAGTTAGAGAGGCAAATAACTTTATATAAGTTTGATACACAGTTTTCTATATAGACTGGCTTTTGTCAACCACAATTTAAGAGGACAATGAAATATTGAGCAACTAATACACATATTTAAAATGTGTAAGTAATATTATGACTAGCTGATTTATTTACAATCAAAATGGATTCTGTAGAGTACTGATGGCTCACAGCTATAATCCTAGCTACTCAGGAGGCTGAAATCCGTGGACTGAGTTCAAACCCTTAGCCTCGGTAGAAATACTGTGAGATTCTTGTCTCAAATTGACCAGCAAAAAGCTAGAAGTTGAGCTGTGACTCAAGTGGTAGAGTGCTAGCCTTGAGCATAGAGGCTCAGTCCCTGAGTTCAAGGCTCATGACAGGGAAAGAAAGAAAAGAAAGTGAGAGAAGGAAAGAAAAGAAAGGAAGGAAGGAAGGAAGGAAGGCTACGACATATGTTGACATAAAAAGGTACATTTCATGGTTAGTTATATGAAATCTTAATCACAAAGTCAATTAAGAAAATATAAAAAATCAGTTTCACATGACATATGGAGAAACTAAATTCTCTGCTGACTGAATATGGTGTGGGGATTGATGCACACTAAATTTCTTAAATCTTACTTACATTGGTTTTTGGAAATGAATTTTCCTGGGCCAGGTTTTGAGAGAATGACAACTAGCCACATCCTGGTCAGCTAACAGGTTGTACTCCCAGCAAACAAGGTGTGGATGAAATAAGCATGTGACTCACAATTTACCTGGACCTTAAAAGACCAACTTCCCTCCCATGCCATTGACTTTATGTCATAAAAATCACATCTTCTTAGCAAACTGTATTAAAACTGCTTAATTACGTTGACTTTAAGTACAGTGGTAGAAAAATATAAACAGACTCATTTTAGTACATTAATAATGGCAGAAAAGAGACTACTTTCAGAAGCAGTGTAATTGGTAGCATTTAGATTTGTTTTCTAATCATAAATCTTCAATGGCTTAAAAAAGAGCCTTTTGGCTGATTTATCAAGATAAAATGCTATTCAATACAGTATACATATTTCCAGTACTTGATTCATTAAGAGTTTGTTATTCAATTTATGCTTTAAATTGTCTATGAAGTACTGTCCTTATTATAACATAAAATGTAATTTTTCATGAAATAGTAATTCTTTAGAAAATCTGATACTAATGCTGAATTTCATTATTTCCTTCCTAATAAGAAAATAAATTACTGACTTTATACATTGTAAAAGTGCATATTAAACCAAATGTGGGCTAGTTATTTGAGTAGGACTTGAATACTTTCAAGATGAGTTTAAGTTTGGCATGGCTCATCTCACTGAGTACATGGTTTGCAATCCATATGGTAAAGATACAGTAGAGTAGAAGGTGGTTTAAGAACTCTTCCATTTTTCTATGCTGAAGCCAGCAGAGAATGGCCTATGATGGTATTGAGCAGATATTAGCAGAATAAATTAAAGTTTGGGGTTTTTTAACATACAGAAATGGATAGATTTTAAGGATGTAAAATATTCTTTGTGGGGTTCAGTAGAGATGTGATATAGTATTTCCATGTTATTGTCAATGCATCAGAAAACAGGTTAGAAATTCTCTGTAGGGTCCTCCATCTTCTTGCATCTGTGATTCTATGCCTGCAAGTCAGTAAGACTAGGATTTGAAGTGGATAACTTTAACCAAATTTCTCTATGAGTCAAGCAATCATCTGGCTTCAATGAGCTCCTTTTGAAATGAAAAAATAATAATTTTTGCTTTGAGGCATAATAGTTTTAATTACTAGTATTTAACATGTGCTGAACAATAACTGAACACTAGTAATTGGCTGATCCCACATTTGGCATGGTGCTAGCCTCATTGAAGTGTAAAATACTCCAATCTTTCAGGTAGGGAAAAAAATAGAGAATTAGAGATAAGCCACTGATATTTTCATGAAGAGTGAAGAAGTTCACACTATTTTAGAGTTAACAGGATCCACTATTTCTTTATTTTTATACCATATTCATTTCTTTTCAAAAATAAAAAAATTGTATCACAAAACTTTTAGTTAGTAGGTTATAAACCTTGAATCATAACCAGATGTTTTGAATATCTACTTCCAAACAACAACAATAACAAATGAAATACATTACATTGCATCAGTTAAGGACAATTACTTGGCTGAAATAGACTAATTTTCAACATCTAGTTTTTTCAAGTTCAAGGACTTTAATATCAATATCATGGCAGTAGTGAAAAATCTTAGGAAGCTCTGATCAGAAAAAGCTGTAATAATCAAAGCTATGATGATATCAGTGATGTTTTATAATAGTTAAATTAATGAGTATAATATTATAGTACTAACTACAGGTTGGAAATAAATGTGGATATGAGAAGTACAATTTCTTAAATGTGAAAAAAACGCATTTAACAGATTTTAGGATTCTCTTATTACTTAAAATTGTTTTGAGGAAAGACGCTAGAACTTATAGGCACAGGAAGGAACTTCCTGAATATAGTCCCAGGGGCACAACAAATAGGGGGGAGACTCGACAAATGGGACAACTACAAACTAAAAAGTTTCTGCACAGCTAAGGACATAGCCACCAAAATAGAAAGACAGCCAACCATATGGGAAAGGATCTCTACCAGCACAGCAACAGACAAAGGCCTGATATCGGTCATCTACAGAGAACTCAAAAAACTAAGGCCCTCCAAGCCCAGTAAACCAATTAGGAAATGGGCAAAGGAGCTAAAGAGAGAATTCACAAGAGAAGAGATAAAAATGGCAAAGAAACATATGAGGAAATGTTCAACATCCCTAGTAGTAAAGGAAATGCAAATAAAAACAACCCTGAGATACCACCTCACTCCAGTTAGAATGGCCTATACTTTGAACTCAGGCAACAACAAATGCTGGAGGGGGTGCAGGGAAAGAGGAACCCTCCTCCATTGTTGGTGGGAGTGCAAATTAGTACAACCACTTTGGAGAACAGTATGGAGGGTTCTCAAAAAGCTCAATATAGACCTACCCTAAGACCCAGCCATACCACTCCTAGGCATCTATCCTGAATGACAGTTCCCAAGATATCAAAAAGCCATTTGCATTTCCATGTTTATCGCTGCACAATTCACAATAGCCCAAATATGGAATCAACCCAGATGCCCATCCAAAATCTATGGTACCTATACACAATGGAATACTACAGAGCGATTAGGAACGGTGAAATATTGTTATTTGCAGGGAAATGGTCAGAACTTGAACAAATAATGTTGAGCGGAGACAAGCCTAGGACACAGAAAACAAAGGGGCATGATCTCCCTGATATATCACTGTTAAGATGGGGTGACAGGGAGACAGTAGAGACCAGGTCTGTGAAACCAAAAATTTCTTGTCAAATGGTATTTCCCACAGGACTGGGTCAACGACCCAACATTATGTAACTAAAACCAAACAACTACTCAACATATAAAGGTCAAAAATTGACCTCTCAGTGGAATACAATAGCTCAAAAGCTATGTATGTACATTCATATAAGACTATTGTTGACATGTTTTCTAATGGCAACATTACATTTAAAGCCCTAGGTGAATTTTCTTTGTCGTAGGCCATGTGGCTACTGTATATGTTCTTGGTACAATGTGTATTGTATATATGTCTACCTGACCTAGGGAAGGGAAAGAAAAACAGGGTGTAAGATATCAGAAGATATGTACACACTGTTCTACTATGTAACTGTACCCTTTTTGCACAACATCTTGTTAAAATTTTTTTGTTTAATTTATAAATAAATTACAAAAAATAAATTTTTTTGTTGAGCATTTTTCATCTTGATACAACCAGTCATAATTATTCCAAATTAACTTAATACATTTAATATTTTTAAATATGTTTTTATTTTAAAAGTGATGTACAGAGGGGTTACAGTTTCACATGTAAAGCAGTGAGTATATTTCTTACCCAACTTGTTATGTCCTCCCTCATTTTTATCCGACCTTCTCTTGCCCTGCCCCCATGAGTTGTACAGTTGGTTTACAGCATATAGTTTTGGACATATTGGTGTTGCAATGGTTCATCTTTTGTCCTTTGAATCTTGAATTAATTGAATACAGAAGTCAGCATATATACATTGTCTTGTCCATGGTAAAACTTTTGCAAGTTTAATTACATTAATAGGAATTTCTATACATTCCTGTATTAACAGGAGGTAATGGGACTTCTCAGTGAAAATCCAAAAAAAATTTAAAATCTTAATCCAAATAAGTTAATTCCTAAGGACTTTGTAACTCTGTTGACAGAAAAATTAACACACACAGCTTTCCATTTCACAGGTACTGAAGGGCAAAATAAATATTTAGAGCTAGCTGGTGAACTATGCTGGTGTATGTGAGAACCAGCATGATCCATACTAAATTAATCAGCATTAACAGAGAACCTGAATGAGGATGAGATGAGTTTCTGTATCTTATTTAGGATTTACAGATTACAGAGTGAATAGAAGGAAATGATATTTTATATCTGTGGCTAATTCACTGATCAACTTTATTAACAAGAAAATTATCTAAATGTTCATCCCCCTATTTTGTTAGTTTGAGAAAGGAAAACAAGGGGCTGGGGATATAGCCTAGTGGCAAGAGTGCCTGCCTCGGATACACGAGGCCCTAGGTTCGATTCCCCAGCACCACATATACAGAAAACGGCCAGAAGTGGCGCTGTGGCTCAAGTGGCAGAGTGCTAGCCTTGAGCGGGAAGAAGCCAGGGACAGTGCTCAGGCCCGGAGTCCAAGCCCCAGGACTGGCCAAAAAAAAAAAAAAAAAAAAAAAAAGAAAGGAAAACAAAACCTCTCTAATACAATGCATGCAAACCATCTGAGAACTTTATACTCTATTTGCATAAAAATCTATTCACATAATCTTGACAATTACCACTTTGTGAATGCACAGTGCTATCTTATTTGTCTTATAGAAATCACCTCCTACTTCGAACCAATGCAACAGCAGTACTTACAAGACAATATGCTACAAACCAACTGCACAACTGCGGGGGCTGGTTTGGGGAGGAGGGAAGGTGGGAGAAAAATGAAGGAGAAGGAAAGAAGTTTGACAAGAAATGTACTCACTGCCTTACATAAGTAACTTTAACCCCTCTGTACATCACTTTCACAACTAAAATTTTAAAAAATAAAATAAATAAAAGATTAACTCAGGAAAATAAGAGTAATAGGTAGAAGGGCTTCAACTTTTCAATATGTAGTCTTATTGTTTTGAATTTCCCATCATGAGTATAGTTTGCAATAAATAGGTAATTTTGAAATGTTGTTGCTACTTTCTTGCTTTGATAATAAAGTACAATTGAATAAAAATAGTATCAAGTGTGCACTATACATTTATTCACAGATTTATGAACTGACATGTCAACTCTCTGCATTTATTTTAAATTCTGCACTGACTCAGCATCTTTCTCCAAATTTGCAGGATTTAATTATCCAAACATTATTACAAGCTCTGGGAAAATGTAAGCATCAGTGTCTAATTTCACATGATAGTTTTAAAATATATTTAATCTCCTTAGGGTAAAATTATAATTACTATAAAAATGTATCAATCAATTATGTTAAGTTTTTAACTTGTAATTTGTCATTGAAAATTGAGGAACATTATCAGAACATTATCTGAACATTGGCCAAGAATTAAGTCCAATCAGAATTACCATACATGGAAATTTGGTAAGCACATCTTTCCTTCCTTCTTTTCGTTTTCATTCATTTAACTGCTTTACTGAAGTATAATTGAAAAAAATTGTATGTATTTATGTATATATGCATAGATGCATATGCAGTATGCTAAATGTTATATTTATATACCATAAACAAATGAAATATCTATTAATTACATTGTTAAAACTTTTTGGTGAAAATCTGAAATATTTTTCATACTGAAATGCTCTGCACAATATATTATTACATGCTCTACAAAATATGATTGTCAGTGCAGGCCAAATGCTGAATGCTGCAGCACAGTGATGCTGAATTTATTCATCTTGTCTAATGTAAGTTGTTTTTGTTTTTGTTTTTGTCAGTCATTGGGCTTGAATTCAGGACCTGGTCACTGTCCCTGAGCTTTTTTGCTCCAGGCTATCATGCTGTCATACAGCTCCATATCAATTTTTAGGTGGTTAATCAGAAATAAATATTTCACTAACTTTTCTTCCCGGGCTGGCTTAGAACTGTGATCCTCAGATCTCAGACTCCTGAGTAGCTCGGAATACAGCAGTGAACCAGCAGCACCCAGCTAACATAAGTGCTTATCATCTTGTCAATTTCATTCTCATAGAACCAACAACCCTCTCCTTTCTGCTTTTGTGAACTTAAAAATTCTGGTTTCCACATATAAGTAAGATCATGAAGTAGTGGTTGCTCTGTGCTGGGCTTCTTTTACTTAGCAGTGTCTTCCTAGTAGCGTCTTCCTTAGTAATGTTCTCTAGTCCATTCATGTCATGGCAAATGATAGAACTTCCTTCTTTATAAAGACCAACCTATTCTATTCTGCGTGCATAAAATTTTCTTTATCTGTTCAAATTTATGACCATTAAAGTTGATTTTTTATTATGGATATTATGGAAAATGCTGAAACAAACAGGAGATTCTAGGTACCTCATTCAAACGTTAATTTTATTTAGTTAAAAAATGTATTCAGAGGGGCTGGGGATATGGCCTAGTGGCAAGAGTGCCTGCCTCATATACATGAGGCCCTGGGTTCGATTCCCCAGCACCACATATACAGAAAATGGCCAGAAGTGGCGCTGTGGCTCAAGTGGCAGAGTGCTAGCCTTGAGCAAAAGGAGGCCAGGGACAGTGCTCAGGCCCTGAGCTCAAGGCCCAGGACTGGCCAAAAAAAAAAAAAAATGTATTCAGAAGTCAGGTAAATGGATCTCATGGCAGTTCTTGAACTGTTCTTGAACTTATGAACCTCTTGCTTCAATCCAATGAGTAAATAGAATGATAGTCATTTATCTCCAGGCCTGTCTAAAATTCTTTGTTTTAATATAAGACAATTCTATTTGTAATTCATGGTTGCATTAAATAACACAGGCTCATTAGTGCCATTTTAAATGCAGTATACAAAAGCACCAAGTTTATATTTAACAGAGAGGAATAACTATTTTGTTGTCATAAATCATCTTTTGCATCTTTCTAGAGCTGGCAGTAGTGTGGGTGTCTGTCTGGGCCACTTGCCCAACTATATGAGTGGGTCACTCCTCTCATTTCCTTTTCGGTAGACATGGGCTGCAGGATGGTCGCTACCTTTCTAGACAAAGAATAACTGGATAAGAGTAAATGTTTTCACTACGTTAGCCACCTGGGTTTCTCTGTATGGAAAAAAAATGCAGATGGGTTTCCATTGATAACTAGCCCTTCAAATATATTGTTTTGAAGACCACAAAACCATGAAGAAGATTCCAGGCAGACATGCAGATGTTTATTCTGAGTCAGAGGGAAGCTATCACACAATGTGGTGAGGGATTCCCCAAGTAGGTACCAAGATTTCTAAAAACACTACAGCAGTTAGGCATGTATTTGGATAGGAGAGTTTTATTTAGCTTGCCATCTTTCTAATTTCATTCTGTGACTCTTCTGTTGACCACTATGGAAATCAGAAAATTATGTTCTATTATAAACACAAAGTGGAAGAGAGAAGGTTTTCATGATGAGTTCGATGGGAGATGTATCACACAAGTTTAAGGTAATGTAAAAATAGATAAACCACTAGACAGATTATAATTAACATTATCAAAGTGTATGAGGGGATTAGGGCCAGAAATGGATCATGTATTTTTGAAAATGTCACAGAGACCTAAGAAAAGTACATGCACTTATTCTATGCTTTGTGAACTTGAAGGCTTTCAACATTGTTGAAAGGCTGATCTCTTACAAAGAAAAATAGCTCAGCATGTTTTTGGAAGAGAATTTTTGAGTTGAGTTAATCTACCACATCAAGTTAGGAAATTACTAGAATTAAATCCTGAAAACGGTGCTGAACTTTGAGGAAAAATTGAAACAAATGTGGTAGCGTTTTGTTATATAATAATATCTAGGCATGCTATGAAGCAAAACTAGGAATGTTGAGTTAGTGTCAAAAATGACTACCAAAATTAGACAAGTAAAGAGTAATAGACAAAGTATATAGCACAAGTGGAGAAAAAAAGAAAAATTGCAGAAATCTAGAAATATATAAACAACATAAAAATTTTGTAGCCTACCTAGATAAATGGGACATTTTGAATTTAATCTAGTGAACTTGTCTCACTTTCACAAACTGTGGGGGAGATGAATGGATTTGAGTTCCACCCAATTAAGTTGATAGGGACAATTTCCCTTTAGACATGTTATCTGCCAGGTGATTGAGAATAGGAAGAGAAATCCATACAGGGCTGGAAGTAATAGGAAAGTTACTCATCAATAGATGATAGGCCTTGTTTTCATGGAAATGCTATAGGGCATTAAATGAGTGTATAAGGAACAGCTTTAATGTCTTGATTTTGCTTCATGGATTGTGTATGTAATACCTAAAAGAAATGACCTCATTATAACTACTCTTTCTTTCCTTCACTCATTACTCTAATACCTACTATGTGCTCAAAACTGTTAATCACAATGAGCTGTAAAGATGAAAGAAACATGGTTCTTTCCCCTGTGGTGTGAAACTTGACTGAGGAGTAAAACAGCATTGCTTTTGGTATTTTGTTTCAGAATCATGTTTCAAAACTCCCCCTATGTTGATCAATCCGAAGTCTAAGCTTTACTTAGGAATCAGCAAAAAACTGACAAATGTATTTACTATATAAAAGAAGATCTGAGAGCTATTTGTAAATAGAGAAAAAAAGAGGTTTGGGGGTATTGCTTTGGCAAGGATTGCTCTTCTTGGAAAAGTTATCTTTCTTTCTTTTGGTGCTAGGCTAATCCTAATGCTTGAGAACAGTATAAGGACCTTGTCTGAGCTTTGTTGCTCAAGACTAGTGCTCTCCTGCTTGAACCATAGCTCCACTTCTAGCATTTTTGTTTGTTTGTATGTTTTGATGTTTAATTGAAGCTCTCATGGATTTTTTTTTTTTTCCTGGGGCTGGCTTTTTTTTTCCTAGACTGGATTCAAACCAAGATCCTTATAGCTCAGCCTCATGAGTAGCTAAGATTACAGGTATGAGTCACCAGCACCAGCAAAAAGCTTTTTTCTTTTTCAGTATGACATAGTAATGTGAGGGACGTTAGTTGTCTACTGCAAAGCTGATTTTTAATATCACCAACCTTACTTCTTATACTTGGACTTAATTTAACACTCTCTAAGTTTGTTTTAAACATACCATATTTAGAATTAAAATTTGGAGTTTAATTGTGACTTTGTTTCAAATATCTCTTTCTTTGGTCCCATTGAATTAGGGTACAGAGACTGTTTATGTAGCTGCAATGTCACAATGGTGATGATAACACACTTAATGTTTTGTTTAATACAAAGCATCAAGTATCCTACATAGTAGTTCATGGATGAACTATTAAGCTATTTTATTCCTCAGAGTATAGGTCAGTTGGGCCTTGAACTCTTGATTCTCCTATTTCAGCCTATAGAGTTCTGGGATTGCATGTGGGAACTACCATGCCTGGATATTCCCCAGTTAATCCACTTTTCACCAACTATATCAACTATAATGAACGTTGTAATCTACAATGCTCAAACCAAAGGAACATTAGCTATATTGCAATGCCTCCATAATAGGGGAGGATTGAGGATTAAAAGCTATAACTACTTTTTTTTTCGCTCTTTCTTTTTTTATATATATTTTTATTATCAAATTGAATTACAGAGAGGTTACAGTTTCATACATTAGGTATTGGATACATTTCTTGTACTGTTACTACTTTTTAAATAACTTTTTGAGTTCTTGAAAACTTAAAAAATTGATTTTGAATTATAAAATGTAATTTTTACTTAAATTGAATTTCCTATTTATTATAGAAATAAATATAAGAAACAGTAAATTCTCTTTTAGACATGTCATCTCTACATGGAAAAAATAACATCGATCCTTGTCTATTTGGTCTCCTATTTTTTGTGGAGTACATCTATTTGTTTGCATATAAAAAATACTGGAATCTTAAAATATAAGCATAAGTTTGACACTTGTGGTTCCTAGCTATTCAGAAGGTTGAGATCTAAGACTCCTGGTTCAAAGATAGCCCAGGTAGGGAAGTCTGTGAGAATCTTATCTCTAACTAACCACCTGAAAACTAGAAATTGCACTGTGACTCAATGTGGTAAAGCATTATTAGCTTTGAGTGGGAAAGCCCATGTCCTAAGATCAAGCCTGGCAACTGACAAAACAAGTGTGTGTGTGTGTGTGTGTGTGTGTGTGTGTGTGTGTAGTGGAATAATATAATACATTCTGCCATGACATGCCTGTAGTGGTATGGTAGACTTATTCACACAGTCAAAACTTACCAAACCCCCCCTATCTCTTTTATGACCTTATGGCCAAAAAAGCATTAACAAAAAGGGTTGTGTAGAAGTCATTAGTAAGTTAATTATGACATCATGTTTAAATAAATGGAAACAAAGAAGACACCAAAATTTATAAAGCAGAAAAGATTTGACTTAAAATATACAGCATTTTTATCTCTAAGTTTCTTGAATAATATATTTAAATTAAGCATCTCTTAACATTTTATGAAAAATAAAGCATTTTATAGCTCTATGTTTTAACTACTTCCTTGTGTTAAGATCAAAGTTTTAAAAAATATAATCGTTTCTTTTTCCTGGTTCTACTTTTTATCCTCCCCTGTTCCTACTTTGCCTATTGGGAATGCACACTTCAATAATTTTTTTCATCACAACAAAATAAACACATACCAAAAAATGAACCTTTAGATCTTTGGTTTTCTTTATTCAGCCAAGGAAAACATAGAATGAGAACATTAGATGCTTCAGTAGACATTCCATGATTCTTTACTAAACTATTGCCTTTTCTTTTAATATTGGGTTCTAATACCTCTAATTTAAGCCTATCAAATCCATAATCCATGAATATCAGAAATTTTGCCTTAAAATTTTAGTTATATTTACGTTGTAACTTATAGATAAAATTGTACGTAACATGTATATATATTGGAATGTATATATTACATATAATATATAGCATATATATTATATACGTGTGTATATATATACATGATGTTGAAATATAACTAATTATCATTGGTATTCTAAAGCAAAGTTTTAGGTTTTGTGGTGACAACATGTAGCATTCAGTCTCTGCTATTTTACAAACACTACTCATTGTTATTGGCTATAGGAACCAAGCCATGCAACGTATCTTTTAGCTCAATAGTCTATGTAACTCTAGTTTTGTACTCCTTGGTTGAAAATTCACATATCCCAGCTTCCTCATTCTGGTCATCATTATTTGACTTTCAACCTCTGACAGATCAACAATTTTTAGATTTCAGATGTGGGGAGAATCCTGTGATAATTGTCATGCCACAATGGTTCATTTCACCTAACATTATGTTTTTCAAGGTTATACATGATGCAATTAGCAGAATTTCAAAAAAATAGAGCTAAATAGTATTCCATTGTAAACATATACCCATAAATCTCCATGTGTCAGTTTCTATCATCTATCTATTTATCTATCTGTCTCTCTATCTATCCATCAATCACATATCCATTTATTGATCTATCTACCCATCCACTTATGTCATATTTTCCCCATAGTTCAGCATACGGTGGATGCTTGCTTTGTTTTTATATCATGAGCCTTATTATCAAGGCTCAAATAAACATGAGAATTCAAACATTTTTTTTCTATGCATGGATTTCCTTCCCTTTGGATAAATACCCCAGTATATATAACCTAGGATATATACCAAGTACTAGAATTGTGAGGTTATTTGGTAGTTCTATTTTTAATATTTTAAAGAACTTCCCAACTATTTTTAGAAAAAAGTCATTTTTACAAAATTATAAATTAAGCTCTAATGACATTCTTAAAGTGAAAGAGCAGTCTATGTCTTCTATAACAGGGATTTGGAGAGTAATTTCAAGTACTTTCCTCCAAAATCATGTAAGAGAAAATGAATATGTGGCTGAAAACAGCACTCATATGTTACTGTAACTCTACAATAACTGGTACTCTTTATATTTTTTTGAAAATTAAGCTATAGGAGTTTGTCATAGCAATAAGATACAGTAGTATCTAATTGATACAGTGGGTGTTGGAAACAATAGAAATTTATTTTCAAACTCCTACGAGGGCTGAAGGTCCTGCTCTTGTCCATAGCACTGGTTTCCTCCATGGCCTCTTTCCTTATCTTGGAGTAGATCTTTTCCTATGTGTTCACATGGTACTCTCATGATGGGGCTGTGGCCAGCACCTCTTCTAAGAATACCAGTATTATTGGGTAAGAACCTAATTTGCTTCTCTTTAGGGATCCTGTTTCGGAGTCCACTCACATTTGAGATACTGAGGATTGGGATTCAACATAAATTTAGGGGATATATTATTCATCCCATAAAATAATTTATTCAATGTGATGGACTCCATTATATACTTTAAGTGAATCTATTATTGCCAAATGCACCAGAATACTACCTACCTGAACAACCAAACAGAGAACTCAAGAATATACTGAGATTCTCAAAAGAATGAGTTCTAGGTTCAAGCCTTGGTACTCTTATCTATCTATCTATCTGTCTATCTATCTATCTATCTATCTATCTATCTATCATCTATCTCGCTCACAAAGAAAAAAAGGCAAAAATATGTGAAAAAGACATTATGTGAATGATGTGAATATTATCAGCTGTATTATTTTCAATTAATAAATTAGAATGTAGTTCTGTCAATTTTCATTTTTGAGACTTCTTGGTAAGTGATGCAAAGTACATTTCCTCTATGTATACAAATATAATTATGCAACTATTTATTATTCAAAATTTGGGTCATCAGAAGATGGTTGACTGTCTTTTTTCAGGTTTTTATTTTTAAATTAAATTTTATTGTCAAGGTGATGTACAGAAGGGTTACAGTTACATACATAAGGTAGGGAGTACATTTCTTGTCATACTCGTCATTGTCTCCCTCATTTTTTCTCCCACCTTCCCTTGCTGCCAGTCCTCCCTCCCACCCTGAATAATTTCCAACATGTTGTCTTGTGTCTTCTTAACTACTGATCAAAATACAGTGTCCCATACATTGTGAATAAAAACACTGTAGAAATTCCAGTCTGGGCAATACTCCTTCAAACTTTATTGGGTCTGATTTGCAATAGAGTGCCATTGAATTGTCTAAACTCAAACTTATTTGTGTAGATAGCTGCAGAATGTCAAATGTCAGTGGCTCATTTGGTCCTTAATAACTCAGTAGTCTGTCAAATATGTGGGATGAGCTCATTTGTGCAATTTGGACTTTTATCCCCAGGAGATTTCCAGTGGTTTGATAGCCACAAACTGTCTAGTCATTCTTCAGGCAGCTGCAAGCTCTTCAACTTTTGTCACCCTCCGTACCACAGACTGAGCTTGCATTCAGGAGAAAAACACTAGCAATAATAAAACAAAATCTGTCTAGTGCTATTTCCATCTTCTACATGGTAACTCCCCTTCAGTATCTTCTGCTTGCTTCTGGTCATTCTCCAGAAAATTGTTTTATTTTATTTAATTTGTCCTCCTGAGATTGCAGTTGCTGGAAGAAAAGTCTGAATCAAGCTACCTTATCATTACTGGAAGCAGAACTTCCTTCAGAAATTACCATATCTAATCTTTCCAGTAAATTTATTTCTAGGAAAGAGGAGTTAGTTCACTAATCTTTTGATCCACATGTACTTTTTCTACATACAAAATACCTTCAAAACCATGTCCCCAAAAATGAATATAAAACTATTTGTTCATTATAATGAATGCTTAGAAATATATCTGCATGATGCAAAAAACAAGTCAAGTGTTATCAATGATATTTTTCTGATTTTCATGTAATCTTTCAGAGAAATGAGTACATGCATATATGTATATATGTATATGAATACCAATTTTATTGAAGGAATGTAATCAAAATACATGTGAGATATTAATGTTCTTTCAAAATGATGAGAAGTAATTAAAGTAGATATTTTATATTATACTACACCATACTACTGCCTTAAAGTGATATGAAGCATATTTGATATGCTGGTAACACATAAAACAATGTTTTATACTGTAAATGAAATTATCTTTGATTTGCAGTAATAATTTAAATATATATCCATGACCATATAATACTGAGAGAGTGAAAACAAACTGTTGTAGAAGCAGTTTGTGATTCTTTTGGGTGAAATTGAACGCTGTAGTGATAGTTGTATCAAAATTAATTTGTCCTTGTTTTACTCAACAAGAGAAACCTACATATACAAATGCTATTTTTTCCCTTGTTGGCATTCACATACACATGTGAATGTCTTTTTGAATGTGGCAATATAATAAGGTCAATGTTACTTAATAAATTCCATTTTCTACAAGAATACAAGTTATTGTAGTACAAAATCAAGGTCTCACCAAATTAGAAGTAAAATCCCTAGGGGTGATTATTATTCTCATGTGGTTTATAAGATCAGGGATTAAAGTCACCATATTTCCTGTCCAATATAGAAATTTTCAGCTGTAAAAATTAATGACAAAGCAAAAAGCATCATACGAAAGATAAAAAGAAATGTGGTTTTAAAACTAGGCATTCTGCCAACTATGACTATTGTCTAATTCCACAAATATGTTCTAAAGCCAAGACTGTCAAAATGAACTTGAACCTAATTACCAGAATTATGAAATCCTCTAAAGAGACAACAGCGCCTGGATCACTGGAGAGTCTCAGATTAAGGGTTGTATGGTGGCCAAGAAATGTTAGAGCAGTTTCTGTTTAGATTTCCTTTACTGGATCTTACCACAAATTTACCATTAGAAGGAAGCTAATAATGGCTGCTACAAACCCTAAATAATTATCTATGTATTTACACAGTTCCATGTTTGTGGTAGAATTGGAGGTTAATACTACTGATGTTCACTTGTGGGTAGAGATGGATCTGAAAATTGAGAGAGAAATGTTGTATATGAGATTAGCAATAAACCAGGAATGCAGTGAGCATACACAATAATTAGCCTTACCTCTAAGTCCTCAAACATCCTAGATTCTGTCATCATTATTATTTCCAATGCTGGTGTATTTAAAAAGATTTAGTTCTGGCTGGGAGTATAGCTCAAGTGATAGAATAAACATTCTTGGCAAGTGTGACGACTTAGATTTGAGTCTCAGTACAGCAAAAGAAAACAAAAAGAATACAGAACTGATACAGCCAGACAGCTAAGCATCAGGGCAGAACTCAGCAAGTATCCCAGCTAGTGATTAGCCTGGCTTTACTAACTTATTTCCTTTGTCCTCCTGCTGGTCATTTGCTACAAATAGAATACTTGTGGGAATAAATATTGCCTCCGACTTTCTCATTCTCCACTTGGCTTGAATTAATCCTTCACAGTCTTAATCCAGGACTTTTCACTCAATTAAATAAATATTGAGAATATTTTGTATGCCAGACTGTTACAACTGCTTGGTATGTGTCACTGAAGAAAACATAAGCTTGAATACACTTTGCATTCAAGTAGGGCTAGGAGGATGGAAAAGAGTAAAAGCAAGAAATATACATAGTAAATATTGGTTTGGAAGAATATAGTGAAGAAAAATTGAAAGAGGATAAGGGCTATCTGGAGCAGAGAATGTGGGAGGATTCTGCATCACATTTTGAAGAGGGTGGTCACTGAAAAAGTGAAGTCTAGCCAAAGAAAGGCAGAGCTAGAGGTTATTTGTCACAGAGGACAGCCAGAGCAAAGGCTAGGGAGGAAGCATGCCTAGCATTTTTAGAAAACAAGCTTGTTTTAGAAAACAAGCTGGAGCAATCTAAGCAAGAAGGAGAAGAGTGTGAGAGGAGGCCAAAGGTAGGAAATGGGTCAATTCAAGTATTGCCTGGGCATTACAAAGACTTGTTTTTGCTCTAAATGCAAATGGAATTCAGGGTAGAGTTCAATCCATATCTTCTCTCTGTTTATATATCTAGCTTTGTTGCTCCTACTAATAATGGAAAGGAGTATGTCAAAATATTCTATTATCATAGGATATTTGCTATTTATTTATATTTTCAGTGCAGTCTTATGCTTAAAATGTTCTTCTAGGTAAATATAAATTAAGAATTATCATATAACCTGTTAAATTCAACATTTAAAACGTAATTGTAAGCTGGGCATCATTGGCTCTAGGCTATAATACTAGCTACTCAAGAGATTGAGACCTTGAGAATCAACTCAAAGCCAATATGGGAAGAAAAACCATCTCTAAGAAGTTGCATCCTCAATTAACCAGTAAAATACTGGACTAGAGGTATGGCTCAAATGTTGGAGCACCAGTGGTGAGCAAGAAAGTGAGGCAAGTTTGAAGAAATGAGTTCAAACCTGGGACCAACACACACACACATACACACACACACACACACACAAACACACACACACTTTCTCTGTTAATTCTGCTTTTGATACAGTTGTTCTGTCTGAGAGGAATATATAACCATTATGCTTTGTCTGATAATTTGTCTAGTCTCCATTTTTGTTTTGTCATCTTATCACTTTGACTCCCTCTTAGTTTATAGAGATATCTGAAAAGAAGCATAGGGATGGACAGTGGGTTTTGTTGATTTTCTTTGTTTCTTCTTTAACTAATCTCCCTATTTTCACTAATTCTTTTTGTTCATTTGTTTTTGTATTTACAGTTGCTGTGCCTTGTAAAGCATACATTGCTTATGGTGTCTCATTGTTATATTTTTTATTAATTGACATTGTGTTGTTTTTATACTTCTTATTTATTACAATTATTATTTGGGAATTAGAAACACCATAGTCTGAATTTTATGCTCAAAATTTAGTATGTTTAACTGAGTACAAAGATAATTTTTCAACTGCTACTGAAAAAAGCCTAAATACCTTAGAAAATCATTCTCTGTTGCTGTTTGCTTTTACCTTTTTAATATTTAGTGAATATTAATTATACAGAATAATGGTTTTCACTGTGATATTTTCAATATGCATGAAACATATTTGATCATGTCCACTGCCCTTGATCCCTTTTCCCTCTCTCCACCCTCACACACCTCTTCCTCCTCTCTGGTAAGTCACTTTCATAGATCCTTGTTTTGTTTTTTTCTGAATTGGGATTAATGCTCTTAACACAATCTCAAATTTCATCCCCTTTTTTCTAAATGAAACAATTTAGTTCTTCTTCATAACTGAATAATATAATTACTGGATCCTCATTCCACTTCCATGGATTCATGTAGCTATTTTTCATATAGGTTACTCACTTTTTGTTTAGAATCATCCTCAGACTGTGAGTCACCCATCTATATTTTCCATGTATATGAGACCACAGTCATGTTCCACCATGCTAGGCTTTTTGTCTGGGCTAGCCTTGAGATACTCCAGATCTCTTCCACTGGAATAGCTTGGATGGTAAGTATGAGCTGCTTCAGAAGGTTTTATATTTCTTCCTTAAAAATGCTAACACTCGGGCTGGGGATATAGCCTAGTGGCAAGAGTGCCTGCCTCGGATACACGAGGCCCTAGGTTCGATTCCCGAGCACCACATATACAGAAAACGGCCAGAAGCGGCGCTGTGGCTCAAGTGGCGGAGTGCTAGCCTTGAGCGGGAAGAAGCCAGGGACAGTGCTCAGGCCCGGAGTCCAAGCCCCAGGACTGGCCAAAAAAAAAAAAAAAAAAAAAAAAAATGCTAACACTCAATATTTTATTTCTGTTCTTCTTACAGAAAAAAATCATAAATCACACATAAATGTTATTAAAACTAATTCTAAATATTATAAATATATTCTAGTTTATTATTATATAGATAGTATTTTAGATAGTGTTTAGATAGTGTTTAGATAGTGTTATAGATAGTGTTTTTAGATTTTTTTCTGTTTCTTTTGGTCAACATCAAGTTTTGCAAAGATTGTATTCTTCATACTGTATTTTCTTGATCTTACAATAGATCTTTGAGAAATTTTGGTATGAAACAATGTTATGATAAATTTTTTTTCAAGTTTTCTTTATTCTGTCCTCAGTTTTCATAGTTCAGCTGGGAATAAAACTTGATTTTCATCACATTTTCTGAGTCAATTGACTTTTGTTAACTGTTTTATCCCCTTAAATTTATCCCCTTAAATATACTGTATTTCTTTAAACCTAAGAATATTTTCAAATTTAGCTCACTAGGCTTAAAGTGTCCACATTATTTGATAATGCTAACATTCACTATGTTCTGCTGGCACTTGTACATTTCCTAATTGCTTACTATGCTCTGTTAGTGTTTCAACTTATTTTTCAGTTTGTAGTCAATTTAAAAAACTGTGATAAGAAACCTTTAGGTGTCTGCAAAGAACTAATACAAAATAATTTATTTACTCTATTTGCACATTCAGTCATTCATTATGAAGATTTGGCTCATCTCTTGATGGAAAGTGATAAATCACAAGATGTGTATTCAGCATTCTGAAGGCCCAGAGGAAACCAAAATCAGATTTTGTGATCCTGAGAACAAGCAACTCTGATGGTCTAGTTTTAGGCTGAATGCAGGCAGAACAGGAAGAGCTGACATTTAAATTTAAATCTGAAGTCAGGAAATCACTGGCTGCTCAATGCCAATCAGGCTGGAAGAAGTCAAACTCAATTTTGTTTTTTTGGGTTATCAACTGATAGAAAGAGGCCAACTCACATTAGCAAGGCCAATCTGCTCAGTCCATGAACTTATACGTGCATCTCATTTACAATGTTCAGGTATGCACAAAAATGGTTAGGTTTATTTTCTCCCTTGTGAATGAGGAAATTGAAGAAAAAAAAACACAACAGACATAGCTTCCAGAAAAGGAAAAGATAATCAGACACAAAAATTTAAAATTGTGTAGAAGAAATGGATAGAACAGTACCAGGGAAGGGCCAATCTTGTAATGGTCAGTTAAACTTCTAACATTGACCTCAGAAGAAACCTGTGAAGCAGATGACAAAAACTCAGAAATGCAGAGGATAGAACCAATTTCTTTATTTTTCAGTTTGTGGTACCATGGCTACATATGATTGACTGATAGATATAGAGACAGACATATACATATAAAAGATGTAGTAATATATATATATATTAATATTATATGTATATGCACATGTGCATATGGACTTCTGATTATTGAGAAGAGGATCTTAGCCTTTTACCTTAATTACAGGTGAAAACATCACTGGCCAGAAAGAAAATATGTACTCATCTGTAGCTACCTCTAGTTTGTTTATCAGCTGGTATCTAAATGTACAAATTTAACATGCCATGGAAAAGTTTGTATTCTTATTATTGTTCAAACACCAAGTTGGGTGGTCTTGTTAACTTTTAAAATTTGTCTCTATAATTATTCAGAACAAACAATGCTTATTTTGCAGTCATTAAGTTAGCCAACATAATATGGGAACATTAATGTCTTTGTTCCTATTTTTCACATTCATTTCATTATGGTTTGTTCCTGTGATGAGCCAGAAAAATGAAATTGTACTGTAGGAGAATGATGTTCATCATGTGTGTCAAATTAACTTTTCTTTCTTTGTTTTTTTTTTTTTTAACACATTATGCTTAGTTGTCATTCTCTTCACATTTCTGAAGTGCATTTCTGAAGTCATTTTTCCTACCTTCACTTCTTATTTTCAGTATCTGAAGGACAGATAGAATATCTTTAAACAAAATCTGTAAACCGAATTAAGGAGAGAACAATAACTTTCTTGGAAGTATGTTACTTTGATAAATATGGGTTTCACTGTGCATGTATAGACATACTTGATCATATTTACTCCGGTTGATCTCTTTTACCTCTTCCTGCCTCAACCCTTCATTTTTCTCTAGTAGTTACCTTTCCCCTGTTAATCTGTCAATTTATCTGTTTTAAGAATTATTTTATTTGCTACTGAAGAGAATATATTTTTGAAATAATTTATTTGTAACCTGGTGGGTTTTGACCAGCTACTCTTTTTTTTGAACCACTCTGTAATATTTTAATAATTTACAGTGTTTTCTTTCCAGATTCTGATTTTATCCACAGGTTATTATTTAACTTCCAGAAATAATCATTTGTTTTAGGGAATGACATAAAGGTATATTTTGTATAGAAAGTTTAATGTAGCTTTTCTGAAATGTTAGGATTTAAGATTCACTATTTATAGACTTACACAACCCTCATCACAATCCATTTTAGAATATTTTCAATGCCTTCATAAAAAAAAATTTAAAAATGCTCCTCCCTACCACCCCAGTTCCCTGTTCTTGAGATTGAACTCAGGTCCTTGTGTCGGTGGCTCTACCACTTTAACCCCTCCTTCAGCTTGAAAAATATTTTGAGTCAAGAGACAAATTGATGAATTCCCTTTGGAGCTAGCTTTCATTCTGATTTAGAAAGTAGGAGAGGAAACAGTTGATTACTGCCTGCTGAGAATTCCCTTAGCTGTTTAGGGTTTAGCTAACAAGGTGCAGAAAGATGCTAGAATACAGAATGAAGGACTTCTGGGCATGGTAGTATATACCTGTAAACTGAGTATACAAGATAGTTAGTTTGGGGCCAGCCTGGTTCATAGTGAGACTCTGTCTCAAAAAGAAAAGAAAAGAAAAACAAACAAAAGAGTAACTGGACAGTTCAGCAGCAGTAGTAAGATAAGTTTTTGGAAAGCTAACAAGGTAGGAAAGGAAACCACTGCTTTGAATGGCTGTTCTTTGACACAGAACATGGCTCAGCAGGAGGGAAATGTTAAGAAAGCAAGTCTACCAAGAATGCCCCAACTGTTCTCACTGGATCGTAGAATACAAATCATGGTTGATACCTTCCTGGACCCTTTTCAGGTGACCCAGCTCTCAGCCATGAGCCACTGGACGTTCCATCAGTAGGTGGTGCAGGAGTACATCTTTAAATGCTGCTAGTGCCCTGCTGTAGGCCTTCTGGACAAGCCTGGCAAGGAAGTGTCTTCTCAGGGATGAAGGAGGGATGAAGGGAGAAGGGGCTGGCAAGTGAGGAGGGCAGGACTCTACAGCCCCATTCAGAACCAGGCCATTAAAGGCTGGGTGTCTCTTTAAATCTGCCTGCTTCGTGCTAGTGTCACATGGGGAAGAAACCCTAGTTGGTAGGATCTTCCCTTATCTGGTCTCCTAGCTCACACGCTCCTTCCTCCCTGAGAGGGGACAGAATGGCTGGGTCAGTAGCTTTCCTCTACTGTTGTTAAGCCAAGCGAATTTAAACAGAACAAGCCTAAGGCTAGAGGTAGAGCTTAGTGGTAGAACTCTTGCTTAGCATTCAAAAGGCTCTAGATTGTCCTGATCACTGCAAAAATATAAAATTACAGCCTCACTGTTGGGCAGGGTGGGAAGATAGGGCTTTTCAAAACAATGCCAGAAAAAGACACACCTCTGGTAGACATGTGTAGTATAAGGGCAAGGCAGGCAATCATATCTCTTGCACCTGGATCCATGTAATTAGCTTCACTGGAGGGATTGGTGGAGAGCAGAGTGCATGCTCAGAGTTGCTTGTCCATACTGGTCACATGACTTCTACCACACCTGCTACTGCCTGAGTGGCTTGTCCATCACCCAGCACTTTGGCAGTGGAGCCATGTTGCACGATGTGGTCTTGGGCATTCCAGAAAATGCTCTGATAAGGTGGGATGGGGATTCAATACCTCTTCTCCACAGTGTTCTCTGAGCAGAGAACTTAAACCTACATCATTGACATGTGTGAACAGGCTAAGAAGCTTTTAATGGACACTCCTTTTATTCTTTGCAGCCCATTTGTGATGATGCAACCTTTAAGAAAAGCAACTGTATAAGAATGTCCATTATCAAGAAAACTAACAATAACAAATGTTGGGGGGATGTGGCCAAAAGGGAACCCTACTTCATTGTTGGTAGGAATGTAAACTGGTTCAGCCACTCTGGAAAGCGGTATGGAGATTTCTCAGAAGGCTAAACATAGAGCTCCCTTATGAAACCCAGCAGCCCCACTTTTGGGCATCTACCCAAAAGACTACAAACAAGAACACACTAAAGCCACCAGCACAACAATGTTCATCGCAGCACAACTTGCCATAGCTAAAATATGGAACCAGCCCAGATGCCCCTCAGTAGATGAATGGATCAGGAAAATGTGGTACATATACACAATATAACTTTATTCCTTTATCCAAAAGAATGACATTGTCCCATGTGTAAGGAAATGGAAGAACTTGGAAAAAATTATACTAAGTGAAGTGAGCCAGACCCAAAGAAACAGAGACTCAATGGTTTCCCTCATAAGGAATAATTAGCCCAGGTTTAGGCTAGTCACAGCAGAAGATCACAAGAGCCCAATAGCTATGCCCTTATGAACACATAAGATGATGCTAAGTGAAATGAACTCCATGTTGTGGAAACAACTGTTATAACACTGTTGTAATTACTTTCAACATGCCATGTGAAACTGTAGCTTCTTTTCTTGATGATCCTCTTGTATCCCCTTCCTGTGGTTGTTCCCGTGCTACCACTGTATCTCATCTGAGTACCCTGGATACTGTATATACTGGTATTAGAACTAGGAAAGTGAAAGGGAATGTCAAAATCGAGAGACAAAGGATAAAAAGACAAACAACTCCAAAAGCAATACTTGCAAAACCATTTGACATAAACCAACTGAACAGCTCGGGGGGGGGGGGGAGGGAAAAGGGGAGGAGGGAAAGGGGGATGAAGGAGGAGGTAATAAATAGTATAAGAAATGTACCATGGCCTAACGTATGAAACTGTAACCCCTCTGTACATCACTTTGACAGTAAATAAGTAATTATTATTTTTTAAAAGTATAATAAAAAAAAGAAATGCGACCGTAGGCACCCAGGTCATAATAGTGGTAACCTGATCTGGAATAGAGGTTTTGTGTGTTTATTCTAGAGTCAGTGATCTAGACCAACACTTACTCCTTAGTTCCCTCCTGCGGAAAGCACAGAATCTGCAGGGCATGGCACTCACCGTGGGCTGACCCCATCTCTCCTGGGCATTTTAGCTTAACATTTCTTTAGAGATACTCTGAGCCCAAACATGAGCCCAGGACACAGAGTCAACTTAGATTGTCCACAGAGGTCAAGTATCAGGACCCACACAGATTTTTGTGAACACACTTTAGTGTTATGAAGTGTTACAAAGTCCTGTTTCCAAGATTGTAATGTTGAGCCTGTTTTCTCATCTGTCTTCTTAATCTTTCTTGTTTGTTGCATTTCAAACAGATGAAACACAAATATCCAGTAGATGGGTAAACAGATGTTCAATCTCAACCAGAGAAAAATAAGTAACAGATTTTTAACCTTTCCAAGTTGTAGCATTTTTTTGTTTCCTTCAATGCAACCCTCTTCTGTTCTATTTCTCCCTCATTTCCTAGAGCTAACCTTGTCTTGAATTTGACTTCTATTATGGTTGTGAATTTTATTTATTTTTTGCCAGTTCTGAGGCTTGAACTTAGGGTCTGGGTACTGTCTCTGAGTTCCTTTTACTTAAGGCTTGCTCTCTACCATTTGAGCCATAGTGCCACTTCTGGCCTTTCTGTTTATGTGGTACTGAGGAGTCAAACCCAGAGATTCATGTATGCCAGGCAAGCATTCTACCACTAAGTCAAATTCCCAGTTGGCTGAGCATTCTTTGTACTATTAACATATATATGTTTCTACTATAAAAATGTTAGTGTATCTGTTAGTTTACACCTGGGATCAAACCTAGAGCCTTGTGCATAATAGACAAATGCTTTACCTCGGAGCTACAGTGCTAGCCCTTAATTTCTGGAGACAAGATCTTGCTATGTGCATCAGTCTGGTCTGGAACTTGTTGCTCAGGCTAGCCTCAAAGTGTGATCCTCATGCCTCAGCCTCATAGACGATGAAATTACAGATGTGTGCCAGCACATGCAGTCAAATGTCTTACTAGATAGCTTCCAAATATTCTTCAACAGGGTTTGTGTTATTTTATATTCACAGCTGCAATAAGATAAGGCATTCCATAGCCAGATTTTTTTTCCTTTTGTCAGAATTCTTGCAGCATTCTTCATATCCTTTTCTCCTTAGCTTTTTGGTTTGTAATTTCATGTGTTTTTCCCTTGTCTTGCCTATTTGTAGGAGTCCTTTATGTGGTCAAGATACTAGCTTTCTCAGTTATGTGTATATGGTATATGTCTTTCAATTTGTGACTTTTTGCTTTATTTTTAGGGTTTGGATGGGGGCAAAGAATTAGGATTTGAACTCAGGCCTTCAAGTTTGCTAGGCAGGCACCCAACCACTTGATCTATACCCCCTAGCTCTGAATTGCAAGTCTTCTTTTTGGTTTCCTTCACAAATGACTTTTCTTAGGAGTTATAGGATCATGACCACCTGCTTTTGACAAAACTTTTCCACATACAGGTTTAGATTTATTAGTTCTTCATGATGAATTGACCACTTGTGCCATTATTTATGTCTCAAAGCCTTCCTCACTTTGAATTCTATTTCATTTTCAATTCATACAGCTACTTTAGTTGAATTGTAACTTTGTTAGCATGTCATAACTTTTTCTACTTTTTGTTGTTTTTGTTGGTCATGGGGCTTGAACTCAAGGCTTGGGCACTGTTCTTGAGCTCTTCTGCTCAAGGCTAGCAACATTTTCCACTCTTTTGTTTCAAATTTCCTTATATTTAAATCATATTTCTTGTTGAAAATGGAATTGGGTCTTGTTATTTCAATCTGATCATCTCTATGTTTTAGTAAGGTGTTTCATTTATCCATATTTAAAGACACTTCTGACATAGGTGGATTAATGTGCAGCATATTTGTAATGATTTTGTTTCTTTTACTATGTTCTTTGTTCTCTACTGAGAGTTTTTTTTTTCCTCATATCAGAGTTTGAGTTTAGGGTCTGATACTTATTTGGCAGGCACTCTACACTTTCAGCCATGCCCTCTCTCTCTGTCTTCTAGTTTTTAGTTTATATCTTTTTGTTGGAGAGATTATGTGCATTAGTGTGGTTCCTAATAAGAGGAGTTTAAAATATAAACTCTGTGACAGGTCAAGGACTCCAAAAAACTATTTGGAAGACAAAAGGTTATAGTGGGCCTGAAAATATGAGCATTTTTTCTTACCAATGTTAAAAAAAGAAGCATTTCATTGACAGCATTCTGGATTACTAGGGATGCTAAACTTTATGTGAATCACCCGGACATTTGTCAAGGGTTTGGTGGTAATTATTATTTTATTATAATTGTGCCTGTGTGTTCTTCCTTATTCACCAATTCTTGTTGAGAACATTTGGAACAACATCTTGGTGTTAACATTTCCCACCAATCTTCTCAGGCAGAGCAGACTTCAGATTGCAGAATAATGTTCAGTTTCTTTTTGGTGGCGTCCCTGCTATTACAGATGCTCTTGTACAACTGCTTGTGTAAACTATTATGGCACCTCAAGCATTTTCCCCTTTCATTTTCTGCCCTCCCCAAATGGTAAAGTAACATCTTCAACAATTCGTGCTATAAGCTTTTAAACTAAGAAACAAATGTCTTCTTTCTTGATCCTGGTATTCCAAATCTGTCATATGGCATCTTGGTGCCTTAATTCATTCCTATTGTCTACTGTAGATTTAATGGGGCCTTTTATTTGATTCCATTCATTTTCCCTTAGTGTTTTATTTATCCTTCCTTAAATCATTATATAATAGCTGGCTTAGTGTTCATAATATATACTTCTAATAAAAGTATGTTACTCAACAGATAGTACAGTTATCATTTAACATTGGTATATTTCTTTCCATTGCCTGTGGATTGTTGTCATTTTCCATAAGCTATAATTACCCAGTACCTTGTGATTTATTTGAACTATTATGTGTGATGGCTCATGAGTGCAATCCCATGAATTTAGGAGTCAGAGATAGGAAGAAAATAGTTTGAGGCCAACCCCAGCAAAGGCTTAGTAATCTGGCCACAGTAATAAATGTTTTTGGTCACAGCTACTCGCCAGGCAGAAATATGAAGATGATAGTGCAACGACATTAAAGACTAAAGCATAAGAACCTTTTCTAAAAAATCTAATTAGTTGAATCACAACTGGAGAACTGATTCAAGCTCAAGAGGTAGAATTCTTGAGATTGAGATTCAGAGTTAAAATACTCAATAGAGTTGAAAAAATGAAAGAAAGAAGAATAGGAAGGTGGAAAGGAAGTAATGAAGGAAAGAAGGAAGGAAGAGAGGAAGGGAGGGAGGGAGAAGGAAAGAGGGCACAAGAAGGGGAGAGAAGGAAAGCAGGAAGGACCTAAGGAAAAGAGAAACAAAAGAAGAAAGGAAAAATGGAAGGAAAAAATGAAGGATCTGTTTTTTATTTCTTTCTCCAAATTTTTTCTATGTGTAGATGTAGCTTCCAAATATATAAATACATATGCATGTATGTATATATCTATACACATATCTATACATATACATATATGTGTATATACACACACACATACACACACACACACACACACACACACACACATATCCTGCCTAGAAGAACTTTGAACTTGTTTTTGTAGAGAATGGAGAAGGAAATTATTTTTTTCAGTGTTTATTTGATTGATTAAGTCTACCTTTTATTCTTTATGGCTGATTTCTCTGCACACAAAATGTGAGGTAAAATTATCATGACAGGTTAAATAATGTACTCCATTCTTTCTTACCTCTATATTTTCTAGTAAGAATACAATGAAATTTATATTCATGTTCCTATCTGGACAAACTATTTTTATTGTTCTGATTTTGTTCAACAGTTTTCTCTTTGCCTTTGGTTTCTTCAGTTCCTTCATACCAAGTTGTGTATTTTAGTATTTATCCTAGTGAGCGTTCTTTGAGAGAATTTTTTGCTTTGTGCTATGCTATTTATCATAATTTAGCAATAATACATGTTTATTTCTTCTTTATATATTTATTTTGCTGTTTTCTCTTAACCTTCTTGCATTTCAGTTACACCTATCTTGAGTGTTTTCAAAATTTTCCATAAATATTCAAGTTTCTGTTCTTATTTTTGTTATTTCAATATTTTCCTGTTTACATTTCACTTTGGAAAGTTTTTATCTACCTACTTCAAGTCCATTTCCTCCATGCCATATTTACTGCTGAGCAGTAATTACTGGATGATGTCCTTTAAAAAATGAATGTTGAACTTGGTCATTGTAAAGACTTACATTAATTGAAATAAATATAAACTTTGGTGGATTTTAAGTCTATTATCACCTACTGGAATTAGTGTGTGGGGGGGGGGGGTTGGTTGTGGGGCTTGAACTCAGGGTTTGGGTACTGTCCCTGAGTCTCTTTGTACTCAATGCTAGAGCTCTATCACTTGGGCTACAGTGCCACTTCCATGTTTGAGTGGTTTATTGTAGATAAGGGTCTCGTGAGGAATTTTCTACCATGGCTAGTTTTGAACCAAAATCTTCAGATCTCTACCTCCTGAGTAGCTAGGATTATAGGCATGAGCCACCAGCACACAGCTTGAAGGTATATTTTTTGAGGGGCAGATGTCCTCTGGGTCATTGTTTCTTGATTGTTTTATAAAATAAAGTACCTGTGAATTCCTGAGCAAATACACTTAATTTTACTTTACTGGGTATTTATTTTGTATTTGTGATACTCATTTGTGCCGAAACATATATAAAAGGAGAAGACAGAAACTATATAAACTCAAGTAATTTGCACTTAATTTTCATTGGCCAGCAAAGAAATATATAAGTATAAATATATATGAATATATAATTTAATAAATAGTTAATGTATAATTAAACATTCTGTCATAAGTAATATTATTCTTTTCAAAGTAACATATTTGCATACAAATAATCAACCAAAACTTAGTATAGAAAAACTGGAAAAACCACTGAAATCCCCTGAGAACATGATTAATGTTATTTCAGAACTTGGAAAAGCAACTAAAGCTTTTTAGGATAATAAATACTCTTTTAAGTTTCACATAAAAACATTTACTTTGTTTTTCTGATGTCTTTTGCTGTATTTTTCATGACTTCTCTATCAAACAGAAGATCCACAGTGTCTCTGAGGCTACTGTCCTCTAAAGGTTTTCCTTCATTTATTTTTTGAAATACATTAAAAACTGATTTATTATTCATAGGCATTTTAAGAGCCTACTATTAATCACTTTGATTTTTAAAAATATTAATTTATATGCCAGTAGCATTTAAAAAATTCATGCTTAATAAACAGTGAACACACTTCCCATTAAAAAGTAAAATAGCATCTTAAACTCAGTTAAAAGAAAGAATAGTACCCAATTACTACATTTTGAGGGACTTAGAATTATTTTATATTTTTATATTTAACAAGGAACAAATAGGTTAGCCTTCCAATTTTTTTTTTTTTTTTGGCCAGTCCTGGGCCTTGGACTCAGGGCCTGAGCACTGTCCCTGGCTTCTTCCCGCTCAAGGCTAGCACTCTGCCACTTGAGCCACAGCACCGCTTCTGGCCGTTTTCTGTATATGTGGTGCTGGGGAATCGAACCTAGGGCTTCGTGTATCCGAGGCAGGCACTCTTGCCACTAGGCTATATCCCCAGCCCTAGCCTTCCAATTTTAACAAGGCCTCTCCATGAAACTTAAATATCCATTCTATGCAAAACAATTCCTCCTTTCTCAAGACATGGCACAAAAAAAATTTACTTAAAACTTTTAAGTGAGTCATTGAAAATACAATTTGTTTCATTAGGAAGAGAAATGCTTTGATGGACCATTTTGGCAGCAGTAAAATAATTTTACATATTTCCTTCTTGAAGCACCCACTGAATAAATAATTTCCTAAACAAAACTAAAACTTTTCATAAAGAGTTATAAAATTATTTAAAATGTCAGAGAAACTTGGTATTTTTCTGTGGTATTTGTACTTGGAATATGTAAAAGGAAGTAGAAAGAGGAACAGAGACAAAGAGAGTGGAAGGAGACAGAGGGGAGGGGATGGGAGGGAAGAGTAATAGGATGGGGGAAAAGCAGGAAAGAGGGAGAAAAAAGAGGGAGGAAATAGCTGAAAACATTTGCTATGCTTTAGAACAGTAGTACCAGAAAATAGTGTCATTTATATTCAAAGAGAAGAAAAATATCTGTATAGTTAATCTAAAAAGTAATTAAGTGATATAAAATCTTAGTATTCAATACATAGTATAGAGATCAGGTGCTACTTTATATCCTCTTTGCCACAGGCTATATAATACATCATTTTTAGGGACATTTATTCCTATGAAATGTAACATAGTTCAAAGAGCTACAATAAGAAGATTAGAATCCAAGAATTGGTTAGCTAATAAGGAAACACAGGTCAAATACATTAGACACAATCAAAATTATAAAAACAGATGGCAAGTAATTGATCATTCATATTCATAGTGCCTAAACAGGATGTACATTATTTATTTGGGAGAATTAAAATTTTTTAAATATATTTGTTTAATGGAAAGACAGAAATAGAGTGAAGTTTAAATGCATATATTAGGTTCATATTTAACCAAAATATCATGGCAATAAAAAATCAGATTGCCATATATCTAGGATCATCAATGTTAGAAGACTGACTCATTGAAAAAAGAAAGTTCCTAAGAAACATTAACATTTAGGCTAGAGTTTTCCAAATAGCAGAAAATAACATAGTTCTTTGGTATAATATCATGAAACTGTTATCATTTTACGATAAGTACCAAAAGAGAAATATATAACTGTTACCAACTTCACCAAGCTACTAGTTAACATTTGTAGGCTATGTGTAACCTACAGGATTTAAATTGATTAATTTTCTTGGGCAGAATAAGTTATGCTTCAATACAGTAATGCAATTATTTTCTTTTCTATGCTTTAAGATAATTAAGTAATGGGTACTTCATGGAACTTGCTAACATTTAATGAGATGAAACATGATTATGTATTTTAAAATTTTAACATTTTTGTCAAATACTAATTAAGTTCTTTATTAAAGATAAATAATGTTCTCCCAATGACATGTTATTCTTTTTAATATATTTTGATGAATTTATAAGCAAGAATATTTGATTCTAACTATTTTATAGTGGACAATGTTGACTGAAAAAATGGAAAAAGACTTGTGCCTTTGTAATTACACGCACTATAGAAAAACTTTACTTTTTCACAGCCATAAAATATCAATCTATGATTTATAATCTATAATAAAACTGGCAAGAAGGCTTGACCTTCAGTTTATAAAGCGGAAGATTATTTCCTCATGGAAAATTGTATGGCTATTATACAATTTAGAGTTTTGAAACAGGAGAAAATATACTTACTACAATGTTAAACCAAATGAATTTCCACCATGTTAATAACTGCACTACAATATTTTATTATGTATTACATTATTATTACATAAATGTATAGATATGTGCACATCTTTTTCTTTTAAAAAATTACTAGACTATACGTTTCATGAAGATTGTGTGGTTTTTTTGCCTATAAATATGTACCATATATGTACTGTAAAGTATTTAGAATACTTTACAATAAATATTTATAGAAGAAATAGCCAAAGAAAAAACTGGCTAGTAATACCTAGCAATACTATCAGAGATTTTTAAAATTGTAATTATAGTTTTAAGCATCAAAACAAAATAATATTATTCTCTATGTGTCTTTTCTGCAAAACATTATATATGTATAAATAGCAATATAATGCATAATATGCTAAAATATCTAAGAAATGCTTTATACTGTTACATATTTTATATAATATACATATGTTACATATAGAGATTATGCACAGCCCTCTATATGTATATGTGGATATACATATACTTCCATTAAGATTGATTATGGTTGTAATTTTTGAGGTGCCTATTAACTGTATCCACCCATATATAAATAAATGTATGCATAAAACTACACATAAACTATCCCAGAGTTAAATTCTAATCAATTATACTGAAAAGAGAAATATTTCTTGACAACAGTTTTTGATAAAAGACTGCATTCACACCAGGTACGGAGATATTTCTGGCTATCAAAAATTTGTCTTGGAACTTTTACTTATCTATTTTCTTTATGTTTGGAATGTCATGGCAACTTACAATGGACAGTTACATGGATTTTAAAAGTAAATAAATGAATGCAATCTTATACTAAGGCAAAGGGAAAGGCTGGAAAGGTTTTTGGTACATAAGCATGGAGCCTATTTGCCAGGTGGCATTCTTCCAAATGATAAAGCAGAATACTGCAAGCAGTAGATTTCTGTGCCAGCATTGGGAATTACAGTTAGAATCACATTCAGAATGCCAAATGAGAGGGTGGGTATGAAATCCAGTGTCAATCTTAGGGGAAATTTTATTCCATCAATAATATTCACGTCAAAACCAGCATCCAGAAGCAGTGGAGAAATGCAGGAAAACAAAAAGGAGCAAAAAAGAAGAACCGACAACCTACACGGAGCCAGAGATTCTCCGGGGCACCTTCCCCCACCAGCCGACCCTGGCCCAAACAGGGTCAGGCTGGGAAAGGGGAACCCAGCGATCGGCAGACAGGCTGCCAGGAGCACAGAATTCATATAGCGGGAGACCCCGCGGACACAAGGCAGGGTGCGGACCAAGACACACACTGGCAGCGACAAGAAGTTTGGGTCCACACTGGGTTCGGACAAGGGAACCCAGCGCGGCAGAAAGAGGGAACGGGGGAAGCCACCACGACACTTCGCCAACCCCTGAAGGGCCAACGGCTGCGCGGGATACACACACAAAGCAGCAAAAGTGAGTCCCCCATTATCCCCTCCCCCAACGGGAGACCAGCTATCAGAGGAGCAGACTGGCAGAATGGATTAGCAAACAAAAAGTTGACATCTGCTGTCTACAAGAGACCCACCTTACAGCAAGGGACAAAAACAGGCTTTGAATGAAAGGATGGAGCGAGATCTACCAAGCAAATGCACCCACCAAAACGGCAGGTGTAGCCATTCTGATCTCAGACAAGCTGGACTTCTCTTTAAAGTCCACTCAAAAAGACAAAGAAGGACACTACATATTAATACAAGGAAAAATCCAGAATCAAGAAATCACGGTGATAAATGTATACTCACCAAACAAAAGAGGCCCTACATATGTCAAGCAAATTCTCACTGAAATACAGATCAAGATAGACGCAAACACAATCATAGTGGGTGACTTTAATACTCCTCTCTCTCCAAGAGACAGATCCAACACCCAGAGGATTAGCAAGGGAGCTGAGGACCTAAATAACACCATTTCTCAAACGGATCTAACAAACCTATATAGAACCTTTCACCCTACAGAGACCCAATACACCTTCTTTTCAGCAGCCCATGGATCATATTCCAAAATAGACCACGTCATAGCCCACACAAAGAACCTCAGCAAATACAAAAGTATTGACGTCATCCCAGGTATTATATCTGATCACAGTGGATTAAAGGTAACCCTCAACAACAAAGGAAACCACAGACACTATACACATTCTTGGAGGCTAAACCCCACGCTGCTATCCAACACTTGGGCCACAGACCAAATTAAAGATGAAATCAACGAATTCATAAGCCACAATGACAAAGAAAACACATCACAAAGAAACCTATGGGACACAGCTAAGGCAGTACTGAGGGGCAAGATCATTGCACTCAGCACCCACATTAAAAGAATGGAAGCAGAGCAGGTGAATACCCTCACGATGAAACTAAAACAACTGGAGAAACAAGAAATGACAGAATCTAAAATGATTAGGAGGGGAGAGATCACAAAGATTAAAGAAGAGATAAATCTGATTGAAAATAGAAAGACTGTTCAACAAATAATTAAGACTAAAAGCTGGTTCTTTGAGAAAATAAATAAAATTGACAGACCCCTTGCAAGACTTACCAAAAAAAGAAGAGAAGAGACTCATATACGTAAAATCAGGGACTCCACTGGAAAAATTACAACAAGTACACACGATATTCAAACAATCATAAGGAGCTATTTCCAAAACCTCTACTCAGCAAAAAACAATAATTTTACAGAAATGGATCAATTCTTAGAGAAGTACAAACTGCCCAAACTGAACCAAGAAGAAATAAATCAACTAAATAAACCAATAACTTACGGTGAGATACAGGAGGTAATCAAGAACCTCCCTACTAAGAAAAGCCCAGGCCCAGATGGATTCACCAACGAATTCTACAAAACCTTTAGTGAGGAGCTAATACCAATACTCCTCAAATTCTTCCACGAAATAGAAACAGAGGGAGAAATCCCAAACTCATTCTACGAAGCTAGTATCATACTCATTCCCAAACCAGGCAAAGACCCAACAAAAAAAGAGAACTACAGACCAATATCACTAATGAACACAGACGCAAAGCTCCTCAATAAAATATTAGCTAACAGGATCCAGAAACTGATCAAGAAAATCATACATCATGACCAAGTAGGCTTCATCCCTCAGTCACAAGGATGTTTCAACATCCGTAAATCAATCAACGTAATTCACCACATAAACAGATCTAAAATTAAGAATTACATTGTTATCTCAGTCGATGCCCAAAAAGCCTTTGACAAAATACAACATCCATACCTATTAAAAGCTTTGGAGAGAACAGGAATAGATGGAACATTCCTCAAAACAATAAAAGCCATATACAACAGACCAACTGCTAATATCATATTAAATGGAGAGAAACTTAAATCATTCCCCCTAAACTCAGGAACAAGACAAGGATGTCCACTCTCCCCACTTCTGTTCAACATAGTGCTGGAATCCCTAGCCATAGCAATAAGGCAAGAGGAGGACATCAAAGGGATCCACATCGGCAAGGAAGAAATCAAGTTATCCCTATTAGCAGACGACATGATCTTATACCTGAAGGACCCAAAAAACTCAGTACCCAAACTCCTACACCTAATAAACCAATTTGGCAAAGTAGCAGGATACAAAATCAATCCACAAAAGTCAGCAGCTTTTCTGTACACCAGCAATAGACAAACAGAAAAGGAAATTATGGAAACAATTCCATTTACAGTAGCCAAAAAAAGAATAAAGTACCTAGGGATCAACTTAACCAAGGACGTGACGGACCTATTCAATGAAAACTACAAAAATCTAATAAGGGAAATCAAAGAAGACACAAGGAGATGGAAAGACCTCCCATGCTCATGGGTAGGCAGAATCAATATAGTGAAAATGGCCATATTGCCCAAATTGTTATACAAATTCAATACAATACCTATCAAAATCCCAGCCACATTCTTCACTGAAATAGAGAAACCAATCCATAAATTCATATGGAACAGCAAAAAACCTAGAATAGCCAAAGCAATTCTAGGCAAAAAAAGCAATGCAGGAGGTATCACAATACCAGACTTCAAGCTCTACTACAAGGCCATCATAACAAAAACAGCATGGTATTGGTATAAAAACAGATCGGAAGACCAGTGGATTAGAATTGAAGACCCAGAAATAAAACCCCACTCTTAAAGCCAACTGATATTCGACAAAGGAGCTAAAGACATACAATGGAATAAACATAGCCTCTTCAACTACTGGTGCTGGGAGAACTGGGCAGCCATATGCAGAAAACTCAAAGTAGACCCAAGCCTATCACCATGCACCAAGATCAACTCAAAATGGATCAAGGACCTCAACATCAGACCTGAATCCTTGAAACTACTGAAGGACAGAGTAGGAAAGACACTAGAACTTATAGGCACAGGAAGGAACTTCCTGAATAGAGTCCCAGGGGGCACAACAAATAGGGGAAAGACTCAACAAATGGGACTACTACAAATTAAAAAGTTTCTGCACAGCTAAGGACATAGCCACCAAAATAGAAAGACAGCCAACGATATGGAAAAGAATATTTACCAGCACAGCAACAGACAAAGGCCTGATATCGGTCATCTACATAGAACTCAAAAAACTAAGCCCCTCCAAGCCCAATAAACCTATTAGGAAATGGGCAAAAGAGCTAAAGAGAGACTTCACAAGAGAAGAAATAAAAATGTCAAAGAAACACATGAGGAAATGCTCAACATCCCTGCTAGTAAAGGAAAAGCAAATAAAAACAACCCTGAGATACCACCTCACCCCAGTTAGAATGGCCTATACTCTGAACTCAGGAAACAACAAATGCTGGAGGGGCTGTGGGGAAAGAGGAACCCTTCTCCATTGTTGGTGGGAGTGCAAATTAGTACAACCACTTTGGAGAACAGTATGGAGGTTTCTCAAAAAGCTCAATATAGACCTACTCTAAGACCCAGCCATACCACTCCTAGGCATCTATCCTAAACAGCAAAACCCAAGATATCAAAAAGACATTTGTACTTCCATGTTTATAGCGGCACAATTCACAATAGCCAAAATATGGAAACAACCCAGATGCCCCTCCACAGACGAATGGATCCCAAAAATATGGTACTTATACACAATGGAATACTACATAGCGATTAGGAATGGTGAAATATTGTTATTCGCAGGGAAATGGTCAGAACTCGAACAAATAATGTTGAGTGAGACAAGCCTAGAACACAGAAAACAAAGGGGCATGATCTCCCTGATATATGACTGTTAACAAAGGGAGACGGAGAGACAGTAGAGACCAAGTCTGTGAACACTGTATATGTTCTTGATACATTGTATATTGCATATGTGTCTACCTGACCTAGACAAGGGATGGAAAAACAGGTCGTAAGATATCACAAGAAATGTACACACTGCCCTACTATGTAACTGCACCCTCTTTGCACAACACCTTGTAAAAAAATTATGTTCAATTAATAAAAAAATTAATAAATTAAAAAAATAATATTCATGTCAGCTGGAAAACCTCCTATGTATATATTTATGTATTTATATTTGTATTTGTACACAAACATATGTACCCTTACGCCCCTGACAAGTTAAGCTGGTACATTTTAAAATCCACATTTCACTATTTTGTCAATATTTCTGTAGAGAAAAGTTAGGAAAAGCAGTTCCCTGGAAGGTGTGATCAGCCAATTGCGATTGTCTTTAATATTGATACTTGGCAAAATGGTCCTATAATTAGCGGAACCTACTTCTAAGAAGGCGGTTTGAACTTGCTCTAGTGGTACATGATGCCTTTCTGGAATTTTACTAATCTGCGTAAATAAATTTTCAGAATGTTTCTACCTCATATAAATGGTCTGGAAAACACATTATTCTTCCTATATTAAAATTAAATTATTTTCCTCTTTGGATTTTCGCTCAGTACAAATGTCGGAGAAAAGTGGCATTTTCACCAAGTGAACTACAAAGCTCATTGTAATTTTGATTTGCATTTCTCTGATGAGTAGGAATACTGAATTTTTTAATTTACCTGTTGGCTATTTTCATATCTTCTTTTGAGAAATGCCGATTTAAGTTATATAACACTTAAAGTGGAATATCCTTACGATTATTGTATTAAAATTTTAGTGTCTATACATTTTACATATCAATATCTTGTGAGATATAGATGGAAAATATTTCTTCCATTCTTCAGTTGCTCTCTTCACTCTGATGATTTTGCTAAGCAGTCTTCTTTCTAGTTTGATGTGATTAAGTCTGTTTTTGCTTTTATTTCCTCTGTTTTGGGGGAAGTATTACCCAGAATATTTTCACTCATTCATCAAGGTGCTGAAAGATCTGTTTTTTTTCTAGTTATTGTATGGCTTTATGTCTTTAATTATAAAAATAAAGCCATTAGCAATAAAATCATTTGTATCTGATAAAGAGATACCTCATCTATCTTCCATCAAAACTCATAAAACGGTTCTAACTTGTTAGGTGGGGGTATTATAAAATTTCACAACTGTAATATGCTTAATTCATTGTAGAAAAATAGAGTAGGATAACCTCTCCAATATCATGCTACGGTACATATTTATATATTGGTACAGATTCTAATACATTAATATAAGCAGGTCTTCAGGATCCTTCTATTACATGAAAAAGTGATCCTTAGTATACTGTTATTCCATAAAATTGGTGCATACTATTGTATGTTAAAATATCCCAAATGAAAATATTTTTATTTTTAACTATAAGTTACTGCATGTAATGTCTGTAAGCCTCATATCTAAAATATATGCAGAACTAAAAAAATTACATTCCTCCAAAACAAAACTGCAAAGAACCAATAGTCCCATCAAAAAGTGGGCTAAAGACTTAAAAAGAGACTTCTCTGATAAGGAAATGAGAATGGCCAAGAGACATATGAAAAAGTGCTCTACATCACTGGCCATAAAAGAAATGCAAGTCAAAACAACATTGATATTCCATCTCACCCCAGTAAGAATGTCCTATATCAAGAAAACTAACAATAATAAATGTTGGAGGGGATGTGGCCAAGAGGGAACCCTACTTCATTGTTGGTGGGAATGTAAACTGGTTCAGCCACTCCGTCAAGCAGAATGGAGATTCCTCAGAAGGCTAAACATAGGGCATCTGCCCAAAAGACCACAAACAAGAACACACTAAAGCCACCAGCACAACAATGTTCATCGCAGCACAATTTGTCATAGGTAAAATATGGAACCAACCCAGATGCCCCTTAGTAGATGAATGGATCAGGAAAATGTGGTACATATACACAATGAAATTTTATGCCTCTATCCGAAAGAACGACATTGCCCCATTCATAAGGAAATGGAAGGACTTGGAAAAAATTATACTAAGTGAAGTGAGCCTGACCCAAAGAAACATGGACTCTATGGTTTCCCTCATAGGGAATAATTAGCACAGGTTTAGGCTAGTCACAGCAGAGGATCACAAGAGCCCTTATGAACACATAAGATTATGCTAAGTGAAATGAACTCCATGTTATGGAAATGACTGTTATATCACTGTTATAATTATTTTGAACAAGCCATGTGAAACCATAGCTTCTATTGTTGATGATCTTCTTGTATCCCCCCTCCTGTGGTTGTACCTGCACTATCACTGTATCTTATCTGAGTACATTGGAAACCATGTATCATGGTATTAGAACTAAGAAAGTGAAAGGGAATACCAAAATTGAGAGACACAGGGTAAAAAAAAGACAAATGACTACAAAAGCAATACTTGCAAAATCATTTGGTGTAAACCAACTGAACAACTCATGGGGGGAGAGGGAAAGGGGAAGGGGGAGGGGGGAATGAGGGAGGAGGTAACAATCAGTACAAGAAATGTACTAACATATGAAACTGTAACCTCTCTGTACATCAGTTTGACAATAATTTTTTTTTAATTATGCATTATAATAACACCATTTAGGTTATGGTGATTGAATGGAATATTATTTTAAAAAGCTTGAGAGTAAGAGTCAATAAGCATTAGCAATAACTATTCAGAGTAAGTTAGAAAGTGACTTTCATCTATTAATATCCTTCTTAATAATTTGGAAATGAGTAACAAGATATTTTATTATTTAAACACAAGGTACAACATTAGATAAAAACTTTGCATCTCTATATTATATATTCAGGAAGTATATAGAATGCATAGGCTCTGCTAAGCTATGCAAGTAGTCAGAACAAATGTCGATTAAATCCAAGGCATTGATAATAGTACCTGATCAATATTAATATAATCAATTGACAAATGTGAAGAGGGAAGTTTAGAATACTTAAATAATTTTCTAGAAATCATATAGCTTAGTTTATTGAATTAGTCAAAGGTTGATACTAATTGCTATCTCATACTTACCATGAAACTGAAAATAACACATTCTAGTGCTTTTAATGATAGTCTCAGATATGTCATATTTGGAAACAGTGCCAATTAAGTGTTATAAAAAATTCCTAATATAATAGTCACTAGATGTACTGACATAAGATGAGGTCTAACATCTAACCAACACTGATATGTTTTCTCTGTCACCTGTGCTTAAGCATGCTTCTGGGATTATAGCAAGTAGGTTGAAACATACATGAACTTAAAAGAATGAAGCAGTTTAGTAGGGAGAATGCAGGCAAGAATTCCACGTGTATACTATGGAATAGAAAACTATAAGGGAAGGGTTGGCCGAAATGAGGGTGTAGTTTTTGAAGTGATGACATAGATCAATATGCATTATACACACACACACACACACACACACACACTTCTTTGTTAAAAGGTAAAAATATACATTACCAAAAATTAAGATAAGTAAGGGAAAGGGTTGGCTGGGAGGGGTGGGTAGGAATGTTGAAATGGTAACACAATCGAGATTCACTATATTCATAAACTACTTTGGGAATGGCAACTTCTTTGCACATGTACTTATAGATAATACAAATATTAAAAATATTATTCAGACAAAACTTTGGTAAGCTCTAATCACATTTGTATCTTTCTCAACTATGGTTTAATGTATTAACAAGGTACAGTTACTAGACATTCAAAATAATTAGACAAGATACAATGATCATGAAGACTAAACTCAAAATAAAAAAAATACAAGGTGGCCCCATAAAGTGTGATAAGCATATTGCCTTCTAAAGAGAACAAGCATGGAATTTAATAATGTACATCCTCTTTAGCCTAGTTACCTAACTGTCCAAATGACAGATGAATTCTACAAACCTATTGAGATTTCTAATCTTCTTCAAGATTTTTGAATTCTAACTTGAAGGAAGGTGTAAATTGATCATGTAGATGCAATGAAGGGTAATATACTACCAGAGTTGACCAAGTCATGTGAGCCTTTAAAAGAATCTGACTTAACTCAATGAAAGAGATTGAAATGTGAAAGCAATTCTACTTCAAGGATACATTCCAATGCTATGTCTGAAGATGGGAGGGTCTATATGACCTTTAAAAATTGGAAGTAGTCACATCTCATACTCAATTAGGAATTGGGATTCTGTAAATCTGACCACAACCTGAGGAAATGTAAGATTCAACTCAGAATGCAGCCTTCTGACACTGGATTTAGTTTTGTGTCCTCTTGAGTGGGAATCTCAGTCCCAATGTGGCCTGAATTTTGTCCTGTAGAACTGTAAGCTAAATGGGTTTGGGTTTAAGCATTTCAGGTGATGGCAGCAACCAGAAACTAGTATTACTAAGTATGAGTATGCTCTAGAATGCAGTGGTACTTGTATTTTAGCATTTTTTGTGTTTTATACCATTCATTCTTCAGTCTTGGTAACTAAATTACTATTATAACTTTTAATTCATTCTGTTTATCATAAAAGAGGAAAGGATTTTGCAGTGCTTGGGTATGAATGTATGAATGAATAAATGTTTTTCCAACGTAAGAATTACTTACAATCAATATTTAATTACAATATAAACTCAGTCTTTTGTCCTCTTTCCTTTAGGGACTCAAGAGTTTTGCTTGGTTTTCTTTGGCACCTTTTTTTCCCATATGGAAGAATTAAAGATCCAAAGGCATTTATACCAAGGCCGAAGTATTTGTCTCTTTTAACCCATGTACCACTTCAAGGGAAGGTTCCTTCAAAGTTTCCATGGCCATCTTTCATTTATTTCTCAGTTTCCAAAGCATTTTATTTCTGTGGTATTTTCTGAGTGTGGCTAAACCGCAGTTTAAACTCTGCCCATGGCAGTAGATCTGCTTCCTGGCAATGCTCAGTCATTTGGAATTAACTGTGGACTGCAGAGCCTGCCATTAAAGTCTACCCTGAAACACCATGTTCTTAAACCTAGGGCTACCTTGGCTCTCCTGGAGCTACCTAATGCCACGCACATTCTCTGAGATGGATCCTTGGAATTTGCTTCCTACCAGCCCCAACCCACTAATTTCTTATTGGGATAGTTGCTATTTTTCTGTGTTTTTTTTAATTGTTTCTTTTCAACTTATGTTTCCAGCAAAGTAAATAAATGCTAGGTAATCTTAATTATGTACTGAGTGAAATACAATTACTTATAAATAATTATCACAGTTTAAAAAATGTCTGTTTGCCTCAAAAACTGGCCTTCAAATTTAACTCATCAATATTCTGGGAATTTTCTGTGTGTGATTTAGGGGACCATTTTAGAACTCAGAGACGTTATGAAAGAGGTAAGGTTTATAGTTCAAACTCCTGTCTCAACCAGGTAAGGCCCAACTAAATTCATTTCTTACACTCAGTTTTCAGGTATGGCATAATTCTGACTAGAGAAAATTTGAGAACAGCTGTGATATAGACAGGATAATTTTGTTCCCACAAACTTTATATGTTCAAGCACAAACCTGAATGTGACTGTTTATAGGTACCATAAAACTAGGGGCTGTGGAGGGAAGTAGGAAGGGGGGGTACCGGGGGTAAAAACAAGGGAGGAGGTAGCAAGTTGAACAAGAAATGTGCTCACTGCCTTACATATGAAACTGTAACCCCTCTGTACTTCACATTGGCAATAAAGAAAAAAGTTAAATAAAAACATTACATGGAGTCTTTGCTGTTGAGATCAATGCCTTTGAAAGAAGAAACAGTAAAGTTTTCCTTTTCCATGTCTCTATCTCTGTCAGTTTGCCTATCTGTCTCTGTCTCCCTCTTTCTGATAAGTGATGCCACAGTAATTAGTGGCCATCTACAGGCCAAGTAGAGTCCTTATCAGAAAAAATCAAATAAAACATGCTCTTTAAGTAACCCAGTCTGATACTTTGTCATGGTAGCCTGAGCATATTAAGGCACAGTGATACATAGAAACTCACATTTCTCAAAGGCACTATGTGGTTTTTAAGTCGTTTTAACCCATTTAATTCCATAACAACATGTTATAGGCTCTTATTGTCATTGCAATTTACGTATAAAGAAAATGAGGAAGAGAAAGCGTAATGAGGAAGAGAAAGAGTAATGTGCCCAAGAAATTAGGCACAGAAAGGGGGAAAAAAGGTGATTTTTACTAATGTTATAGGAAACTATCACAAATGGAGGGAGAAAAGATGAACAAATACAGTTAGTCTACTCAATGTACATTATATAGAAATGGAACTACACAACTTGAGAGTAGGACTGGGAGTGGGAATAATGAGGGAAAATGATGGAAGTAGGTGATCCAGATGCATTGTACTCATAATTTGATTTATGTAACCTCTTTGTACAACTGCTTATTAATAAAATTTAAAAAATGAAAAAAAAATCACAAACTTTCTGGTTTATTTGAACTAGGGAAGGGAAAGGGGACATCAAAATGGAGAGACAAAGGGTAAACGATGAACCAATGCAACAGCAATACATAGAAGACAATATTCTGTAAACCAACTGTACAACTCTGTTGGGGGCTGGGATTGGGGACAGGGACGCAGGGAGAAAAATAAGGGAAGAGGAAACAAGTTTGATAAGAAAAGTACTCATTGCCTTATGTATGAAACTATAACCCCTCTCTGTACACCACTTTGGCCAAATAAAATAAAATAAACAGTAGTGTTTTTTTCCCAATTCTGAAAGTTACAGATTTGAATTAGGGTACTAATAGGCTACATTTCATCCTGAAGGTCCAGGGGAAAATTCCTTATTATGAGAATTGACAGAGATCTTTGGTCACATCTGTCCATGTCTGCATTGGTCTTCAACTGCCTTCTAAATTATTCATTTGCTTTTTCTGTTATAATGTCACTGGTTTAAACAAACTTTCATATAACCCAGTATCCTTAAATTCATTTCCAGAGATCATTTTCCTATATAATGGAACATTCATAGATTCTGGGAATCACATGCGTGTATACTGTGTGGATGTTATGTTAAATTCATGTAAGGACTCAGGAACTTTTGCTTCAATCTAGACACATCTGGTACTATGGGAGAATTATGGCAAGATTTCTTTAATCTAAGTTCTAAGAAGGTTTACCCAACTTTTAGACTTTACATTCTCCACCCTGTGTATACAAAGGGTTTCTCAAATGTGTACATGCTACTGTATTGAAATAAACACAATACTATAACCCCAAATCATGTAGTATACATAAAAACAACTAAATAATATGTCAATGTAATCCAATTAGAGCAGTAAAGGCCCTTTCTTATGCACATTATTCAAGAACCTGTTACATGTGCTATCATATAAATATGTCACAAATATATTGATTGTTTTGACCAAAATCAGTCTGATGTATCTTCCATTTAAAATTACTTTTTGTTACCACACGATTTTTAATATAAATTAAGGTTTTTCTAGATATACCATTTGATTGCAAGATATATAAGATTTATGGCCATTAAGAAGCATTACAGGATCAAATGATATTTTAGTCTTATCCTAAATACCTTCTGATGTAGCAACTAGGTCTGTGAGCAAGGTTGGAGAGCCTTAGGATCTATTATCTGCTGTGTTATGGTTCACAGAAAACATTTGCCAGTTTATCTCTGCTATATATAAAATATGGCATATAGAACAAAAGATGTGGCAATTATTTGAGAGATACTTGCAAAATATTCTAGATCAAATAGTTGCATATCAATACCAGGACATAATTAGTGTATAAAGTACAAATTTCTATCAAAACACAGAATTGAAAACATGTCACATATCCTGCCAGCTATTTATCCTTTGTCATGATCACTCTGTCATTTTCAGGAATTACAGCCTGTCCTAAGCTACTCACCACAGATTTTTGAACTGAACATTTTCTCCTCTACTCTATTGCAGTGGTATGAACATTGCTTTGGCATATAGCCTCACTAAAATTATTTTTGACTCTGAATTTTATCCTGAGAATTACAGGTTAATTTCTAAAAGCAAGCTTTAAATGGGAAGTTTATACTCTTTACTTTGTATCTGTGTGTACATTAAATAACTTTGTTGAGTATTAGTTCTTGGAGTTATAATCTGTAAACAAGGCATAAAGGCAGAACTTATTACTGTTATTTCATATAATTTTGAGATTGTTCTCTATGAAATTATAACAGTATATTTTCACACAAGGTTAAGGACTATTCATGAAATATATACTTATCTTTTACACATAATATTGCTCACCATGAAACAAGTAATTTTATCTTGTGACTGGATTCAAAGGTGCTCTGTGAGAAGACATATATTTTCAAGATGGATCTGAAAAAGTTCAACTAAATAAAAAATACTGTGCCACCCAAACAAAGAATTAGTTGGATGAAGTTGTGCATCTTAACCTTGTTTTAAAATCTTTCAAATTAATTTCTTTGAGTATAACCATTCATTTATCCTTTAAAGAGGTTTAGAATATGCAATGTTTATAAACTGAAAGTATTTAATTGATACATGCTGTCATTTAAAATATGTACTTTCTTTTTGTTGTTTCTTTTAATCCTGGAGAAGCTGCTTAGGGGCTCACCTATGCTAAGCATGTGCTTTGCCACTTTAGCCACATCTCACTCCAGAAGTGTATATTTCATTAGGAAAAATTATCATAATAACCAGGATGGATTCATTCATTCAAGAATTACACTTGATATTTGAATCAAGAGCAAACATATGGTACTATCATAGCAAAGCTATAGAAATACAAAACACTACAGAAATAAGCCAGGTGAAAGAGAACAGCACTTAAGGTTCTGTGACTGATAGTAGAGGCATCCTATTCAGGGTACTTGTAGTCAAAAGGTTGTACATACAATTTTGCTTACCAAGTTTAATGGATAGGCTTCAATAAAATTTCCAAAATCATGAATTTTTTTCATAACATTTTCTTCCTTGACAGTGAGCAGGATATATGTTGCTTCAAGTAAATATCAAACCAGTTTTAGAACAACTAAATTATTTCAGTCTACGTAATTCAGTACAATATACCATACAAATATTGTCAGGAATATATCAAACTTATGTTGTATGGGACATGAGGTGTTGATTTTTGTTCTGATTAGGCCATCTTCTTTAATGAAAATTGTAGTATTATTTGATATATAAGCTCCATCTTATTCCTGGTTCCTTTTGTAATATATCTTTTCATTTTCTTCCAGAATATATCTTGTAAACACTGATTGTTTCAAAATGTACAATCCTCATGAAGAAAACTATGCTCCCCCACAACGGCTTTGAACTATTGTTTATGGAGCTCATGGGGTCCAAAACATTAAAATTATTACCACTGTTTATATTTGGCACACTAGGTCTACATATAGAATGGATCTTCAACCATTAGTTCATATGCATATTTTTCCCCAATTTTTTTCTCCAATGCATTCTTTCTACAGGAAGAGAACTATATCTATATCTATAGAGAACTATATCTATATCTATCTATCTATATACATACTGCATGTATATATGCATATGTATATGTATACATACATTTTAAATATATTTTATGTGTATACATATTTTAAACCCTCCATATTATTAGAATATCTGCTAATCACCAAGGAAAGTCTTCTGCAATAGTTTATAATTTATCTCTCTTTTTAATTAAAAGTTGTCATTTTTTACTACTCTTGGAATATTTTAAGAATACTTTTATATTGTCCACTAGTTCTCAAAGGAGAGAAAAGTTTCAAACTAGATCTTCTATCATCTTTTTATTATTTTATCTTCAGTCAATAGGCTCTAAATACTTCTAATTATTTTTTAAATACACTTAACCTTCCAATGCTTTATAGTATCCCTAAATAGATGAGTTTATATTTCTTTTGTCAATTGTACACATTTTTTAAATCATTTTGTTCCTAAGATGTTATCTTTTCTACATAGGCTACTTTTCTACTCTTTCTACTAATACTGCTAAAATATTTTATAATCATCTCAATACGACAATTCCCAAATTCATCTCCTGAGCCACAATCACTTATGTGAGACCTATTCTTTTATATTTGACATCCCAAAAGAATCATATGTATTTCCTTTTTTTTTCTTTTTGTTTTGTGTAGTATTGAATGTTCAACTAGGAGCCTTATGCTTGGTAGAGAGGCTCTCTAGCATTTGATTTACCCCATCCCTCAACACTTTTTTTAGTTTCTTATCATATATTGTCTAGGGTTTTCCTTGGAGCTGGCCTCAGACAATAATCTTTGTACCCATTGCCTCTGAAGTAACTGAGATCACAGACAAAGATGAATAAAACTAATAACTTTTCCCTTGGGCTGATCTTGAACTATGATAAGCATTGTGGGATCACAGGCTGCCCCGTGTATTTCTAATAGCCAGTTAAGCATTAAAATGTCTAAAAATAGAACTATTAATTTCTACCACATTCCCAAGGCCTGCTTCTTACTGTCTCTCATTTAAAGAGTTTAGAAGTGCAATCCAACATCTGGAAACTATCTTAGCTTATTCTCTTTCATAGAGTAGCAATATTCCATCTGAGACCAATTCTCTCTACTTCTCTCCATTTCTACTACTATCAAGGATACAAACGTCTGCTGCTTTGAATTGTCTCTTCTATTGTTGAACTTCTAGTACTCATTCTTTTATCTTTAGTGATCTATTATATAGTCTATGAGGAGGTTTGAAATCTCTCCAAAATCTATAGTAAAATGGTGGGACCTATACACCCAGACCACTGTGCACCTCTGACTTTATTGTCCTTGTCTCTGACTTATTTCCCCTGCTCTGGCCACAGGATGACCAGTTCTGTTATCTAATCAGTCTAACGAGCACTTTCTGACCTTCACAGTAACTTTGATGGGTCTCCTTGAGTTTGATTTTTGCTTGACTGACTTTACAGCATAAATTGCTGAACTTAGAGACCAGGAAGAAGATGATGGAGAAGCAGCAGAGCCCTATCTAAGCTTGCTGCAAGAACCCAGTTTTTCTTCTACAGGGAAATTTCTAACCCTAAAATCATAGCCCAAGCCAGGTATATCAAAGAGTACAGAGCTTCAAGTTAGGAAGGAAAAAACAAGAGAGCAGATCTAAGAATCCAGACAGCAGAACCAAATCCACACCCACCTCCAGCATGCACCAGTGAGGAGAGAAATCCGCCAGACGGCTGCAGACAGTCACAGGCCACAAGAAGAGCAGAAAAGCTCCAGAGAAACTGAGGAAGTGTGAGTACTCCACAAGAGACAGTCTCACTTGAATCTGCACCCACAGAACGCCATTCAGAAAGTAGCCCATCCCCCTATCCACCATAATGAATCTTCATCTTCGTCCCTCACATAGACGACCAGAGCAAACCGGAAATAAAGCATGCCAGGGGAACATAAAGTCAAAGGGGCCATCTTTGAAAAGGGCAAAGGTGCCAGAGTAGCAAGCCCCAGCTCTGCCCAGGGGAAGGAGCCATCGCCCATTTGGAAGGAACCAACAAGGGTTGACCGGCCTGGTGAGCGACCCTGCAACACCAGTAAATCCAATAAGAGGCCTGCCTCCAGGCTGCTACAACTGCCGCTATCACTGAGACAGCAAAGACTGGTTTCCAAGGCCAAACATTGTCCCTCAGTGTCTGGGGGCACCCAGCCTCTTTCCACAAACCCCAGCGAAGGACACAGCCAGCCCCGCCCAGGAGGGAGGGACTTCCCTACAGGCAGATATATCCTTCCAGCCAAAGCCTGCCACCGGGCCCTTCAGTAGCCCCAAGGTCCAACCCAGGGCCTGCCACCGGCAGTCCAGGAGTCACAGTGTGGGCTTGGCAGGCACAATTTGGGAATTGCAGACGGGTGCCACAGGCAATTCAGGACTGCATCCTGAGTGCCACAGGCAATTTGGGAGTAGCAGCCTCTGCACCACAGCCAATTCGGGAGTCACAACCCGGCCTTGACAGGCAATTCCATAGTCGCATCCTGGGTGCCACAGGCAATTCCAAATTGCACCCCGGTTGGCACAGGCAATTCGGGAGTCACAGCCCTGGTGCCCAGGCAATTTGGGAGTCAAACTCAGGGCCCTGCAGGCAGTTCAGGGGTCTGAGTTGGGGCTCCGTAGGCAGGTCAGGGGTCCCACCCAGGGCTCTGTCCACAGTTTAAGGGTGCCACCCCGGGCTTTGCCCCAAAGTTCGAGGGTCCCACCTGGGGTGATCCAGGCAACTCAGTGTTCTCAGCTGAAGTCCACCAGCCACAGTCACCAACACAGGAATTCCAGCCAGATTCTGAAACCCACCGTTTCCAGCCCAGAGATCCCAGATGGGACCACTGCAGGCAGCACAGCGGGTCACAGCCAAAGCCCACCACCTGCCTTCAGCAGCCCAGGGGGTCTCATCCGGGACCCATTGCAGGCAGCTCAAGAGGCCCAGCCAGAACCAGCCGCCTGCCCTCGGCAGCCCGGAGGTACCAGTGAAGCGCCACAGGCCCCATGGCCTCTGAGGTAGAATGCTTCTGCTGGCAAGGCCTTGGGAGCAACAGACTGGTTCCCCAGGTAGACCACAATCCCCCAATTACTGAGGGCACCCACCTTCTACCCACAATCCTCAGAGAACCACAGAGGCACCACCACCCAGGACCTCCAGGTTAATGGTTGCCAAGGTAATAGTCATCTGGGGTCAATCTGAGTGAATCAAAGATGTTCCTAGAGCAACTGTATCAACCCAAAAATACATAACAACAAGATTGTAACGGTATACAATATAGCTATTGTATACATTGCTCAGCTTTGGTTTTTACTCCAAAGTGTAGTTTGTGAGTATACCAAATCTATTGCTATACCCCCAAAAAGAGAGGGGAATTACCTGTTTAGGTCTGTGTACCTATAAGAATAGCACAACAAGACCTGATACAGTCTGGATCAGGTCCTAAACAGTGTGCCAAAGGGGGCTATCAGAGTAGCATTCCAAATCAAAATGGGCAGAAGAAACACAAAAAGTATGGCAAGACAGGGAAACTCATTACCCACTCAAAACAAACAGGAAACAGAGCATTCAATTGAAATCCCAGAGGAAAGCCCTCAAAGTGCTCTACCAACTATGCTGATAAAAATGATAAATGAAAAGTTTGAGTCTCTCCAGACAAGTATCCTAGAGCTTGAGGAGGCAAACCAAAAAATAATTCATGAACGTGATGAATCCAATCGTAACTTAATAGAGGATTTCATGTCCTCCACAAACAGAATGATACACGAACTCCAATAGAAAGAAAAAAAGAGTCCTATGAAAAGGTAACTACTCAGCAAAAAGAGATTAGAGACAGTACCCAGAACCAAATTAATGAAGTAAGAAAGTCCATACAGGACCTAAGAGAGAGACTTACAGCAGAGACATGGAAGCCATCAAGAAAGATCAATCCGGGCTGGGGATATAGCCTAGGGCCTACACGAGGCCCTAGGTTCGATTCCCCAGCACCACATATACAGAAAACGGCCAGAAGCGGCACTGTGGCTCAAGTGGCAGAGTGCTAGCCTTGAGCGGGAAGAAGCCAGGGACAGTGCTCAGGCCCTGAGTCCAAGGCCCAGGACTGGCCAAAAAAAAAAAAAAAAAAGAAAGATCAATCCAAAGGTAGGGAGATAAGAAACCAAGTTGTAAATTTAGGGAGCAGACTGGATGATGTGGAAGATCAAATTGCAGGAATTGAGGACAGCCTAGACATTATGGAGAAAGAACAACAACAACAAAAAGTCAATCCACAAAGCAAGACAGATCACTTCAGGAGCTTCAAGACACAATCAGGAGGCCCAATATAAGGCTAGTATGTATTGAAGGAAAACCTAGAGAAAGAAGCCAAAGGACTAGGCAACTTATTTAACAGAATATTAGGTGAGAGTTTCCCAAATATCCAGAAGGACAGGCATATCCAAATACAAGAAGCATTCAGGACCCCAAACAGAACAGAACAGAATAAGAACTCCCATCAATACATTGTAATTGAAACAGGATCAATAGAGGCCAAAGAAAGAATCCTTAAAGCTGCTAGGGAAAAGAGAACAATCACATATAAAGGAAAAACAATCAGAATTACTCCAGATTTCCCAGTGAAGACCATGAAAGCAAGGACACCTTGGAATGTTGTATGTCATTTCCTAAAGAAAAATAACTATCAACCAGTAATTCTGTGCCCAGCTAAACTCTCATTCATACATGTAGGTCAAATAAAAGTCTTCCATAGCAAGGAAAAATTGAACCAATATATCTCCACCAAACCATCATTACAAAATATCCTCAAAGATGTCCTCCATATAGAAAACCACCAAGACCAAAATCCAGACAGGGAAAGCATCCCTAAGTAAAACTTCAGATTAGTAAAGCAAAAAGGGAAGACACAGCCCCTAAAAAGATAGATACAATGAAAGGAACAAGCAATCACCTCTCAATCCTAACTCTCAATATTAATGGACTTAACTCTCTAATTAAATGACTTAGATTAACAAATTGAATCAAAAAACAAAATCTATCTTTCTGCTTCCTTTAAGAGACTCACCTAGCCAGCAACAGCAAACATATTCTAAAAGTGAAAGGCTGGAATAAAATCTATCAAGCAAATGGCCCTCGCAAACAGGCCTGTGTCCCAATCTTAGTATCAGATAAAATTGTCTTCGAACTTAAAACAGTAAAAAGAGACAAAGGTTACTACATACTAGTAAAGGGATCTCTCCTACAGGAGGACATAACCATCCTAAATATGTACACACCAAATACAGGAGCTCCCAACTTCATCAAACAAAGACTACTGACTCTAAAACCTCTCATAGACCCAAACACATTGATTGTCAGAGACTTTAACACACCACTCTCACCTCTGGACAGATCAACACGCCAAAAAATGATCAAAGAAACCTCAGAACTAAACAACTGCATAGGCCATCTAGACGTAACCGACATCTACAGAGTATTCAATCCAACAACACAAGAATATACATTCTTCTCAGAAGAACATGGAACATTCTCCAAAGATCACACGTTAGGGCACAAAGCAAAACTGTACAGGTTCAGAAACATTGAAATCATCCCTTGCATTCTCTCAGACCACAACGGAATAAAACTAGAGCTCAACGCCAAAGGCCACCAAAGAAAACAGCACAACTCATGGAGACTCAACAATACACTGCTGAACCAGCAATGGATCATGGAGGAGATCAGAACAGATAAACACAAATTACCAGTGCCTCTGGGACACAGCAAAGGCAGTACTCAGAGCAAAATTTACAGCCCTGAGCATCCTCATCAACAACTTGGAGAAATATTAAATCAACAACTTAACAAAGCAACGCAAACTCCTTGAAAGAGAGCAAGAAGTCAAACCCCAAGCCAATAGATGGAAGCAAATAATTAAAATCAGAGCAGAATTAAATGACTTGGAATCTGAAAAACCATAGAAAGAATCAACAAAACAAAGAGTCCTTTGGTTCTTTGAAAAAATTAACAAGACAGACAAACCCCTAGCAAACCTGACCAAGAAAAGTAGACAGTACACCCAAATAAACAAGATCAGAGACAAAGCAGGTAACATCACCACAGAAACAAGAAAGATCCAGAATATAATAAGGGACTATTTTGCAAATCTATATGCCAACAGATTTGAGAACCTGGAAGAAATGGACAAATTCTTAACAAAAATTGATATGCCAAAACGTTACCAAGAGGATGTAAATCTACTGAGCAGACTCATATCCAACAATGAAATTGAACTGCAGTAAGTAAAGCCCAGGTCCAGACTGATTCACAGCAGAATTGTACACGGCTTTCAAAACAGATCTCACACCAACACTCCTCAAACTCTTCAATGAAATAGAGAGTAAAAGATCACTATCAAACATATTCTACACTGCTAGCATAACGCTAACCCCAAAACCAGATAGGGACATCTCAAGGAAAGAGAGCTATAGACCCATCTCCTTGATGAACATCGATGCAAAGCTCCTCAACAAAATTCTGGCCAACTGACTCCAACAAGTCATCAAAAAAAATCAAACACCATGATCAAACTGGATTCATCCCAGGGATGCAAAGTTGGTTCAATATATGCAAGTCAATTAATGTAGCCCACCACATCAACCAGACGAAGATAAAGAATCACAGGTTTATATCGCTAGATGCGGAAAAGGTGTTTGATAAAATCCAGCACCAATTTATGATAAAAGCCCTGGAAAAACTAGGATTCCAGGGAACATTCCTGAATATAATAAAGGCAGTCTATGACAAACCATCAGCAAGCATAATTCTAAACGGTGAAAGCTAAAGCCGTTCCCTTTAAAATGAGGAGCAAAATAGGGATGTCCACTCTCTCCTCTCCTCTTCATCATACTACTAGAATTCCTAGCCAGAGCAATTAGGCAAGAAGAAAACATAAAGGGGATCCAAATAGGAAAAGATGAAGTTAAACTTTCTCTCTTTGTAGATGACATGAGCCTATGCCTAAAGAACCCCATAGACTCTACTTTCAAGTTACTAGAGCTGATCCAAAACCTTGGCAAAGTAGCAGGATATAAAATAAATCCTCAAAAATCAATGGCTTTTATATATGCCAACAACCTGAAGAGCAAGGGTGAAATCAGAAAAACAACACCTTTTGCTATAGCCTCAAATAACATAAAATACCTATAACCATAACCAAAGAAGTGTAAGAACTCTATGATGAGAACTTTAAAAACCTAAAAAAGGAAGTTAAGGCAGAACTAAGGAAATGGAAAAACTTCCCATGCTCCTGGATTGGGAGGATTAACATCATGAAAATGATAATATTACCAAAAGCTATCTACAAATTCAATGTGATACCCATCAATACCTCAACATCATTCTTCAATGAAATAGAGGAAGAAATTCAGAAATTCATAGGGAACAACAAAGAATCCCAAATAGCAGAAACAATCCTAAGTAGACAGAAGAGTTCAGGAGGAATATCAATACCAAATTTTAAATTATACTACAAAGTTATAGTAATAAAAACAGCTTGGTACTGGCACAAGAACAGGCCTGAGGACCAATGGAACAGAACTGAAGACCCAGAAATGAATCCACAGACCTATAGTTACTTAATCTTTGACAAAGAAGCTAAAAATATAGGTTGGAACAAAGACAGCCTCTTCAACAAATGGTGCTGGCAAAACTGGGTCAACACCTGTAACTAACTAAAACTAGACCCCTATCTATCACCCTGCACCAAACTCAATTCCAAATGGATCAAAGACCTGAAAATAAAATCAGACACCCTGAAAACTCTAGAAGAAGAAATAGGAGAAACACTAGGACTCCTTGGAACTGGAAGAAACTTCCTCAACAAAGGCCCATAAATCCAACAAATCAAAGAAAAGATGGACAAGTGGGACTCTATCAAACTGCAGAACTTCTAGAGGGCAAAAGATATAGCTTCCAAGATAAATAGAAAGCCCACAAATTGGGAAAAGATCTTCACACAACAGACAAAAGCCTCATATCTAAACTATACACAGAACTCAAAAAGTTGAATTCCTCCAAAACAATCAAAGAACCAACAGCCCCCTCAACAAATGGGCTAAGGACCTAAAGAGATACTTCTCTGAAAAGGAAATGAGAATGGCCAAGAGTCACATGAAAAAGTGCTCTACATCACTGGCCATCAAAGAAATGCAAATCAAAACACTGAGATTTCACCTCACCCCAGTAAGAATGTCTATTATCAGGAAATAAAAAATAACAAATGCTGGAGAGGATGTGGTGAAAAGGGAACTCTACTACATTGTTGGTGGAAATGCAAACTTGTTCAACCTCTCTGGAAAGCAGTGTGGAAGTTCCTCAGAAGGCTAAACATAGAGCTCCCTTATGACCAAGCAGCCCCACTTTTGGGCATCTACCCAAAAGACTACAAGCAAGACCACACTAAAGCCACCAGCACAACAATGTTCATTGCAGCAGAAGTCAGCATTGCTAAAACATGGAACCAACCTGGAAGCCCCTTAGTAGACAGGGGGATCAGGAAAATGTGCTACATATACACAATGGAATTCTATGCCTCCACCTAAAGGAATGACACTGCCCCATTCATAAGAAATGGAAGGACTTGGAAAAATTCATACTAAGTGAAGTGACCCAGACCCAAAGAAACATAAACCCTATGGTGTCCCTCATAGGGAATAGCTAGTACATGAATAGGCTAGTCATGGTAGAAGACCAAAATACCCCAATAACTACATCCATATGACCACATAAGATGATGCCAAGTGAAATGAACTCCAAGATACAGAAACAAGAGTTATACCACTGTTGTAATTATTCTCAACATGCCATGTGAACTCTTACTACTTTTTTTTCTTTTTTTTTTTTCTGTTTGTTTGACTGAATGGTTTGTCTAGTTTTGTTTCTCTTGTAGTCCCTTCCTGTGGCTGTACCCTCGCTACCACTGTACTACAACCAAGTACCCTGGATATTGTCGAACATGGGAACTGGGGAAGGGAGAGGGAATACAAAAATTGAGAGACAAAGAACAAAACAAAAAAAAAAACATTCAAAAAGCAACACTTAGAAACCATTTGGTTTAAACCAACTGCACAACTCTTGGGGGGAGAGGAGGAAGGGGAGGGGGGAGGGTGGAAATGAGGGAGGAGGTAACATGTAGAACAAAAAATGGACTCACTGCCTTTCATATGAATCTATAACCCCTCTGTACATCACTTTGACAATAAAGAAATGGAAAAAATTACTAAACTTGTCATCTTATTTAAATACTCAAACTTGTTTTTCTTCTATACACAGCAATAATAACAACCCAATTTCTTGTTTATATGTACACTAATTTTATGAAAGGAATAGTTTTGCCTAGCTTATTGACTATTTTGTATTCTTAGTGTTTACTGTATGTAAGGTACATTCAAAACTGAGTAACAGTCTTCGAATTAGAGTGAGACAGTATAAATTAACTAGACAGATATCATTTCAAATGTGTATCAAAACTATGACAATATGAAAATCCAGTGAGGAAAAATGAAGTGGGCAACATTGCTTTAAATAACTATATAAATATGAAATTATTATATTTCTGATACTTCTTAAATATTTTTTAGCCAACTAGTTCAAAATTTGCTATGTGTAAAGATATATAAGACTATGTACATATGTATGCATACACAGATATGTATGTGCATATATAGCTATATTTATATACACTTATGCATGTTTGTGTGTGTGTGTGTTTGTGTGCACATGCATGTGTGTGGTCTTTTGTAAAGGGATGCTCTTCTATCAGGAATACATGGTCTCACTCATCTCCTTCAACTCATTGTAACTCTCTTCATTGTTGCTTTGGGAGAAATTTTAGATGCTTTATATATTTATTTTTCTTATATTCTTTCACTTGCATTTAGTATCCTGGATTATGTTTCCTTCCAGGAGAAAACTTTTGCAAAAATCTTTAAGATCTGCTTTTGTACAATTTTTCATTTCCTCTTAAACCGTTAAGCAGGAATGAAAAAAGCGAATGTAGCATGCGGTTTTCAGATACAGCTAGCCATGAGTAATTATGGCTACCTCCATTATGGATAGACAAATAGATGATGATGATAGATAGATTGTTAGATAAGTAGACAGGCTGATTAATGGATAGATAACTAGGACGTAGACAGATGATAGATACAGGTATATAAACTCTGATTATATATGTGCTTTTATATGTATTATATACATACACACATACATTTATTTAATCAGTGAGAAACGAATCACACCCACCCACACACGTAATTTATAACAGAAGCAATACCAATTTCCATTGTACTAGCCTTTGTGTGGGGTCTTTTTCATCTGATTCAGTTTCCTATTAAGGAAGAATTTTTACTGAATTTAAACAAACCAATAGAAAACAAGTACAACAATTTGAGATGCTGAAAATATTGCTCAATGCAGCAAATTCCTTGTGGTATAATTAGACTACATTTTTAGAATGCCTTGAGATATATGGTTCCCATTCTTTAAGTGAATACTTTAAGTGCTGAATGTCCAACATAAATTGTGTACTTGCTCTTTTCGTGATTCTACTTTAAATGCCTGTAATAAAAAAGCTTAATGATAAATTATAGAGTGAACAAAGAAAAAAATAGCAAACAGCAGTAACTAAAATATATGTGACTGTATTTTCATTTTGCATAAATAGGAAACATTCTCAAAGGTATATTACTTTTTTCATAATTTAATTTGGTATAATGACTGCAAAATTTACTCATATGGCTGTTTTCTGACGAATTCCCTTGTAAATTATGGATTTATACAATCACTCTACTTTGTCTTTTATGAGTCTTATGTAAAATAGCTAACATTGTCTTCATGTGCTATTACTTTTTAAATAGCATTTATTAGGAAGACTTTTAGGTTCATAGCAAGATGGACCATAGATTTCTCCATATACCTTGTGCCCCCAAATGTACAGTTTTCTTCATTATTAATAGTGTATAAAGCATAATTTTTTAATAATTGATGTGTCTAACTTAAGGCATCATAACGATACCAAGTCTGTGATTCAACTATAATTCATTCTTGGTGCAACATGTTGTATAGGTTGGATAAATGTATAGTGACATGTTTCCATCATAATTATTTGTCACTTCTCCCCAGTTCCTCTGCATTCCTCTGATCATGCCTCCCCCTACCTAACTGATCTCACTTTGTTCATCGTATTGTCTTTTCAACTATAACATGAATTCATGTAATCTGCAGTTTGAGGTTGTGTCATAAACTATTTATACAACAAGATTGTGCTGTCTCCATGGAGAACTATTTTTTTTTAATAATCTACCTCCTTATAACCTATTCTCTGAAATTGTATGTGCCTGAAACAAAGAGAGAAACTCAGGCATACTTTCTAATACTGCTAGCCTGGTATACATTATTATATACTTTTATTTATTTATTGGTCTATTCTTGGATTTGAACTCAATGCCTAGCACTTTTACTTAGCTTTTTTTTTTTTTTTTTTACTCACAATAAGCACTTTTCCATATGACCATGTCTTCAGCCCAACATTTTGCTGGTTATTTGGAGATTCATTTCAATATCTTTTCTGTTTGGGCTAGCTTCAAACCATGATTCTGATGAGCTAGAATTAGAAGTGTGGGCACTGATGCCTAGCTATATTTACTTACTTATAGTTGGTAGGTGTCATTACATTAAAAATCATTGTATTTATTGTGCATAGCAGGTTGTAAGGGCTTGTATTTTCATCCATTCTGCCAATCAATATTTTCATTGATGAGCTTAGACCAATCAAAGTAACTATTCATAAACTTGGATCAGTGTTTAGTGCATTTGTTGGTCATTTTTATGTATATTTCCTTGGATATTCATTGCACAATTATGTCACTTGGTCCTAAGGATATTCCTACTAAGTTAATTTAAATTAGTAATTCAATATTCAAACTCATTACAAAGATAAGAAAGACAATGCAAGTGATCACTGGTAAATAGTAATGATCTTCACTGAGATAATTTTATATTGATGGGAACTGAATAATCATTTTATGCTTTTCTTAATGAAGAATATATTAGAAAGTTATTTTATTTTAAAATTGATTAACATCAACTACCTTGATATGTAAGCCAATCATATCTTTTATCAAAAGCATGTGATTAATGCATTAAATATTTTGGATTTTCCAAAGTGGATTGAAATATGAATTTCAATACAATTTTATTGTCAAGGTGATGGTACAAAGTGGTTATAGTTACATATATAAGATAGTGAGTACATTTCTTGAAATATGAATGTTTAATATTGTTTCTATTGGAAGCAGATTACTCAGCTTTCCTCAATCTATATTCGTATAAATGTTGTACTTTTTCTATTTTATTAGAAAATTATGATGTTTTAAATGCTTGTCTTCCTTTTCACAAACTTATATTGAAATTTAATTATTATTGTAAAATTATTTTAAAGAATAGATAATCGAGGAGTAATATGACCTGCTGGGTAGTAATAAAGCCATTATAAAACATTTCATTCCTCCTCCTCCTTTTAACTCTGCACTTTCACCTTCTACTATACAAAGCTGTAGACTGTAGTTCCCACCTACAGGCAGATTTACTGTGCTTGGAGCTTCTCGTCTCCAAAAACTATGGGATAGCAACCTATGTTTGGTATAATCTATTCAGTCTGTGACTACTGTTACAGAAGTTTAAGACAGTAAGATACAAATATTTCTGTCCATTCTGACAAACAACAGATTCTTTCATTATGCCAAATCATCTGGTTAAGCAATGCTTTGGTAGATAGAACTGGGTTTTTGACAGTGCATTGGGAGGTGCTCTCATGCTAGCCTCTCCAAAAACATGAGTTGTCTCTGAAGAGTATAAAGTATTTCTTTGCACAATGACCTTGAAAGAATAAATTAAAGTCACCTTTATAATCCGCTCTAGTCCTCACCGCTCAAAGAGCTCCACCTGGAAGGGCAAAGGTGATGTGGGGAGAGAGCCATGCTAGTCCATGTCAGCCTGTTGTTTACTCCACTGAAGTCTGGTAGTCTTTATGGCACATGTCTTAAGCTCTTCCTAACACTATGTTTAGTGTCATGATGGTAATGTAAAGTGCACTGAATGAGAGGCAGAAGCAAAGCCTGTCAGAACCACAAGTTCTGATGAAGACATAGACTGACATGGTACATGCTATGTTATATGGAAAATGGAAACATAGAGATCAGTATTTTTCCTTAGGAGCAAAAGGGAGAGAGAAACTTCCTTGAATCCAGTGTAAGCAGAAAGGACTTTCTCCACTGCAGTTGCTTTTCCAAGCACTTTGTTACCTCTCCATTGTTTCTGCCCTACATTATTTTTCACTCTGAATCATCAACCCTGCTCATCTGGAATAGGATGCTGACATTCTACAGATGCACTTATGGCTAAGCCAGTTAAGAAAGGAATAATGGAAGGAGTCACTTCTCAATGCCCTCTTCAGGTTTTTCAGACATGATAAAGTCTTAATTTGAAACTTACTAGTATAGGTGCTCCTTTTCCCCAAAAAATACTCATCAATGATTATCTTAATTTTTTTTGATAACAGGTCATCTTACTGGGAAAAACTGAGGTATTCATTTGTTTTGATTTACAACTAGGATAAGCCAGCTCTAAGTTTCTGACTCAAGATTTTAGTAAACTAAGTAAATGATGTAGCTCTTCAAATATTATATATATAAATATACATACATACATAAGCCTGTATATATACATATATACAAATGAATATATACATCCACATCAATGATTAAAATGGCTTCAGCTTTCCTCTAGTTTGCCGAAAGATTTAATAACATTGTTTACTAATTTTGTAGAGTCTACCTCCTACAATTTATCTCTCCCTATCAGTTCCAGGATCAAACTCAGGAACTCACAAAGGGTTAACCAGTCCTCTGCCATTAAACATCATCCCTAGGCTCTCTTGCTTCTATTTTTGTTCTTTCTTTTTCATATATGTTTTAAAATACAAAGTGTGGTCTGCCAATGTCTAAGCTAGAGAAATGCTCAACAGTTAATCAGTCACCAAATGTGTACTAGAAAAGTGAAGTTCTCTTCTCATCATCAGTGGCACAGAACAGAAGAGTCAGGGAAAGGTCAGCCAGTAACTCTCACCTCCCCACAAACTCAGACCTAGTCTAGACTTAAGACTTTATGCGCTTCATTAGCACCAACCATATGCTCTCTCTTGAGGTGACATAGTTACGGTAATAGCAAAGACTCTCAACACAGTTAAAACTAATTATTATTTCTCCTAAACAGTGCTTTTAAGTGGATACATATCCTTTTGTAATGGCCAGAAATCTACTTGTACATTTTTTAATGACACACTTTCATATACATACTGCCACCTGCTGGTAACTGTGTATAAGCTCACTTATAAGGTCCTAAGCACTGATTTTTCAGAATGCTGTGACTGAGTTCAGTGATCCATCTTTGATTTCAAATGATTCTTTCAAATACTCCCCATAGAACACCATTTATGCCAACATATAGGCAGAGAAAACGCTGCTGATGAAAGTAGATGTTTTTTATACATAATTTTGTACTTTAACTGAATCAACTTTTTAAAATCAAACTGACAGAAATACATAATTGGCTTTTTAATGAATACATTATGCATGATCAAATGATTTCCAGGCATCCTTGATTATTTTTTTCAGATTTTATGATTTTTGAGTGTTGAATGTATTATCAATAAAATATCCAAAATTAATCTATGTTTGTAATTAATAACAATGAACATCAACATGAAAGCTGTGAGTCTATGCACACACCATCTCTTCTTTCTTGCAAACTGTGAGATATTAACTGGAATTATCTTCCTAAAAATTCATTGGAATGTGCAGAGCTAGTAAGTGGTATAGAATTCAATCATGTAATGTTATGAAATGCTAGATAAAGTCACATTTAAACCAGTCCTCTAGAAGCTAAGTTGTGACTATTCAAAAACAGAAAACAATTTTGTTCTTCTATACTTAGTTTGATGGTGATTCTACATTCAATTCTATGTGAAAATGATGTTTATTTAAAAATACAAAATGGAACAATAAAATGCATGTTTATATCATAGTAGAACTAAGTGGTTTAGGTGTAAAAGTAAAAGTCCACCAGACATTCCAGTACAGGGATATACATTCTGGATTAATTGTGTAAAACATATCTATAATGGTGGCAACTGTTATTACCTAATATAGATATGAAAACATTATTTCTAAATAGATTCTAATGATTATTATTAAACCAGGAAGGATATTCTTAAAACTCACATTTCAAGGATCTGATTATTTCTAGGAAATATATAATCCATGCTGTGGGACTGTCACTTCAGTATCAAATGTTGTCCCCTACTGTGTATCCATTTACATAGGTAATGTAGACACAGATGATGTAAGATGGATGAGAAACCTGATTTGTTTCACCATGCTCCCCTGGAAGGCACAACTTTGATTTATTCAAATTTATAGTAACCATATGGTCTTTATTTTCTGGGACAGTAAGGATATCATATAGTCATATGATTTTCAATAAAATGACCAGTTAAATTTATAAGTAATATGATTTTACTTATCTACCCTGAGAATACATGATTAAGTAAATACAAAGTGGAGAACACAATGTTTTGCTCCACCAGAGAAGTTCAACTCATAGTTGTCCAATGTAATTACATTTTTTTTGTGTTATTATACTGTTTTAGGTTGAAAGAGTTTGTTGGTCAAAGAGTGAGCATGACTTGGAACCTTGTATTTTCCAGTATGTAAGGAAGCACCTGGTCTTACAAAATGATGTAAAAGAGATTATCTACAAGAAATCAGTTTCTGGAGCAAACAGAAATTTGCTCTACCATCTCATTGTTCTTTTTAAAATTTATTATTGTCAAAGTGACATACAGAGGGGTTACAGGTTCGCACATAAATCAGTGAGTACATATCTTACCAAAATTGTTACCTCATCCCTCATTTTTCTCCCACTTTCCCTCTTCCCCAATCCCCCCAAGTTGTACACTTGATTTACAGCATATTGTTTTACACTTTTTCTCACCATTTTGATGTTCTCCTTCCCGTTCCTAGGTGGGATAAACATATTTACAAAACCCAAGGTACAGAAATCAGTTACAGTGACATCAGGGGTAAAATCTGGGGAAGAAAGACAAAATAAAATGCCATAATTTCACATGGTACATTGAAAGTAACAACAACAATGGTAAACCACATATTTTCATAACTTGGAGTTCATTTTACTTAGCATCATCTTATGTGTTTATATGGACATAGCTATTGAGCTATTGTGATCCTCTGCTAGGATTAACCTAGACATGTACCAGTTATTACCAATGAGGGAAACCGCCAAGAGACACATGAAGAAGTGATAGACATCACAGGCCATAAAAGAAATGCAAATAAAAACAACATTGAGATTCCATCTCACCCCAGTAAGAATGTCCATTATCAAGAAAACTAATAATAACAGATCTGGAGGGAATATGTCCAAAAGGGAACCCTACTACACTGTTGGTGGGAGTGTAAACTTGTTCAACCACTCTGGAAAGCAGTAGGGAGCTTCCTCAAAAAAACATAGAGCTCCCTAACACCCAGCAGCCCCACTTTTGTGCATCTACCCAAAAGATTGCAAGCAAGGCCACACTAAAGCCACCAGTACAACTATGTTCATCTCAGCACAATTTGTAATCACTAAAATATGGAACTAATCCAGATGTCCCTCAGTAGATGAGTGGATATAGAAAATGTGGTCCATATATACAATGGGATTCTATGCCTCTATCAGAAAGAATGACATTGCCCCATTCATAAGGAAATGGAAGGAATTGGGGGAAAAAATCATACTAAGTGAAGTGAGCCAGACCCAAAGAAACTTAGCAGAGTCGTCTGTGATCATAAGTACACAGCTATTGAGCTATTGTGATCATCTCCTAGGACAATCCTAGACATAGTAATTGTTACCAATGAGGAAAACCACAGAGTGTGTGTTTCTTTGGGTCTGGATTACTTCACTTAGTATGATATTTTTCAAAGTCTTTTCATTTCCACATGAATGGAGCATTGAAATTCTCTCTGAAAGAAGCATGGAATTCATGTGTGTATGTACCACATTTTTTTGATCTATTCCTCTACTGAGGGGAATCTGGGTTGGTTCCATATTTTAGTGATTACAAATTGTGCTGAGATGAACATGGTTGTGTTGGTAGCTTTCTTGTGGTCTTGCTTGTGATCCTTTGGGTAAATGCCCAAAAGTGAGTTTGCTGGGTCAGAGGGGAGCTCTATATTTAACCTTTTGAGGAACCTCCACACTTCAAAGTGGTTGGACACTTTTACACTCCTACCAAGAGTGTACTAGTGTTTCCTGTTGGCCAAATCCTTACCAGCATCTATTGTTATTAGTTTTCTTGATAATAGCCATTTTTACTAGAGTGAGATGGAATCTCAATGTGTTTTGATTTGCATTTCTTTTATAGCCAGTGATGTTGAGCATTTCTTTATGTGACTCTTAGCCATTCTCCTTTCCTCGTCACAAAAGTCTCTCTTTAAGTCTTTAGCCCATTTATTAAGGGGGCAGTTGTTTATTTGAGGACTTGTTTTGGGTGGATTTACCTTTCTGAATTATAAGTATATTTTGGACATTAGGTCTTTGTCTGTTGTATGACCAGTGAAAATATTTTTCCAATTTAAGGGCTTTCTATTTATCTCCCAAGCTATGTCCTTTGTGATGCAGAAGCTCTGCAGTTTGATGCAAGCCCATTTGTCTAACCTGTCTTTGATTTGTTGTGTTTCTGGGCCTCTCATTGTCCTTTAACCTAACACAGTAATAGAATATCTTACACATGGTGTTTGCACTTTTGTTCAAAGTAGACCTACTTTTAGTCTTTATAGTTTTTAGTCTCTATACAATACTACCATGTAGTGATCTATAAATGTTTTGAATTTTACATATAAAGGGATTTTATTGTTTCATACCATCAGGTATCATAGATCATTCTGAAGACAGTGTGGTGCCGAAGCATAAAGAAAATGCAAGTTTTACTCATTTATAACTATATCTGCCACATGATGAGGTGCCCTAAAGAAAACTCATTTCTCCTGCTTCCTAGATTATTCCATAATCCATTTATTTGTAATCTGATATACTATAAAATAATAAGATTATAAAACAATAAGATTATTTTACATTATTTTTCTATGCTATACTATAAAATAAAGTTTACTTCAAGAACCTTATACTTTTCCTAAGGAAAAATATGTGTTTTCTGTTAGACATTTCATGCTAATTTAAACATATAAAGATGCATAAATTTTTGACATTCAAATTTCATAGCCAAACCAGCTTTATAATATTCTACTTATATAATCATTTGTATACATATATATAATACCTACATATCATTTATATATATATTACTTTCCACTTTTCTAAGACTTATTATTACCAAGTCTATATAAAGCTCAGACTATAATTTAAAAAATCAACTTGAACCTGTGTTTTCAACTATATTTTGTAATTGTTTTTGTCTGACTCTTAATTCAATGCACATTTCTTATAGAAGTTCAATTAAATCATCACACACCCATACTCTTAAGTGCCATACTCCCACCACACAAAGAACATACACGTGGATAAGGTACATAGCTGTGCCCTTGAAAAATCCCAAAATACAAGGTGAGAAATACAAGTGGGGAATCTGCTGATAGATTATTGACAACTAGCTCTTCAAAGGAAAGAGAGAGACCATCTTGGACTTGTATAGTGCAAAATTTCCCACTGTGATGGATTTTAAACTGGTCAACTCATGTCACTAAATGAAGAATGGGGGTGATAAGAGAGAATGTGCATATTTAGCTCTGACAAGCTGGCAAAAATCAGCTGTAGCACACTTTAAAACAGATACTATTTCTAGAACAATGTGATAGATAATTCGATCAAGGCATAATACAGTGTTGTGGAAGCAAAACAGAATGGGGATCTATGTGAATGAGAACCAGGGTACATTTCCAGGGGAGCAAATTCATTAACCCAAATACAGAATCTCTCTCATTATTTCTTCAAATTGATTCTCATCCCCACTTGCTTACTTACATATGCACAAATTTATTTTTTAAATTTCTTGGAAGACATGAATTTTAGATTTTTTGGTTGTTTTTTCAGATTCATTCATTTATGAATGAATTCCAATTGTTTCTATTTTATAAACAACATTGTTATTAATCTCCTGAGTTCCACATCACACTAAGACAACCCCTCCACTCCTTCCACCCAATTCAGTACTGTGGTGGAATCAAAGATCATGAGACATGTACGTTCAAGCTGTTGAAAGATGTTCATTTCTCCTTATTTTTATCTTCCATTAGATTTACATTTTAATTGCAACTATTTATGTTTTATAAATTTTTTTTCAACTGGGTCTAATGTTTAAAAGCACATACAGTATCATTAGGATCTAACATGGAGTTCCATATTATGTTTTTTTAAATAAATATACATTGGTTAACTTCATTAATAATTATGCAGAAATGATGTCTTCTTTTGTTTGCCCTCTAATTAATGATTTCTCCTTTTAAAAAGAATTCCATGTTTAAAATTATCTATATAACTTGTTGGTAAAAATGAGAGAAAACTTGGAGAGAACACTGGAAGAGGTGACACTGTCCAAAACAAAATGTACTCTACCTGACTTATGTAACTGTAATCTCTCTCTGCCTCACCTTTATAATAACAATAAAATATTTTTTAATTCCGGAGCAAATGATCTTGTTTTACTTAGTTCAAAAATGATCCCCACACCTTCAACTAGTAAATATTCTGAAATATAGTTGAGTGCTAATCTCTTTTTGGCTATGTAAATAGGCTTGTAAATAGGCCTGGTAAATAGGCTATGAAATGAGTCCCATCGAGCCATAAATTATTGAAAATGTTTAGGATAGTTTCAGAAATTCCTCTTATAAAGAAGGTAGTAGATTTATTTCTCTTTCCTAATTTCCATAGCTGAAAACACATATAACAGCTCCAGTTTCAGCAGCCACATTACAAGAAAGATCTTGAGAATCATTAACAAGAATTAAAAAAAAGCACCTAGGCCCTTGACATAATTAAACTATCATTTTACCTTTGTATTCAATTTCTCAGGAATCGTTTTAGAAAATAAACCTGAATTTTCATATAAACTCTACTACTGAATTAATTATTTCTATTTTTGTCAAATGCAACAGAAAACAATTTTAATCAATACTGTTTCCAGCATTTTTCCTATTCCAACCTTACTTTCTTATAGTAATCACCATTTGTTTCTAGTTTGTAGTGTTTTCAGCATGATGTCCTAATAAATGACTGATTAGTGACTTCTTAGAGCCCAGTACAAACTTCTTGCAAACATGTGTAATCGTTGAAGTTCTGCTACAATATTAAAGCCTCAGTAGACGTCTATGTGATTAGTGTCTGACTTTTGAAACATCCCTTGACATACTCTTGAAATACCTCAGGTTCTCCTAGCCAAGCAAAGCTCTTTCATTATCCTGAAAATAAGAAATAATTGTGAGCAACTTGTCTAACAGAATTGTCTTTAGTATTTTTCTTTCAATCTTCATTGAACTGTCTTCTGAACTGCCTGATGATTATGTCACTAAGATTTACAGCAATTTAGAAATATTAAAAATTGATATTAATCACTTGGTAAAGACTGAAACTGCAAGTCCATCTACAAATAAGCTTGCCCCAAAATATTATGGTGTAGATGTTGTTCTTCCTGTTACTAACAGACATGGAATAGAAATTGCCTCTATATACTTAATATGTTATAATTTAAAATTTCTTGTCCATCAGCTATTAAAGTGGTGTTTCAAAAATTCCTAGCAACAAGCCAGATGCTGGTGTCTCATGTTTTGTAATCCTAAATACGCAGGAGGCTGAGGGTTGTGATTCAAAGCCAGCCCAGTCAATAAGGTCCATGAGACTCTTAACTCCAATTAACCACTGAAAGCCAGTAGTGGAACTGTGGCTCAAGAGATACAGCAACGGCCTTGAGCATAACAGCTTAGGGACAGTGCCCCAGCCATGTGTTCAAGCTCAAATTCTAGAGGGGAAAGGACTAACATTATCCTTTAAAAACTGTTGACTCAGGGTATGTGCTCATAGGAAGTATAGTAATTATATTTAAAACTAGGTGTTTTTTTTGTTCTAGTTCCCATGATCCTCCCTTTTTGATACTCCTAGTGATATCTTCTGGTGTCCTTTAACAAGCCATATTTGAATCTGTAGCAAATATTAGGCAATTTGTAAAATTTTGAATTGAACATGAAGCAGCAATTAAGTCTTAAATGTATTTGAACTGGTTTATCTCAAGTATGAGCTAAGGGATGTTGCAGAATCTAATTAGAAAATGATTTTTATGGCTTAAAACCCCAAAGATGACTTAATTGTTGGTTGTTGCATAGCAGATAAACAGAGCTGATCTGTTGATGATGTCATCCAAAGATACAGGTGGATGGAAGCATATACCAGTAATCCAATATTTCCATCTGAAAGTGACTGTTACTATTTATTGTTACATACATTGGCTAACAGAAGTTACAAGACTTAGTTTCCTAGAGCTGTCATATGTAATTACCCCAAACCCAGTGCATTAAAACAACAAATGTATTCACTTACAGCTCCAGAAGGCAGATGTCTGATGTCAAGGTGAAAGAACAGCATGATAGTCTTGAAATATCTAGGAATCATTTATCTCTCAACTATGACTAGTTCCAGGTGGTTCTTAAGCATGCGGAAATACAATATTAATATTTGCCAATAACTTCTCATCTGTTTTATAAAGATACTTTTTGAGATTCAAGCTGTAAGTAAGTAACTCAATAATTTTATTTAAAAATCCTTAGCTAAACTACCACCTGTAAAAGCACTCAGTGAAGCAAGAAATTATATACTTCTAGAACCTTCTTTAAATTTATGACTTAAAATCATGTTTCATTTTGCTGATTTTTTACTTCAATTCTAACAGGTATCTGTGTGTTTGATTTTATAAATCAGCCTTTAAATATTACCTCTCTAAACTCTGGCTACCTTTGAATGTATTTGTAGTGCTCCTTCCATTTTTTTCTGTCAAATATGCATAGTTTTGGGATTCCTTAAACTCATCTGTATTGCACACTTCTGTATATCATGTCAATAGAGGAAAGTTCATCCCAAGAACAAAGATGATGAACAGGTCACCACAGCAGGGAAATTTAAAATAAAAGCAAAACATATTTATTGGCATGTCTTTAAGAAAGAGAAAGATGTATACAATGTAGAGGACTTTCTGCCAACTCCTCCTCAACATTAACTCCCAAAAGTCCTCCTCCAAAACAGGAAGAATTCCTCCCAATGTGAAATAAATTCCTTTGCAACAGAAGAATCTGCATTGGACACAAGGGAAGAGATAGGCATGCTTTCAAGAATCCACAGAGGTTAGGAGGAACTCAAGAAAGACAAATGGCAGCCAACTAATAAACTGACTTGGTGTCTTAGAAATCTATGGAACAAATCCAGAGCAAGGAAGAGCGTTTTAGAAAGTGGGCAGTCAGGGTCTTGATAAATTCAATTTAAATTAAAACTATGTGTCTTTTCCATTTTAGAACAATATGGATCGTGCTTTGTAAGAAAACAAACAACTCAGTAGAAACCCTGACTTCTGATTGCTAATCCTGGTTATGACTCTACCTTCCATTTAATGTGTAGACGTGAGTAAGTTACTAAACTGTCAAAGGCATTGGGTTGTAGATGGTTAAGTGACTGAAATAATATTTACCTAACTCCTAAGGGAATGCTGAACATTTCATTAATTCTTATTACAAAACACTTTTCTCTTTAAGACCTATAAGTGAGACATACTGAAATATATAAAGTTATCAGTTTCCTTCTGATTGATTCATTACTAAAACACAAGTCCTATCATGGTTTTCACCTATAAAAGTCAAGTCAAAATCTAAAATTGATTATGTTTGAAATTTACTATTTTTTGATAAATGTCTCAAGTTTACTGTCCAATATATCTTAAATGTGTAGCCCTAAAATAGGTAAAGATAATACAGAGACACATTTATCATGCTATATTCAATAGACAGGCATTGGTCTTAAGGTAATGGATAGTTGTTATCTCAAATATGTGAGATTAAAACAACACTTAGTAAAGGCAGAAAAAAATAAGCCCTTGTGGTTGCTCCTCTGTATCTTTTGCAGCACAGTGAGTTATTTCTCATGTTCAAATACCTTTTGTAGTATTTTTCTAAAAATAGCTTTGGAGTTTTTCAGTAGCAAAACCCAATGAAATTTATGTATCAGAAATTACTTTGCATCAACAATATTATAAACATTGCTACAACTTTTATGCAGTTAAACCACAGTGGCTTATAACAGAGAATTTATACTTTTGAGTATTATGAGACTCAAAAAGAGCATAAACATTTATTCTTAGGAAAAATCAACTTTACATAGATAAATTAGTATAAAAACTTATTGAAGATAAAACAAAAACCATAAAAATCTTTTTGAAGATAAAATAAAAAGAGAACCTGTGTAAGTTCAAAGTAAGAAGTAGAAATGGCAAGTCCACAAATAGTAATAGTTTACAAATGTACTTATTTGTTTTTGTATGATTGCCAAGAATTTAGTTGTATTCTGTGGGTTTCACTTTCATAATTTGCAAATTATAGCCAAATAAAACACTTTTTACATAAAAAACGATTTCATAGCAAAAGCTCTTAAATCTGGTACACAGTAGGTGCTAAATAGTTTTTGCTAAATAAACTTACACTGTGATATATAGCATCATGCCACATAATAATTCAGTGCTAGATGTCATGTGTATGGGTGGAAGTCAAGTACATTTATTTTCAAGCAACAATTAAAATGTAAGTATTATTTTCAAGATTTGTATTACTTTGTTTTGTATCATATGGAAACTGAGTTTCAGCCAAGTTACTAAAACCTGGAATACTTTTATAAGTTAGAAAGATCTCGGGCTGGGGATATGGCCTAGTGGCAAGAGTGCCTGCCTCATATATATGAGGCCCTGGGTTCGATTCCCCAGCACCACATATACAGAAAATGGCCAGAAGTGGCGCTGTGGCTCAAGTGGCAGAGTGCTGGCCTTGAGCAAAAAGAAGCCAGGGACAGTGCTAAGGCCCAGAGTCCAAGCCCAGGACTGGCCAAAAAAAAAAAAAAAAAAAAAAAAAGAAAGATCTGCTTGTGTATGGCAGACATAGGGTAACATGAGGCTGACTAGAGAAGGTTTACAGTTGGCAATGGTAAGATGAGACCAGCCAGAAAGTTAAGGTCAGTTTGTGGAAGAATGCTGTTTCTAACCATCTCAGGTTCGGGATTATATGTGCATGCAAGTTGTTGTCTAGGACAATGAGATTTGAATGTTCACCTTTTTTTGTTTGTTTGAGATTGACATTTAACCGTTGTTTCTGCTGGATTGATGTGAGTTGAGTGTGACGTACACTGCAGCAGAAGCTGCTGTTGTTTTTGTTTGGCTTTGTAGTGTTGTGGGTTTGTTTTTTTTCCCACCTTGTGTCTATTAACCCCACTGCTAACCTCAGTCACCAGTTCCCTCTTGAGGCTCTGTACCTTATTCTCAGCCATGACTTACTGCTGTAGCTCATACTCCTCTTACTGCCAAGGATGACACATGACTTAAGTTCTAATGGCTTCAAGCATGCTGATTACATTAATAATAGAAATAGGACTCAAGCCAGGTAATCAAAGCCAAAGACATTAAATTGAGACTTTTATATTACTTGGGAGAAACAGAAACATTTTAGGCAACAAAACTGAAATAGATGAGAGAGCAAACTGTTGCATCAATTCTGGAGAACTAAAGAAAGTAGAGTGAAGGATTCCCTAAGGCATCAACATAGAAACAAGACCTGGTGATATTATTTATGTAAATAATCCCAACACATTTCTGCCTAACTCTATTCACTACATGGTTTAGGAATTCTGCATGGTAGGCAAAATAACACTCACAAAACATGCCCAAGTTCTGTTTCTGAAACATGAATATTTTTTAGGTTATATAACAATGGGAAATTAACATTGCAGATGGAATTAAGTCAGCTAATTATCTGACTTCACATTAGAGAGAGCATTCTGGGAAATGTGATGGGCCTACAGTACCTTCAAGATCCTCGAAATTAGAAAATGGAACCAGGTACCATGACTCAATTCTGCAATTCTAGCTACTAAAGACTGAGACTAGTAGGACCTTTATTCCTGGGATCTTGGGTAAAGGCCATCATTGACAGAAAATTTCGTAAGATGCTCTTTTAACCTGTAGCTGGGATGGGTATCATGTATCAGTCATCCTAAGCTACATGGAAAGCTGAAATTGGAAGGATTAAGATTTCAGGCTGGTTCAGGCCCAAAAACATTCATGCATCTCCATTTCCATAAAAATGATTGGATGAAGGAGTACATTTCTAGCATACTAGCAAATACAGGTAGACTGAAATGGGTAGATCATCACAGCTCAGGCTCATACTAAGGCAGGAAATAAAATCTTATCTCAAATATAACCAGCATTAAATAAGATCTGAGGTAAGACACTTGGCTCAAATGGTGGAGCACTAGAGTTCAAATCCCAGAATGACAACAACAACAACAACAACAACAAAAGTGGAAGATGGAAGAAGCAGGATGTTAGAGGCTGATAAGACTTACGGACAAATTAGTAGAGGACTGCAATGTTGCTGTCCATGAAGATGGGGAATGGGGCCAGGATCAAGAAATGAGAGCTTGAGACACTACATTCTTCCCTGCAGCTTCCAGAATGGAAACAGTTCCATGGCACAGCGTTTTACTCCATGGAGACTCATGTTCAATGGCTGACTAATATGACTGAAAGAATTTCTGTTCTTTCTTTCCTTTAATTAGTGAATTAATTTGGCTTCACTGAGCTTGAAGATGTCCATTCTTTCTTTGAAACCACTAACCCTACATATTTCTCTTTTTACAATAGCAATAAAAATACCATGAGCTAATAAACTGATTATTTTATTTTTCAAAGGTCAGTTTATGATGAATTTTCTTTACTTGACAAAAAGGTACTTAATTGATCAAAATGAGAAAATAGCTAATAAGTTTATAAGTTCTGGGCTTTGTGACATAATTCAGAGACTATATTCAAGACTAACAGTGCAACAGATTTAAATCACCAGCTTGAGAAAGTTTAAAAATCATATTTAATTCTGTGATGGGATGATCCTTTGGCATATTGATCTTGATGCCAAGAGAAACCAAGAGTAGATCCGGTAAAATTGATGTTACTATATATTTTGGTTTTTGTTATAGAGGTGCCATAAAGTGCTATCATTTAAAAAGATATTGCCTTTTATAAGCATTATTACAAGATATATTGTTAAAAGTATGTACATAATTGTTAGATATGGTTTAATAAATGAGTATGATTTAGTTTAAGTGAATGCATTTTCTTTGCTTAAGAAAACTTTACACAAGGAAATATTGTATAAATTTAAAGAAATGAGAATGGAGGGTGAGCTTCATGAATTATTTCTATTAAGAATATGGTATATTACTACTTACAGAACTGTATGGCTCATGAAATGTGGTTAATCATCCACTTCTACTCTAGGAAAAAGCAAATAAACTGTTACTTTGTGTAAAAAACAACAACAAAAAAACCATTTTATTTAAAAATACCAACTGAATGCTTTGCAACTATTTTCCAAATTATAATGTGTCTAAACAGTGTTAGGGATTATGGAATCCCAACATAAGTTTTTTATTCAGTTGTGGTTTGATGACTTTGAGAAACTGCAATTGAAAATAAAAAAGCAACTTTTGGTTGAAATGTGTGTTTTGCCTCCTTTTCAGAACTGAGTAGTTTGTATATTTACAGTATAATAATATATTACAATTTTGATATTTACAATTGCACTGAGGTAAATTCTTAACAATTATACATTGCTTTAAATTTATATAAGAAACAATAAATTTCTCAAGGCTAGTAACTAAACACAATACAGAATGAGACATGTGAAATAAAAAATCTGTAATCTACAGAAAGCTAGGCTGTGCATCACGTTGGATGAATCCAAGTAGACTTTTTGGTCCTGATTCAGAGGATCACCAAGAAAGTCTTCCAACTATCCTCCTGGCTCTGTATGATTTCTGGATCGTGCAGTGCAATAGGTCTGCTTTGCTTCTCCTTGGCCTGCTGATAATGGAAGCAAAGGCATCTAGAGAAGCATTAATGATCCAGAATAAATCTGTGAGTAACATTCACTCATTTTCTGGAATTTATGTCACTATCACATTCCAGCTTAGATACAAATACTCAATTCAAGTACTAAAATAAATACTTAAGTGAAAAATATTTCTTCAGTTATCTTTGTAAGTGTATTAAGCAAAATATAGTAGATTCAGGGGAGAACTCAAAAGATGTAATTCCTGGGCTGGGGATATAGCCTAGTGGCAAGAGTGCCTGCCTCGGATACACGAGGCCCTAGGTTCGATTCCCCAGCACCACATATGCAGAAAACGGCCAGAAGCGGCGCTGTGGCTCAAGTGGCAGAGTGCTAGCCTTGAGCGGGAAGAAGCCAGGGACAGTGCTCAGGCCCTGAGTCCAAGGCCCAGGACTGGCCAAAAAAAAAAAAAAAAAGATGTAATTCCTTAGAAAGGCTAGCCTACAGTCCAAAAAAATTAATACTGGAAAAGGCTATTCAAAGGAGAGTTTATGTACCACATTTTCCTGATCCACTCATCTACTGAGGGGCAGCTGGTTGTTTCCATATTTTAGCTATAACAAATTGTGCTGCGATGAACATTGTTGTGCTGGTGGATTTAGTGTGTTCTTGTTTGTAATCTTTTTGGTAGATGCCCAAGAATGGGGCTGCTGGGTCATAAGGGAGCTCTATGTTTAGCCTTCTGAGGAATATCCATACCACTTTCCAGAGTGGCTGAACAAGTTTGCATTCCCATCAACTGTGTAGTATGGTTCACTTTGGTCACATCCCCTCCAGCATTTATTATTGTTGGTTTTCCTGATAATGGACATTCTTACTGGGGTGAGATGGGATCTCAGTGTTGTTTTGATTTGCATTTCTTTTATGGCTAGTGATATAAAGCACTTCTTCATGTGTCTCTTGGCCATTCTCATTTCATCTTCAGAGAAGTCTCTTTTTAGGTCTTCAGCCCACTTGATGAGGGGGCTGTTGGTCCTTTGGGGATTTTTTTTTGGAGGAATTCAATTGTTTTAGTTCTGCATATAGTTTAGATATGAGGACTTTTCTATTGTATGGCCGGTAAAGCTCTTCTCCCAATTCTGTGGGTTTTCTGTTTATCTTGCAAGCTATGTCCTTTGCCCAACAGAAGTTGTGCAGTTTGATGCAGTCCCATTTATCCATCCTTTCTTTGATGTGTTGCATAGTATACATACACAATGGAATTTTATTCCTCTCTTAGAAAGAATGACATTGCCCCATTTGTGAGGAAATGGAAGAAGGACTTGGAAAAAAATTATACTAAGTGAAGTGAGACAGACCTAAAGAAACATGGACTCTATGGTTTCCCTCATACGGAATAATTAGTTCAGACTTAGGCTAGTCACAGTAAAGGATCACAAGATCCCAATAGCTATACCCTTATGAACACATAAGACAGTGCTAAGTGAAATGAATTTTATGTTATGGAAACGTGTTATATCACTGTTGTGATTATTTTCAACATGCATGTGAAACAGTAGCGGGTTTGTTGTTGTTGTTGTTGTTGTTGATACTCTTGTATCCCCTTCCTGTGGTTGCCTCTGCCCTATCACTCTATCTCATCTGAGTACCCTGGTACTTTATTTTTATTTTTTTTACTTTTTATTATAAAACTGATGTACAGAGAGGTTACAGTTTCACACGTTAGGCATTGGATACATTTCTTGTACTGTTTATTACCTTGTCCCTCATACCCCCCTCCCCCTCCCCCTATTCCCCCCTGAGGTGTTCAATTCACTTACACCAAACAGTTTTGCAAGTATTGCTTTTGTTGTTGTTTCTCGTATTTTACCCTTTGTCTCTCAATTTTGGTATTCCCTTTGAATTTCCTAATTCTAATACCAGTACACACTGTTTCCCATACACTCAGATAAGATTACAGAGATAGTGTAGGTACAACCACAGGAAGGTGATACACGAACATCATCAATAGTAGAAACTACAGATACACATGGGCTGTTGAAAGTTGTTACTACTCTGCTATAACAATCATTTTCATAAAATGGAGTTCATTTCACTTAGCATCATCTTATGGGATCATAAGGGTATAGCTATTGGGCTCTTGTGATCCTCTGTTGTGACTTGCCTAAACCTGTGCTAATTATTCCCTATAAGGGAGACCATAGAGTCCATGTTTCTTTGGGTCTGGCTCACTTCACTTAGTATAATTTTTTCCAAGTCCTTCCATTTCCTTACAAATGGGGCAATGTCATTCTTTCTGATAGAGGCATAAAATTCCATTTTGTATATGTACCACATTTTCTTGATCCATTCGTCTACGGAGGGGCATCTGGGTTGGTTCCAGATTCTCGCTATGACAAATTGTGCTGCAATGAACATTGTTGTGCTGGTGGCTTTACTTTGATTTTGTTTGTAGTTTGTTGGATAAATACCCAAAAGTGGGGTTGCTGGGTCATAGGGGAGTTCTACATTTAGCCTTCTGAGGAATCTCCATACTGCTTGCCAGAGTGGCTGAACCAGTTTACATTCCCACCAACAATGAAGTAGGGTTTACCCTGGTACTTTATATACTTGTTTTAGAAGCAGGGAAGAGAATGTGAACATCAAAATCGAGAGACAAAGGATAAGAAGACAAATGACTTCAAAAGCAATACTTACAAAACCATTTGGTATAAACCAACAGAACAACTCATGGGGGGAGAGAGGGAGGGGGAGGGTAGGAAGAAGATGGAGGAAATGAGGGAGGAGGTAACAAATTATATAAAAAATGTACCCACTGCCTTACATATGAAACTGTAACCCCTCTGTACATCACTTTGACAATAAATAAACAATTATTCAGAAAAAAAGGGATATTATGATCGGGGTGAGTGTGTAGATAAATGACAAAAGAAAGTATGGGGAATGTTGTTATAAAAGGGAATGCATATTGTATAATGTTAAGAAAATTGAGGGGCAAGAATGTGGCCTAATGGTAGAGTACTTGCATAGCATGCATGCAGCCCTGGGTTCGATTCCCAGGAACACATACACATAAAGTCAGAATTGGACATTGTGGCTCAAGTGGTAGAGTGCTAACCTTGAGCAAAAAGAAGCCAGGGACAGAGCTCAGGCCCTGAGTTCAAGCCCCAGAACTGCCCCTCCCCCCACCAAAAAAAAAAGCAGAAAAAGAAAACTGAGGGAAGAGATAAGGTTGGGCTGATGGGGGAGAATGATGAAAGGGGTGGCATTGATCAAGAATCATTCTATTCATGTACGAGTTTGTTGAATGGAACTCCTTTGTACAACTACTTAAAAATAAACTTAAAATTTTTCAAAAAATTCCAGAGGAAGAATTAGCATTTTAGGTTACTGAAATTACAAGTGGTTTCAGAATTGTGTATTCTTGTATATTCAGTATAGTATTTTGAAAACATTAGTAATGTTTTGTTATCGTGACACCTTTCTAATACTCTTTTCTGATAAGCAGCAGTCATGGATAACATACAAAGAAGTTTCACAGTTCATGGCATTTATTAATCACAGTTCAATCTTAGGACTCATTTGTAACTATTTCTACTTATTTCAGGCAATAGCAATCTTTATGGAGTTTTCTGCACATGTACAAGAACTCTGTGTTGTTCTCACAGGGGCTCTTTTATTATTTGCATGAAGACAATCTAGGCTCCTTGTAGTCCTGTGGATATCATAAAATGTCACTGTTTTATGATCTCAGTCATTGGCTATTGTAGATGCTTAAAACAGAACTTGATGTATAACATCCAGAATAAGGAAAAAAATGTTATTTTATAGCCAGCATAGACCTTAATATTATACTGAATCTATTATCTTCTTGGAAAGTATCTGATAGTGCTGCATTGCCTAGGAATCTTGGAATGTTCTTTCTCTGGCTTGATATTTAGAAAAAATATGAATAGCTGCTGATATTAACATTCCTTTTGGTATAAAGATGAGTAAGACAATTACGCTTGGCTCTAGCCAAGTTGAAAACAAAAGGAGTATGCCAGTGAGCATGATAAACAGGTCATGTAAGGAGGGCCAGGCCAGTAATTAATAGGAGGAATAAACATATTCTTGGAGTGACCAGTACTCAATGGATTTTTATCAGAGGAGAAAACTGAAGGAAACAATTTACTGTAATGTATCTCCTAAAATAAATATTTACTGAATATATATTTTCTCTGATCTATCACTACTTCCCCATTGTTACTACATTGCCCTAGTTTAGAATTGCATCTTTTTCTTTCAGACTGTTGGTCTCCCTCTTGATGCAGCTAAAATATGTTAACAAACATAAATCAAGCCACCTAATCCCCAAAAGCTTTTCAGTGGTTTTCCAGTGTCTGAATCCAGCACTTGACTTGTTCTTAGTAGTAGTTCCAACTCTAGTGATTCCCTGACTAGTCATGTGGTAATGTGAGTTTGATTCATTAGAGATTCACAAGCTTTATGTCTGGTTTGTTTGGTTGTCTTACTCTTCCCTCATCTTAAAGGGCTTTACCTTTTTCCTGGCAAATTTTAATTGATCTTTATAAATTAATTTAACTGGAAGTAACATATATTTATTCCTTTGAGTTACATACTTTTATATTTCACTAATAACCCTCTCTTTCATATTTCTACCTTAGTGTTTATCATCTTATTTTGGAAAGTTTATTATCATTGGCATCTACCCAAAACACCACAAACAAGAACACACTAAAGCCACCAGCACAACAATGTTCATCGCAGCACAACTTGCCATAGCTAAAATATGGAACAAGCCCAGATGCCCCTCAGTAGATGAATGGATCAGGAAAATGTGGTACATATATACAATATAACTTTATTCCTTTATCCAAAAGAATGACATTGTCCCATGTGTAAGGAAATGGAAGAACTTGGAAAAAATTATACTAAGTGAAGTGAACCAGACCCAAAGAAACATAGACTCAATGGTTTCCCTCATAAGGAATAATTAGCCCAGGTTTAGGCTAGTCACAGCAGAAGATAACAAGAGCACAATAGCTATGCCCTTATGTACACATAAGATGATGCTAAGTGAAAGGATCTCCACATTATGGAAACAACTGTTATATCATTGGTGTTACTATTTTCAACATGCCATGTGAAACCATACCTTCTTTTTCTTTGTTGTCTGTTTTTTTGATTGTTTTGTTTTGTTTTGTTTCTCTGGTATTCCCTTTCTGTGGTGTACTTGCGCTATCACTGTATTGCATCTGAGTGCCCTGGAAAATGTATATGTGGGTATTAGAACTAGGGAAGGGAAAGGAAATATCAAAATTGAGAGACAAAGGAGAAAATGACAAACCATTCCAAAAGCAACACTCACAAAGACACTTGGTGTAAACCAACTGTACAACTCATGGGAGGAGAGGGTAAGGAGGAGGGGGGAGGGGGAAAATGAGGAGGAGGTAAGAAGTTGAACAAGAAATGTACTCACTGCCTTACATATATGAATCTGTAACCCCTCTGTACTTCTCTTTGACAATTAAAAATAAGAATCGGCAGAGATAAATTTAGCATCCCTACTATGCAAGAAAACAAGAAACAAATACACCATCATTTGATCATTCATAGCTATAAGACTGAAGGTGTATGCAGTCGTCATGCTTTAAAACATGGCTGTGTGAGCTCTGACCTTCAGCCAAGTGGGAATCACATGCCAAACTGTGCAAGATCAATTGGTTCATTTGGGGGTATTTGCTTGTTCATTTTAGCATTTTTCCATTTTTAATGTTCTAGGTTAGCATACTACAGATTTGAAATAAAATATTGAATGCTTTCTCCCTTGAAATCTAATGCATGATGACCCAAATAATGACAATATTATTTTTAGGGGCTGAAATAGTTTGGGATTTATGAAACCCTAGCCTGTTTCACACTATGCATGGAACACCCTGCATAGATCCTGATGATAGCTGGTATTGAATTTTTTTGTGCATTTCCATAATACCACATGATGCCAAAATATTCTTTCAAATTTCATAATTAATTAGAAGATAATGCATGTTAGAAATTTTAGATAATATATGTTAGAATATTTGAAATGCAAAAAGGATATTTAAACATGTTTCCATCTCAAAGACGGTCACAAATCAGTATGTTCTGGCTACAGTGGCTCACATCTGCAATCTCAGATGTCTGGGAAGATTAAATATATAGGATCACAGTTTGAAGTCAGCTCACACAAAACTTAGTGAGATCCCATCTCAGCCAATATAGCTGGGTGTGTGGAACATCTAACATTTCAGTTATGCAAAAAACATAAATAGGAGTACTATAGTCCAGGCTAGTCTGGGCAAAGTACACAAGACTCTATTCAAAAACTATCTATAGTCCAAAGAACTGGGATGTGGCTCACAGGGTAGAGAGTTTGCCTAGCTTGAGGCTTTCAGTCCAAATCCTAGTACCACTACCAAAAAAAAAAAAAAAAAAATCAGTGCTGTTGTATTTGCTCTCAACTTGATCCTGTGTAATACTTTTTTCAGCTTGGTCTTGGAATATTGAAGCTTTACTTTATTAGCCTCAGGTCAAAGTTCAGGTGATGAACACTCACTGTGTTTGAAATTTACCATTCATACTCCATGCTAACCTAGGAAGAAAAAGGTGACACCATTATACCTTGTCCCTATGCATTTTCCTTGCCCTCTCTTTCCCTGATACCTTTAAGGCATTTTCACTGTTAGTCATCCTTAGTCTTTTCTGAAGTCTCATTGTTTTTGTTCATTCTTGATTGAATGCCCTCTTTCTCTCATGCTTAATTTAGGGAGTTGGACACATTGCTGAATGTTATGAATTAAGAGAAGTATTGGCTAGGAAATGTTAAACCCTATCTTCCTAATTATATGAGTTGCAATCTTGCTTCTGTTTTGTTGTAGTTTCAGAATCCTAGAAAGGATAGATTATCTTGATGGAAATTGAGAACCTTACCCTGTGAGAAATAACTGCATTCAATTACCAGGAGAAAGATTGTGTGTGCATTCCTGGTAAATCAGTCACGTTCATAGAAGTAGGTTTTTGGAGATTGAGAACTGAAGCACATTTGTTCTTACTAAGAGAGGTGATTCAACCCTCTGAGTGCTGTCTTCCTCCACCTCACATTCTTGGTGTAGTGCATTCTTCTTACACTATCCAGTAAAATGTGAGGAAGGGTGCAGTATTATTGTTTGTTTGTTTTCTTGAGTGCAGGGTATGTAAAACAGATGTCTGAGGAGTGCCACTATAACCATTGTGAATACCAGGCTGTCATCACACCTCTAGCCCATCATCTGCAGACCCTGCTCCATCTGTCATTGCCCATACACTTCAGTCTACAAAGAAGTAAAACAGAGATCACCATGCTCCTGAATACAATTCCCAGTTTCTGATAGACAAATGTGTTTCCATTATTATTTTAAGTAATCAGCTCATGATATTGGTCAGTATCTGGCTCAAAGCAGAATTTCAATGTTTTCTCTGATGTTAACTATCACTGGTATGTAGATGATTTTTTTTAAGCATACAATTTAGATAAACCTTTGAACAGCTCCTTGAAATAAACCTACTCCTGTTGAAGAGAGCTGTCATTTTCCTCTCATCTCTTGAGCAGCAAGATTTGGGAGGTCTCCTTTCAAATTAACTCTAGAAAGTAACACTGATTTTTTCATATGGTCCATGTTTGCTGACATGCAAGCATGTGCTCAGCAAGTGTCTGCCTCCCTTAGGCACTGAGAGATCTGCATTTCCAAGTGGGTTTAAAAATTCAGAATATTCTGTTTCGCTTAATAAGATTTATTACAATGAAGGAATCTGGCCACCCAAATATTCAAAAAAATGTGGAACACAAAGCCTATGGAACTGCAACTTCATTAATGTGGGAACTTTGTATCTTGGATATGGCAAACAATGTATATCAGTTCACTGGAGTAGTTTTGAGTTGATTTGATTTGATTACAATCACGGAAATTTTCAGATGTCTATTTCTCTCAAAGTTTATTATTTGGTTAATCAGCATTGCTTTTTTATTGAGTTCAAAATTATGTCAGTTCCTTCCCAATTCATTACGAGGCCAACATAGATCCAATAATGGAACTTGAACAAGGTATCAGAGTAGATCCCAGACATTTCACAGGTGCCTAGAACTTCAGATTTTACTGAAACCTACACTGTAAGATGGTCATGTACTATATACATAAACACAGTATATGTGGAGTTTTAGATAAGATTTAATTGGCAAATTAGATTCAGGAAGAAATGGACAAAAATAATTCATAATTAAATAGAAAACTAAGAAATGATGAAATGAAAGTATTAACATTTTGAGTTTATGAAATGTTATATTACACTGTGATATCATTATTGAAAATAGAAAACTGATGTACGAAAACAGAACTACAGATAAGTGAGGACTATATTTCAAGCATCTGTGACATAAATGTTAAAAGCATCAGAATCTCTTTATATATATTTTTTTCAGAAAACTTAAAATAGGAAATAATTTTCACATTCTAAAAATGACATATAAAAGTTGTTGGTAGAACTTTAATTAACTATAATATATTGAATACTTTTCTATGAAATGTAAAACCACTTACAGGTCTTTGCTCTAATAGAAATTACAAAAACATTAGAAATAAATAACTATTGGATTACACATTTGTCATAAAATATCTACAAACAATGAATAAATTTAGGGAGTTCATCAGAGCAGGGGCAATATATACAGCAATATTTTGCTGTATCTACTAGAAATAAAAATTGTAATACGATTTTAAAGTATGAGTTATTCATAATAGGACTAAAATGTCTCCTCTGATGAGTAGGATTGACTAATTAAACATGAATAAGATCATATTAGATGATGCTAAAAGAAATGAACCGCAAGAAATGGAAGCAGGAGGTTTTTCATTGTTGTTATTATTTTTAATGCACTATGTGAAATCATATACTTTTTTCTTTTGTTTCTGTTTCCCATGGTTTATGCTCTGTTGTCACTATATTTGATTTTGGTACTCTGGGTATTGTATATATGTTTATTTGAATTAGGGAAGGGAAGGAGAACATCAAAATGGTGAGACAAAAGACAAATGGTGAACCACTGCAATAGCAATACTCACAAGACAATATGTTGGAAATTAACTGTACAACTTGGGGAGTCAGGGAGGGAAAGTAGGAGAAAAATGAGGGAAAAGGTAACAAGTTTGACAAGAACTATACTCACTACCTGTGCATGTAACTGTGACCCCTCTGTGCATCACCTTGACAGCAAAATTAAATTAATAAAAAAGAAAGCTGAAATTCTAAAATTATAATTTCACTTACATTTAAATATAAATCAGAACAAAGTAATATATACATATATATGCATTGAAAGACTGTATTATTGTGTTTATTTTCTCTAAATAGAAGCAGAGATCCAGCCAAAATCTCTCCTATCAGGCTTTTGAATACATAAAATTATTCTAAAATCATATTCAGGAAAATAATCAGTATTGTCCTCAGTATATACATGTGTATAATATTCCTTATGCTTTTTTTCTTTATTGAGATTGAGATGAAGTACCTACATAAATTTCACAGTACACACCTTCCCAATGACGAACATCATCATTCGAATCTACAAAGCTTATGAACTCTACAAAAATTAACAATAAAACTATTTCTTCCAGATCAGGTGATATGTACATTTATTTCCTTTTGCTTATCATCTTCTGTTCCCTTTTTGTCTCTCATTGCCTCCCTCCTACCACCAGCCTTGATCTACTTAGTTCACTTTTATCCATGTCCACTGAAGCTGTTGGGCCACTCTGCTGTATTTTTTCACTCTGTTTCGATTCATTCTGTGCTCTCCACCCAGCTTCCCTCAAATGTGCATGTGTATACACCGTATATGAAATAAAGAATATACAGTCATCTTGCGATCCGCGGAAAAAAATTATAGTAAGTGAAGTGAGCCAGACCCAAAGAAACATGGATGCTCGGTTTTCCCTCATAGGGAATAATTGGTACAGGTTTAAGCTAGTCATAGTAGAAGCTCACAATGGTAGCTATACCCTTATGAACACATAACATGATGCTAAGTGAAATGAATTCCATGTTATGGAAATGATTGTTATATCACAGTTGTAATTATTTTCAACAAGTCATGTGAAACCATAGCTTTTTTTTGTTCCTCTTGTATCCCCTTCCTGTAGTTGTGTGCCTTCTATCACTGTATCTAATCTGAGTACCCTGTATATCGTATATACATGTATTAGAACTAGGGAAGTGAAAGGGAATATGAAACTGTAACCCTACTGTACATCACTTTGACAATAAATAAATAATTATTCAGGAAAAAAGAATATACAGTTCTAAAAGCTGTAAGACAAAATAAGAAGAGGTCCTTTGCTTCCTTATCGGTGTAGTTCTTTTTCATCTGTATATTGTTTTATGTACATATGAAGAGGTGCATGGGTTTTACTATTTGGTGCTTTTCTCCCAAGACTGTGCTTTTTTGGTTTCACTGTGTTTTAGTATCTTGAGTCCTGTTTACTTTATCATATCTAGTGACATTTTGAATCTAACACCCACATATCCGGAAGACCATGTGCCATTTGTCTCTCTGATCTTGGCTTATCTTGCTCAACATGATTTGTTTTACTTGCCCCTATTTTGCTGTAAATGCAGTTACTCGATCCTTTCTAATGGTTGGGTAAAACTCCATTGTATATAGGTACCACATTTTTGGGGATGTATTCATCTGTAGTGGGGCATCTGGGTTGTTTCTGTATCTTGGGTATTGTGAATAGTGCAGCAAGGAACATGGAGAAGCAGGTGTCCTTGTCATATCCTGGTTCCTATTGCTCAAGGTAGATGCTTATACTTTCTTTTCCATCTCTACTTACATGATATCAGCTGACCTATTTGGCAATGAATTGCAGACTTTGAAATTTTAACATCACTTAAAGCTCTGGTCAAACTCTTTAAATTCTGGCTTTTGGGGCTTTAGATTTCTTATGCATCTCACCATTAATCTGTGTTTCCACTGACATTTCCCATGGCTTTTTATGACATAATTGCTTCCCAACATTGTCACCTTAATTTGATCTATCATACTTCCTTTTTCTTCTTTCTGTAGTTATTGATCACTTGTGTATTACTTTCTTTTTCTTTTGCATTAGAATGTAACTTTTTAAAACAAAACAGCTGTCTTACTATTTTAACACAAGGAATAAACTGAGGTGTAGAATCAAGATTTTTCCTTCATGAGTTCCTTTATGTTCTTATTCCCTTTGTCATTGCATAAAACGTACTCAGAAATTCATTTTCTACTGCTACAAATAAATTATAATTTGATTTTTAACAGGTGAGATCATCTTTTTAAATTATCTTTATGTAGTTGTACAAAGGGGTTGCCATCTAAAAAAAAAGTTTGTGAATATAATGGCTCTTGACTGTTAGCCCTTTTAACAGTCTCACCCATCCTTTCCTACTTACCCCTTCCCTCACTCTTCTGATTTTTTTTATTTTAAAAATATTTTAAAAATTACCTTTAAATAGTTGTATGAAGGGTGTGCCATATCATAAAGCAGTTTATTCTCATCCACTTTGGCCCACCTATTCTCTTACTTTTCTTAATTTTGTGGTATAGACGGTGAATTCTGGACTGCATTCCTCCCTGCTTCTTGCTTTCATTACTCTACCCTTTTCCTCTTGTACCTCCACTCTTGAATGTACACATTTTCTGGTGTCTGTTTTGTTGGGCTTTGACCTAGTCTTTCTAAAAGATTAAAATATTTGAGCTCTCCAGAGTCTATAATTCTTAATAAAACTATCTTCTAGAATTGTAATAAGAAAATGGTTCATGTATTGATATGCTATCAATGGAAAAAAATAGCTCACTTTAGTATTTTACCTTTAATGATTTAGTGTCAATTGGACAATAGATGCCCTTTAGGCTGGCTAGACATTAAATCACTGTATTTAGAATTTTCTTATATAAACATTTGCAGATTGTTTTTGGAACATGTTCAGGTAAATAAGACCACATGGATTCTATTTTCCAATGTAGAACTATTTGGAAAATCCTTCTAAGGTACCCCACCCATATCCACTGATCATTTTCCATTTTGTAAGTCCATAAAGTTTAAATTGTTTCTATAATTTTCAAATGCTGTATGTACCTTGGAAGGATTTAAAATTAATGTTGTTTCTAAGATTTGTTTTTATAAGCACCTGAATTTGGAAATCTATCAAATGGCACATTATGCTTGCTGGTTAGAAACATCTTGATTTAATTTTGTGTACATATCATCTAAAATGAACAACTTGTTGTATTATAAAGACATCCCACATGGTGAATGTACACAAAAGCTTTCTTCAACCTTTGAGCATCATTTTATTTCTGTTGGCAAGCAATAATGAATGATTACAATTAATAGAATTTTTGAATGGGTTACCCCATTCCTTCTTTTTCTCTTTCCCTTTCATTTTCTCTCTCTTTCTCTCCCTTTCTTTCTCTTTCTTTCTTCCTTCCTTTCTTCCTTCCTTCCTTTCTTTCTTTCTCTTTCTTTTTTTCTTTCTTTCTCTTTCTCTCTTTCTTTTTTCTTGCTTGTTTGCTGCTTTCTCTTCTTTTCTCTTTACTTTCTTCATCATTCTTTTCTTCATTCCCTCCCTCTCTCTCTCCTTCTTTTCTTCCTTTCTTCCTTTCTCTCTTTTTCTCTCCCTTGCAAACTCCTCTCTGGGTTTTGCATAGCCTCAAACTTGCTATCTGAGTGCTGGTGTTTTAGGAATGCATCACCATGTATTTTAAACCAGTTTATTTTGTAGGCTACTGGTTTGTTCATTAAATCTCCAAAAATAAAAAGCAAAATCCATAATTTATTCAGAAAATCATCTTCCATATGTTAACAACAAAGACTTGATTTTGTTGAAGGGAGCATTCTCATAACATGATTTTCAGATTATTATATTTCTTATTCCTCCCACATAAAAATATGTACTCTAACAAAAATATTCATTCTTATTTAATTTTTTTCTTAGATATGATTTATTATTTTCTCCAATCCAGTATGTGACAACTTGATTTATCTATTTTATCTATATCATTATTATTGAAGGGAGACTTTTGTTTTTAGTTTCTAGGCTGGGAACTAATAAAAGTGCTGGGATATAAAACACATGAAGTGAGATTAAGTTTAATTTCTGTTCCCAGGACTTCAATTAGCATATGCATGAAGTATCATATGCCTTGGTCTCTGCTAAGGTCATTCAAAATGTAAGACTCGCATTTGGCCTGACAATATTTGACCTTAATAATTGAGCTGATTTCTCTCTTTGATGCAGGATGACTTGCTCTAAAATCTCTAGACAGCCAATTTGTATTCAGTGTTGACTGATGACACTGTTCTCACTGTTCTAGCATTCTCACCCATACATACAGGTGAGTCTCTCTCTTCCCCAGAGCTTGGAAGGCAGATCCTGCAATATCACACTGTGCTTCTGTCTGCAGTGATATTCACACTTCTCACACAAATAGACTACTGTCTCTGAATCCACAGCCAAGTTACAAGTTTCTTTGATCCTCACTGATTCTAACCATGCTCACTGAGTGAGTGAGAACAAAGAGGCCTTTGAGGTTTCCACATATAAAATGTAGACTATTCTCCTCTCCTAGGATGAAAAATGTGATTATAATAACTGTTCTAAGAGTTCCTAACTTCATACAAGGAAGCAAGATACCAATAGTGCTATGATCTCTTTTTCCACTGCCTGTTCCTATGAGGCCTGCAGATGTCCAAATTTTTAAGAAGATACTGCTTTGTTTTACCCAGTAAATGCCCATCTAGCTTACTGTGGCTCTCAGAAACAGCAAGTAAACAGTATGTGTTTAGTTGTTTCTCTCTCTCTCTCTCTCTCTTTTTTTTGTTCTCCATCTCGCTGAAGTCAACCCTACCAGAAAACCAGTCTCCAACTGAGAAATTTGGTCCTCAGAGTTCCAACGTTAGGCTGAATACAAGGGAAGATTTGAAGCTGAAAAAACCTAAAATTTTAAAGGAAGTAGAGTGCAGAAGGGGATTTTATAACAAATACTTATATATAAATTCTTAAGTGTAAGGTAATATAAATATTTAAGGGCAAAACTAGAGAGAAAGTGTGTTAAATTATAAAAGCAAAGCTTGAATTTAGAATTTATATCTCTACAAGTAGAAAAAATAGAGCATATTTTTATATAGAAGCAAAAATTCATCCATGTCATTATTATACCGAAGAAACAGTTATTTATTAGATATACATTGTTAAATAATATAACAATTGAAAATGACCACTGTTCTCCATTTAGTGAAACCTGAAGCCCTAATGCAAACAGCATTGTTAATTTTCTCAAAGAATTCACATACATACACATATAAGTAGAGATAATTAATCTGCTTTCTTTATATAAGAAAAAGCACGGGCTGGGGATATAGCCTAGTGGCAAGAGTGCCTGCCTCGGATACAGGAGACCCTAGGTTCGATTCCCCAGCACCACATATACAGAAAATGGCCAGAAGCGGCGCTGTGGCTCAAGTGGCAGAGTGCTAGCCTTGAGCAAAAGGAAGCCAGGGACAGTGCTCAGGCCCTGAGTTCAAGGCCCAGGACTGGCCAAAAAAAAAAAACAAAGCACTAATTTTATTTTCCATTATGTAATATTACCAGAAATGGACATACATTTTATTACAGTAAGTTATTTTGAGATTCAGCTCTGAAGTGCAAAATATAACAAATACTTTTTTTAAAGAGTTGGTTTGCTTAGTGAAAACCAATTTTTTCTCATGTCGGAACACAATCTTCTTATGTGAAAAGAAAAGAACTATTTTCATTGATCCTCACTGAAACATCTCCTTACAGGTTTGGCAACTTTATAAATGTAACAGAATTTATACAGTGACAAACTGCAGCTCTTGGAATATTCCAAATGTGTGAAATGGTTAATTTACATAATTCTTTTTCCAGTCACTAATGGAAATGGTTTCAATAGTTTAATTGCTTGATATAGGCAAAATATTATCAATATTTGAAAGTCATTTTGTACAAAATAGTCAAATAATATAACTTTTGATGAAAAAGAAAATTTAAAGTAGGAGCTGTTATATAAATGTTTTTTGAGCAGAAGAAATTATTTGTGAAATGACTATTTCCAGCATCACATAACTATCAGTAATTGAATCAATACAGCTATATAGTTCAACTCATCTTAAATACTAGAAAACCTGTACCAAATTCTCTTCAAGCTGATTGTTCATTTTAATCTAAGCAATATGCATGTGAACGATCATAAATGTTATCTTTTTATCAGTATATAGGCACTTTTTGTCTTCTATCATAACATTTCACTGAGATTGGAAATTTTAAATATTTTCACATATTTGTATACATGTGGGGGAATGGTTCAGGGCAGTATAAGATGAAGACATCCCAACATGACGGAGAGAGAGAGAGAGGCTAAACTCTGTCTTCTCCATGGCATGTATAACCTACATTCTCTCTTTCTTTGCCATATTTCTCTGTTAATAAACTTTTCTATCATCTTTTATTAAAATAAATAAATTAAAATTTAATAAAGCTACATTAATATCTTGTCTTTCTTTTTATTTTCTAGTTAAGGGATTTGCTAGGCTATCCAGGTTTAGTTACGTCTCCAGAACTTGTTTTGGTTCATCTTTTTTTTTTTTTCCCTCAAGGCTGGAGCCTTGAACTTGAGACCTGAGCACTGTTCCTGGCTTCTTTATGCTCAAGGCTAGCACTCTACCACTTGAGCCACAGCACCACTTCTGGCTTTTTCTGTTTTTGTGGTGTTGAGGAATTGAACCCAGGGCTTCATGCATACTAGGCAAGCTCTATGTCACTAAGCCACATTCCCAGCCCTTATTGGAGTTTTTTGTTTTGTTTTGTTTTGAGATTGAGTCCTGAACTTTTTCATGAGAACAGCTCTGGACTATAACCTTCCTACTATCAATGCTTTCTGCATAGCTAGGATTTTAGGCTTAAGCCTCCACACTCAGAATGCCCTCCTGTATATTACTTAGTAGCTTCATTTGTCATTAGTAAATGCTGAGTACCTATGCTATGATTGCAAATTCAGGTACCAGAAGTAAAAATAAACTAAAATTTAAAGATAGAGGACCTATGGACCTGGAAGAAACCTTACTTTACATAAAATTAGTGTTTACTAAATTAGATACAGTTTTAATTACAATCTTCATTAATCCAATCATTTGTTCAAGAAAAGAAATGAATATTCACATGCAAAATATAGTAGTAGGACTTATAAGAACTTTAAAAATCTATGAGCCCAACCACCACACATTTCCACTTCCCAAATAAAGAATGTTTTCCTTACATCAGCTCTATTGCTTATTTTAATTTTTGGTTCATGAGTATAATCACTGTAGTATAATTCTTTGTTCATGGCATTCTGAGAAATTAATGACAAGAGAAAGTTGTATAAAACAGTGGCAGACAACTTGCACAATTGAATTGTTTTCCTAGAGCACTAAAATTGGAACAGTTTGTAATATGGAGGATAGATCTGGCTAGCACCATCATTGGTTGTACTATCTGGCATCTTGTCTTGATAAGTGTGCCTGAATTCCTAGAGGAAGGGAAGTCCCATCCCCAGGTAATGGGTGTTCCTGAATCCTTGGAGATAGGAGTCAGCACTTGGCCTATAGGATACTGAACCTGTCAGTCAAATGCCTGGGCCTGGGAGCTTCCTGAGACCGTGGCCCCTGAGATGACCCTATTTAGGGTCATGGCCAGCTCAGGCACCATCATACCATGCCATGGTCTCCATGGTTGCGTCCTGTGTCCTGTTTCCTGGCTCATCTCCGGTTACCATTGTGTCCCAAGTCAGCTGTCCATTGGAGTTGGATTGGTTTTTTTGGTATTAATTTCTTATTCTTGCTTTCCTCTCTGGCCTGTTTCCAGGCAGTGTTAAATGTATATGTGGCCTGCAGGCCTTTGTAAAAAGTACCTACCAGCAGACTGCTAATGCTCTAACAAGAACTCCAAAATTTGATCCTTTAATATGTGGCTTCTCGGATAATTTACTATATAACAAGTTAATGTCTCCATATCTTCATTACACACAATAATCTTAGACACCCTGTTGAGATTCTGTGGTCAGTGACTTTTACAACTATGTCAACATCCTTTAATCTTTGGGATCAAGTGGCTTTCATTTATTCAGTGTTGTACCTTGAGGAGTCTCTTTGAGCTTTTCTTTAATTTAATTTTATTTTTTTTTGCCAGTCCTGGGGCTTGAACTCAGGGCCTGAGCACTGTCCCTGGCTTCTTTTTTTGCTCAGGCCTAGAACTCTACCACTTGAGCCACAGCGCCACTTCCGGCTTTTTCTATATATGTGGTGCTAAGGAATGGAACCCAGGGCTTCATGTATGTATAGGAGGCGAGCACTTTACCATTAGGCCATATTCCCAGCTCTCTTTGAGCTTTTGTATGTGAAAAATCAATAGATTTGATGGCATTCATTGGTGGAATGTGGCAAAACTATGACACTAGAAAATCCCTGGGATACTTCAAATGATATTTCTAGACAAGCAACTATAAGGAATTACAGCTTGAATTCCTGGCTGATTTTGGCACTTTAGAAAGATGAGCTATTATTGTTATGGTGTTCAAATATTTCTCTGGAGAAAAGAAATACTTCTTCATACAAACAGTTCTTGGCTACTGAAATAAAAATGTATTTTCTCAAATACTTTGCACTGAGTGGGTATACTCAACATGATGCTTGTTCTTTCCTTGGGACTATTCTTCGGAATTATATCTCTGATTCCCATTCCGTCTGCATGTGTATCAGAGACAATGTTTGTGTTTTCTGGATGTGTCATATAATTTAAGGGAATAACCTAGCAGTGGCTCTTGCTCAAGTGCCTCCAAGTTCCTTCTTGGAATTAAAATATATATATACATATTTATATATATATGCACATATATGCATATATATTAGAGTCTATTATATAAAACTTATATAATATATTATGTATATACTCTATGTATTACTGTATATACATACATATGAATATATATATATCACAACTTTCCTTCTTGAAATATACTGCTTCAATTGAACAGTATTTTTCTTATAATAAATGTTATGTTTATAGTTATAGTCTCAATCTGTAGATCTCAAAAAAGTAAACTTCATTTAAATTAAGTAATATTTTGTCAACATAAAGATGTTTTATTCACTAGCTAAATTCTTTTTACTACTTGGGACCATTACCCTGTCATCTAAGTAACTTAGGACTACCTTTAATCAGGTGTATGTGCCTGCTGGCATTTGGTGCCTAGACAATGTCTCAGTGATTACAGCTCCCCCCAGTACAGTAGCATTTGTGCCTTTTGCAATTTCATTTTCTTTTGACCAAAGAAGCTCCTCCTAATATTTTACTGATACTTTCTATTTACTGCATGACAAAACTAGCTTATAATACTTTATGTCAAAAGACATTTTTGTAGAGTTTGTTCAAAATTGATTCTTCTGTCATTGTTGTCTTCAAAAAGTTGTTAATAAAAGAAATGCAATGTTAATGAAAGAAATAAAAACACATAGAATGGGGATCCACTGTTTATCAAGCTCACTTGGTATTTTCATCTAGAAACCATAGCTTCAGCAGATACATAGTTACACTAATTCATAAAACAAATCTCATGAAAGGTACCTGACTTCCAGACAGACCATGATTTAAGGTGTTGTTGAAAGATCCTCAGCTCTTGTTATAAACTACATGTTTGGTACTTGTTTTGTCTGCTTCAGAAAGAGGAAGGATTGGTTGACAAGGTTTAAACTTATGGCTCCAGGCAGTCTCTGTACTTTCATTTGGATTTTTAGATCACTGTGCCAAGTCGCATCGCTCTCAGAAACATGGGTAATGATTATACCAATCAAGCTGACATTCCAGTAATAAGAATTTCACGAAGCCTCACTTATACCTTCAACCATGTTATTGTTTAATCTCATCATGTGAATCAAGTTGAATAAGAGCCATTTCTTTGTTCTATCCAATATCAATTATAAATAATTTTATTTAACTCTGCTGCAATTGTAGGCTATTTTCCAAAGACATTTGAACTTGCTTTGAAAAAATATTTCAATATTACTGCATCAATGAAACAAGGCTAGGGTTTCTTTTTATTATGAAAAATGTTATACAATTTTCTAAAACACTCAGAAGCCTGTGTAACAATATTTTCAGTTCTCAAAAGGAAAGACCCTATTGTTCACAAAATTAAAATTAGGCCTAGGTTCTGATTGCTCTTCCTGTAGTTAATAACTCAGGAGACTAAGACCTGAAGGACCGGAGACTAAATTGAGCCTGGGCAAAGAAGTCATTGAAGAGCCATCTCCAAAATAACCAACAAAAATATAGGCTGTTGTGATCCTCTTCTGTGATTTGCCTAAACCTGTGCTAATTATTCCCTATGAGGGAGACCATAGAGTCCATGCTTCTTTGGGTCTGGCTCACTTCACTTAGTATAATTTTTTTCCAAGTCCTTCCATTTCCTTACAAATGGGGCAATGTCATTCTTTCTGATAAAGGCATAAAATTTCATTGTGTATATGTACCACATTTTCCTGATCCATTCGTCTACTCAGGGGCATCTGGGTTGGTTCCAAATCCTAGCTATGACAAATTGGGCTGCGATGAACATTGTTGTGCTGGTGGCTTTAGTGTGTTCTTGTTTGTGGTCTTTTGGGTAGATGCCCAAAAGTGGGGCTGCTGGGTCATAAGGAACTCTATGTTTAGCCTTCTGAGGAATCTCCATACTGCTTTCCATAGTGGCTGAACCTGTTTGCATTCCTACCAACAATGAAGTAGGGTTCCCTTTTGGTTACATCCCCTCCAACATTTGTTATTGTTAGTTTTCTTGATATAGGACATTCTTACTGGGGTGAAATGGAATCACAATGTTGTTTTGATTTGTATTTCTTTTATGTCCAGTTATGTAGAGCACTTTTTCATATGTCTCTTGGCCATATTCATTTCCTCATCAGAGAAGTCTCTTTTTAAGTCGTTAGCCCACTTGTTGAGGGGGCTATTGGTTCCCTTATGAACACATAAGATGATGCTAAGTGAAATGAGGTCCATGATATGGAAATTATTGTTATATCACTGTTGTAACTACTTTCAACGTGCTATGTGTAACCGCAGCTTCTATTATTGATGATTTTCTTGTATCACCTTAATGTGGTGTACCTGAACTATCTCTATATCTTATCTGAGCACATTCAAAACCGTGTATACTGGTATTAGACCTAGAAAACTGAAAGGGAATACCAAAATCGAGAGACACAGGGTAAAAAAAGACAAACGACTACAAAAGCAATACTTGCAAAACTGTTTGGGGTAAATGTACTGAACAACTCACAGGGGCAAAGGGAAAGGGGGAGCAAGGAGGTGGGAATGAGGGAGAAGGTAACAAACAAGAAACGTATCCAATGCCTATCGTATGAAACTGTAACCTCTCTGTCCATCAGTTTGACAATAAAAATTTAAAAACAAAAATATAGGCTGATAGCATGAGTCAAGAGGCAGTGTCAGACATGAGTAAGAAAATTGAGAGAGTTCAAGGCATTGAGTTCAATCCTCTGTACCAGAGAACTGAATAAGAAATTAATCCCCAAACCAAAACCCAGTTGAACACACTGAATAGAGAATGAGAATAACAGAAAATATATATTTACACAAGTAAATAAATAGTACTGTCAATAATACATGCATATATAGTTTACTAAATGAAATAAAAATATGCAATATTAACCATTTTTCCTTATGTTTCAATTATAGTCAATGGCAAATTAATCTCATTTCTAGACTCCATAAAAGGTGACTTTCAAGATACTAACATTACAAAAATAGTCGAAAGCTTGAGAATAATTTTTAAGAATATTTATTCTACTATGATAAGAACTTTAACTAAATAGAATTGTTACATCCATCTTCTGGAGGGAGGGAAAAGAAAGAATTTACATTATGATCTCTTTTGTAAGGGTTGTATATTCTTTCATTTTGATTTCTATTGTCTTTAGATGCTTATGAAAGTTTTGTTTTTTTTCAGGGAAAATGATGGCAAGACATGTCACTTCTACTTATTCATTCCTAATTCTATCCTATTTTATATTTAATTTGAGTAAATGTAAATTTATCAAGGATAAAATTGTTTGAAATCTTTAAAGTTTTCAATTATAAGCTGTGTTCTTTCACATGTTTTCTTTCTCCTAAATATCTCCAAGTTGAAGTATACTAGATATTCAAATAGTCACATTTCTAAATACCTACACAAAATAAATTCATATCAGTTTACTGAAGATAAATTTGATTTGCAAATATCTGAAAAAAATTTACTTAGTGAATTGTACTGGTAAGTGAGCAAGCTTGTAGTAAATAGATTTTTCAGAGTTCTCTTCTGTGCAGAATATTTGTATTATGATGTTTTTTTTAAAATACCTTTGTGTACTTCTCTTTACATGAGATAAGGAGGGCATCAATCTTGAGGGTTTCTTTCCTAATTTTGAGAAGGTGAATGATGAATTTCACTAGAACAATATGCCAATTTAGGTATTTTAAGAGAATGTAGTCTATAAAACAGAATGGATTGTGAAATACTTAAATTCCTTTATCTTCTTCGCAAGTACAGGGGTTTTAATCGAGCTGACTTACTTGATTTGCTGATATTCCCCATGTGAGTCATGTTTCCAGCCCTAGATTTTACTACTTTAGAGATGGAGTTTAATATATATTTCTGCCTGAACAGGCCTCTAACAAAATCCTCCAAATTTCAGCCTCAGTTGCTTAAATTACAAGTGCATATCACTTTCTTGGGAGAAATAGCTAAATTTTAATTCAATGGTTAGAAATGTACCATTGACACAATAATCATTGTATTTCTACTTACTTTTTTCCCAATTTATGTGTATTAACTCCTAATTTGTCAGTAAATTTATTGCTTTCTCTATACATTTTCACACATAGTACTCTTCAAACATGTTCATTCTTACATGACAAGAAAAAATCCTATTGCATTTGAAGATGCAAATTAACATCTGACATATCTTACACTATCCACATAGTTATTAGAAGCATCTAAATGAAATCCACATCTTATATTTGTTCATGAGTTGAACCTCATACCTTTCTGACTATTCTTCCATTAATTTTCTTTATCTTAAATTAAGAAGCAATTGGTATAATCCTAAAAGTTATGTATGAGAATTAATCCTCTTATAATAAGATGACAAGCTTTCTGTTTTACTAAAATACTCCAGGCCCTTTGTTGCAAGTTAGTATTTGTAAACAATATTTGCAGAATTGAGATTATTCAACTTAGTCATGCAGAAGAGCAAAAATAAGTAAAAAGAATCTGTTTTGTAGAAATTTAGCACATATTTGATAATTCCTAGTCTCTCTTGAACACTACTAGGGATTGTTTTGGTAATACCTTTCCTTATCAAAGTCTTTCTTGTAACTATAGTAAAATTAATATGCAGTGCCTATACACACACACTATACATATATACATACATATTTATATACACACACAGACACACACATTATTCTCAGCATCTGCTATTAATCTTAATCTTAATCGCATAACAGCACTACGAAGAAATTTTATTGTCCTCTATTCACAAAGAAGGAAATTGAAGTACAAAGAGGCTAAGTAGCCAAGGTCAAACATCTGGGAAGAGGTAAGTCTCCTTAGGCTTTTCTGATTGCCTTCACAATAGAGCTCTTGAAATGTAGCTCCTTAGATCTTCATTCCCTTGGCTTTTATTATTTAGCTGAATGCCATAATATTTCATGAGAAGAAATGTCAAAAGTATATAAAGACATACTTGTATCTTGCCACAAAGTCAGAATTTAATCACAACAAATTTACAAACTATTTTAATTTTATTGCCTTTAGTTCACTAATTACTAGTGATGTCTCATGGTAGCCTAAGTTCTTGTCAAAACAGCTCCCATGGGTGCGTGCACATGTGTGTTCAGGTCTTATTCCTTGAACACAGGACCTGTGTGCTTCTACCTGAGCCACAGATCCAATTCTAGTTTTTTTGTTGTTGTTTGATTTGGCTTTGTTTTGTTTGGTGGCTAGTTGAATGTGTCTAATGGACTTTCCTACCTGAGCTATCTTCAAACTGTGATTCTTAGATCTCAGCCTTCTAAGTAGCTTGGATTACATGCACGAGCCAATGGTGCCTGTTTTAATTACTAGTATTAACACTCAAATCACACTTTACTGTTTACACTAATATGAAAGGTGATTATGAAACAGTTAAATTGGCCCAGTGTGGGAGGTCTAGTCCTTGGCAAATGCAAGGGAAGTTATAACAAGTGTTTAGGGAAGATAGTGTTAATAAACAGTCTCTGTGCAGCAATGCTGATTCAAGGTGCTGAGCTGAGCTGATTCCAAGCACAGAGAGAATTGAGTTTTGGTCTGGAGATTGTTTTTAGACTTATGGGATCCTGATGAAGGAGAAAAATTGAAGTGGGTCAGGTCAAGTAGGAAATCAAGCTAACTGAAGTCTGATGGACAGAGTCTAAAGTTACTGTCATGTTGATACTGACACACACCCCAGATGACCCAGCCTGTGTGTGCACACACAACCCAGAACAAGAACTCTCTACATATGACTCTACGGAAGTAATTGCATCAATTCTGTATCTTGGGTGTTTGATAAGGTAATGAGTGTGGTGTTTCTTAAATGGACTTGATAGGACCATGTATCAAGGTGCTTTCCATTTCATTTGAAAAGTTTGTTAGTGGTAGTGTTTTATTTGGGTAATTAAAATATTTACCAGATTATGATATATACTAGGTTGTAATTGTTAAATTGCACAAACAAGATGTAAAATCATCCTATCTTGGTACTTATGCTCAAAGTGTATCACTTTAAGTCAAAACTATGATTGTATATAATAGAGCGAGTCAAGTCCAGGCAGCACCTTAGCACAGCTTTTCTATACATCATGGAGTCAGGAGAGCTGGTCCTCCAGCCTGTTTTCTTATAAGGCACACTGTGCTTGTACTACTATCTATGTGTTAATGGTTTATTAATTGAATAGATAAATGAATGAAATCTATCTTTAATAATAAACTTTCTCCCTTGCTGCAAAAATGTCTACCTCAGTCATGTGTTATTTTCCAGTGGGAATCTGACATGTGGAAGGCATTGTTAGTTTAAACATGAGGACCAGAACCAAAACTTCCTCACAGAGTTCTCAAATTGACACTGAGGAATTATACCCTCGATATGTATTGTATAAAACACACATTCTGGTACTGCATTTTTATTTTTTGTGTTTCAGAAGTTGCATGTAAAAGTAAATGCACAAAGAGAGCTTGCATCAATGGTTCTGGGAGTACGGGGTAGGGACTGTTACAGGATCTAGTTAACTGTTCTGTATTTTCAAAAGAAAAATATATTACATTTACTTGTGCAACTAAAAGTTAACTACAGTCACGTGTCACTTAATGGTAGGACCCACTCTGAAATGTACTGCTAGATGGTTACCTTGTTGAAATATCACAGAGTTACTGACACAAACTTCTAAGGTACATAGGTTGCTGACCGGAAGTGAAGAGATAAGATGAGCACTTGATGTCTGAAGCTGCTATTCACACAATATGAATTATTGGTTTATAACAAGCATTTGACAAGTTGCACAGAACTGAAATATCAGTAAAAGCTATACTATAGTACACATATAAGCTGGTATATACATGAGCTACATATGTATAGAATATATGTATAGAATATACATACGCTATATAAACTAGTGCTATAGAATTTTATTGCCAAGTATCATGTGGTATGCCTAATTATTTGTACTCTGTATTTCTTTTTAGGATTGATGGTGTCAAAGGTTTGTTTATACCACCACCATATAATCACGTAAGTAATGCATTGTCCTTTGACATTGCAACAGGAACCACATTACTAGGTGATAGAAATTTTTAAGCAGTTTGAAATCTTGTAAGGCCACCATCCTCATGTATATGGTAAATCACTGACGAGAAAGTCCTTGTGCAATGAATGACTTATAGCTAGTGAACTACTTTATCCCTAAAGTTATTTTACATGCCATTATTTTTATTCCTCATAATTTTGCTTGCTAGGTAGCCTTTCTGGCTCAGAAACAAAAACATTTTTTCTTGTTTTAAAGATCTGTGAACAACCTGCAATTTACCTTTATCCCTTACTAACAGACTTCCTTTTTGTAACTATTCAGGGCAACCCAGAAGGACTAACAAAGAAGGAAGCAGGGGATTTCCTGAGGTATGTTTGCTAATCCTGTCAGCAGCATCCTAGTAGGAGTTGAATCAGCATGGAGTTTCTGTGCCTTCACAGCCAGCTTCATTGTGGCCCTCACTGGAGGAAGCAGAATACCTTCCTCAAGTCTGAGCTCCAAAACCACATAACCTTCTGAACTCAGTTGTGACAGCAATAACTTCTAGACTCTGTCCTTTCAGCTTTGGAAGTGGTGGGAATGGGTATAGAGCTGTGGTTCAAGTGGCAAAGCACCAGCTTTGAGCAAAAAAGCTAAGGGACAGAGTCCAAATACCAAGTTGAAGTCCCAGTACTGTCACAAAAATATAGATACAAAATAATTCTCTGTAATTACTCATACTCATATTTCACTGAAATTCTTCCTGCCTTCAATACCACTGTGACTAATTCCCAATATTAAAGTTCATTTGTTACATATATCATGTGATTTTTTTCTTCTGACCAAATCCTCTTTAATAGGCTCATGTATCATAATTTCCCTGGCTATTCCAGTTCTTTGCCTCCTGCGCTCACTTTCTTTACTTCCTTTCTCTTCCACATTCACCTGATTTCCAAAAACTGCCAAAATTTAGCAGATCTCAAAAATGTATCTTGTCTTTTTTATGAAAATCAAAATGTACCAGTGGAAAATAGGTTTTAATCAGAACTCTTGCATTTAAACACTTGATCTACTCTTTGCTTCTCTAAACCTCAGAAGGCTTGGTGGATGACTGGGTTAGTACACTGAGAGCATTAACTGAAGACTGTCAATACTTTTCAGCACAATATGGCAGAGGAAATTACAACCTTCATTTCTTTTTCACAATTATTCTGTTGTCTCTTTCTGTATTGCAGAGGGAGGATAGTTCATTTTCAAGATAGTGACTAGTGAGAATCACTGCTGCATTTGTTCACCATTTATCCCACCATTTCTGTGCTCCCCTTACCCTCTTCAAATCAGATAAACTTACACATAAGACAAAAGATACAGAAAACAAGAACAGAGATAAAAGAAAACAAAGCAAAAGAAAAAAGAAAAATAAGAATAAACCTGTTGTTTCCATATCTTGGAGTTTATTTCAATAAACACCAATACAACTTGGGGTGGGGAGTTGAGAGGAAAAAAATGGGAGAAAATGAGGGAAGAGGTGACATGGTTCAAAAAGAAATGAAATCATTATCTGTCCTATGTAACTATAACAATAACATTAAAAGAAAATATAGAAATGAAATAAAGAATTCAGCAAAATTTATAATGAATAAAAAGATACAAGCAATATTTATATTGTGCTTTCATATATGTAATGTAAATCTTATACATGTATCTCACATTGTATACCATTTAATGTTTGCAAAGTTTCATCATATATAATTATATTTGGCCTATTTTTATAGTTTATGGATGTGTTATATATAATTTTATGTTATAATTACAATACATGCATTCCATTACTACTCTTATCTATTTTAACTCTATTTAAATTTTTTCCATCACTTATTATGAATAACTTATTTTTTAATTTCTCCAAAATCCTAAAAGAATTTTTAATAAAAATAGGCATGCCATCTTTTCCATTATTTCTTAGAAATTACTTCTAAGGAAAATAAAGTAATATTTATATATGATCTTGATTTTCATAGATAACAGCCTTATTAAGACTCTAAGAAGAAACCTATCTGGGTATAAAGAAAGATATCAAAATACAAACATAGAAAATGACTTAAATTAATATGTGACATTTATATGGTAAGATTGTAAAATGCTTATTTCAGTGATAAAAATCTGTGATCAGTAGAATTATCACAACTCCAGTGCTTAGACAATGATAGAAGGTATTCCTTTACTTGTCTAGCTTTTTATAATGTCTTAAAATGCAGACGGTGATTTTTAGCAATTTTTACTATACATTGTGATAAACTAAGCACAAGCTGTATATCATTCTTCTATAACTTAGCAACACTTACCAAAATTTGGGTCATCTTCTCCAAGCAACATGTACAGATTTATGAAGATAACTTTTTTTTTACAAAAAATATTACTATGAATTATAATAAACTACAGACAGACTCTACACCATTTTTGCCTCGTTCAGCAAGACTGGCCAAACCTTGGGTCATCCTCCCCAAGCATAATGGAAAGATTTTTAAGGTAGTTTTTTGTATGTTTTATGTTTTTCTTTCTTCAGTTTTTGCCTTGAGTTTCACCTTGCTCAAATAACATAGTAACTGCATTTAGGTATGTGTAAAAAAAGATATTAATGAGCTCTTTAGTACCTAAAGATACTTTTGTAGCTTTTTCTTTTCTTTATTCTTTTTGGCCTCCTGGGGCTTGGACTTGGGGCCTGAGCCCTGTCCCTGGCTTCTATTTTGCTCAAGGATAACACTCTACCACTTGAGCCAAAGCACCACTTCCAGCCTTTTCTATTTATATGGTGCTGAGGAATTGAAGCCAGGGCTTCATGCATGCCAGGCAAGCATTCTACTACTAAGCCACATTCACAGCCCACTTTTCTATCTTTGAAAGAGTAAAACTTGGGCTGGGGATATGCTTAGTGCTAAAGTGCTTGTCTAGCATACATGAGACACTGGGTTTGATTCCTTGGTACCACATATACAAAATAAATAAAATGAAACATAAAGAAGAAAAAACTTTTAAAAAAGTAAAATTTCTTTTTTGTTCATTTATATACTTTAAAAATTTTAATTATTATTGATAAATTTAATCACCTAAAATTTCTTTCATTGTAGTTTTGTTTGTATATGTTTTGTTTTGTTTGTTTGTCAGTTGTGGGACTTGAACTCAGGACCCGGGCACTGTCCCTGAGCCTATTTACCCAAGGCCAGCGCTTTGCCATTGTGAGCCATAGTGCCACGTTAACCTAAAAATTCTGTGTTCTACTCTACTATTTTTGAAAATGTCTAGCCTACATGGCTGATGTAAACAGAACATGTGACAAATTTTGCAAATTCTCAGTTTAGTTAAATGTTGGTGTTTCAAATAATTCTCTGATGATGCAAACTACATTAAAATTATTTTATATGACAAATACTAGACAGTGAATCAAATGTTGAAAATGTCGAGAAATAGCTAAATACATTTCAAAAATAATACTTAACAATCTATGTTTAAATTAGACTAAATAAAAGGATAATGGGGTCTAATTTTGAAAATAAAAGAATTGATAGCTTTGAAAATACTACAGGGTATGTACTACAGGGTATGTTCTGTGTATTTTTGTTGTTATTCTAAGGCACTTTGCATGATATTTTATACAGAAAAAATGTTTGTTGTTAATGAGTAAATAACTAAGCCAATGATTACTATTTTCTTGGATTTATATGCCATATTTACATATGGCATATTTACATGCCATATGTTGATATGGCAGAATTAAATCCAGTCAGTCAACAGTAACTTAGCAGTTATGGTAGGTATTCTGTCGTAATCAAAAATACTATACAGAACTATGAATATGATATATGATTCTATGAATTTAGAGTCTAAAGAGAAATACTTATTAAAAATAACTTTTAAATAAATCTAAAAGTATCTACATGAACATGTGATATTTTGCTAAAGGAAATGATACTCTAGAACTATCTTAAAAACAAAAAGCTCCTAAAATCTAGATGAAAATGTTATCTTGCATGCATATGCATATATAAATGGTCATAAAGTTTTTTTAAAGCCTTGAAGTGAAATATACATTGTTCAAAGATATTCATATGTTCTACAACTATAGGAAAACAGGGAAATGACTAATTTTTAAAGTCAAAATACCAAGACAATTACATATTCTTATATAAGTTGCAAGTGAAAGTTATTATTAATATCCTTTTGATAAATAAACTATACAACTTATGGAAGGAGGTTCGAGAGGGAAAAACTGGGAAAAATCGAAGGAAGAGGGAGAGGTGACATTGTTGAAAACAAAATGTACTTATTACCTGATTTATGTCACCATAATCCCCTGTACATCACCTTTACAAAAACAATAAAAAATACCCTGATTTTGTGAAGTAGTCCATAAATAGATGCCTGTTTTATGGTTCAAAAATCAATCATGTCTATAATATTTCACATATGAGATAATAAATAGATGTTTATGCTCATATAGACTAAGTCAATTTTGATGGGTTATATTAAATTTGAGTTGTCTGGAAAACATGCAACAATTTGTGTCACATAGATATATGGAAACAAGAACCCACAATAGAGAAAACATTTATATTATGAGAAATGTATATTTTATGCACATGTATGCAATTCTAAGAACTCATACCTAAGTATGTTTATGCATATAAAGCCATCATTCACAATAATACATTGAGGAAATGATGTATGAAATAACGAAATCTGAAGGTCTTATAATTACAGTGCAAAGTAAAGCATCAAGCCAACACTGAAATGATTTAAAGAGAGAGCAATAATACAGATTCTAGCTCTGAGGCAGAAGCAAACAAAGCCAGGAAAAGTATAATTCAGAATCTGACTTTTGAAAAGGTGAATAACAGACTCAGAATACAATTTAGAGTTGAATACGGGAGTACTATATTATAAAACATTGGAATGCTCTAAATATGCTTTCATGCTGTACACCTGAGCTGATTAAATAAAATTTGGGATATCTCACTTCCCATGCCTACCTGACCTGGCAAGAGAGTGTGGGGACATGAGTCTGTGAATAAAGAGTCCATGGACACAGAGCAGTGAGCTATCTTTGCCTTAAGAGCAGGTTCAGAGACTTTCAGACTCAGCTTCAACTTAAGGAACATTCAGAAATTGGAAATAAAAACAAACAAACACTGACATCATGTATGCAAAGACTCTAAAGAGCAATGCCCACATAAAGCTGAAATTTCCAAAGGCTGTACTCTCCGTGAGGACAGAAGAAAAGAGAAAAGTGTTCTGTTAGAAGAAGGAACACACAATGGCTATAATGCACGAAGTACTACTACTACTACAAATAATAATAACAATATTAATAATCAATGAAAATGAAGAGGAAAAAGAAGGAAGAAGAGGAGGGGGACATGGGGGAAGAAAAAGGAGAGGGCAAGCACAAAAAGAAAAAGAGAAAAATTCTGGCAAGGTGATTTGTATCTTTTTATTCTTCTAGGAATTAAACTAAATGTTTTACTAAAGAGTAAATTAATTTCTGAAAAGAAGCATAGGTCCTGCTATGTCTGCTCGTATATGTGTTTGTGGTTGCTAACACAAGTCCACTGATTTAATAACTTTGCTATTTAATTCGATAATGTTTTCTGAACTGGATGGCTTTTGTATTCTCTAAATTGAAGCTGCTTTAAATTACCATGAGAAAAGTAGCTCTTACTCCATTTACAAGCCACATGGTGATGAGCATTCTTGAATTGGTTTCTCTATTTCTTAACCACAGACCTACAGACGAGTTTGAATTAGATCCAAAATATATGGGTACTTAAAAGCACACAGGGGGCAGGCTGAAGTTAGTGGGGAGCTCTAGAATCACAGGCACATGACAACTAGAAATTAGCAAACTAATTTGGATGGAATTGAACCACATCTTTGTTTGAATTTTAGTTACTAAGTCTTGTTTATACAATAAGCCTGGAGCTGAAATTCTTAAAAAATTATTGGTGAATGTCAACTAGCTTCATTTATTTCCCTTATGCACATCTTTACAAGCTTTAGGATTTGATGTTATAGCTATAATAATGTGTGTGTGTGTTGTTGTTGTTGTTGTTGTTTCATTTTCGACTGAGACTGAACAACAATTCTCAGTCAGTTTGGCCAACATAGTGCAAAGAGGAATCAACTAAATCCCATCCCCATTTCCAAGAGCTTTCAATGCAATGGTTTTGCACGCCCTGGATTGGCTGGATCGGTACAGTACAGGAAAAACAAACATTGAGTAATTGTGCAGGTGAGACTTTGTCAGATGCACCCAGTATTAAAAGATACATTCTTGGGCTGGGAATATGGCCTAGTGGCAAGAGTGCTTGCCTCGTATACATGAAACCCAGGGTTCGATTCCCCAGCACCACATATATAGAAAATGGCCAGAAGTGGAGCTGTGGCTCAAGTGGTAGAGTGCTAGCCCTGATCAAAATGAAGCCTGAAAGCCAGGGACAGTGCTCAGGCCCTAAGTCCAAGGCCCAGGACTGGCAAAAAAAAAAAAAAACAAAAAACAAAAAACAAAAAACTCATTCTCTTGTATGGACCATTTCATTTTATTTCCACTATTTTCACATTGACTTGTGTTTTCTTGTCTTCTTCAACTTAGATAGTATCTGACTAATACTTTGAAACCTTTGAAATTGTCCTCTCATTTTCAAACCTAGTTTGTCCTGTGTGTTTTGTCTATACAGAAATATGTCAGTCACTTAAAATTGTGGTCACATCTCATCTTATTCTAGTGTACTGAGGCCATACTAATCCCTCTGTGAAGGTAAATTTCTAACTTGCACACTTTGTAGTACATCTACCTGGTCGCCCTGATAGTAAAGTACAGCCAAACCTTGGGTGCCAGTGAAGGGGAAGGCATGATGTCAGATAGGTGGCACAGCATCTTCCTGGGTCTCTCTAGCAATAGCTTGGTCTGTGGTTTGTACTCATTTGTAAGAGGCCTGGACTTCCCTGTCCAGAGATGACTCATGCACTGATGTGAATGTATCCTCCAAGCTTTAAGCCTATAACTAAGGAAGCATCAAGTGTCCTGGACCTCCTTTCTGACAGCATGTGTCCACTGCTGGGTGCGTCAGTGCTCTGTCCTCCAGACCCTTCAAGTCAGATGAGACCCTCAGCCTCCCACACTTAAGAAAAAGTACACAGTCAATCAGGGCCCTAAAGGATAGAGACCTGATCCTGGAAACTGCATCTTAGTGGTTAGCTAACAGGACCGACATCTCAAATTGAGATCTTCTGAATCATGAAACTTCCATTGCCTCCTGCCCTTGCAAAGAAAATGTCACATCAAAGAATGGCAGAAAAGCTTTGCCTGGTATTCAACAGAAAGAGGATGAATACCCATAAAATAGAAAGAACTCAAATAAGCATGAAAGGAAAAAAATAGTCCAATTAATAAATGGAAAAACTAATTGAACTAATAGTGCTCCAAAGAAGACCAAATAGCTAATCTTTACATCTTGTTACTTTTACATAAATGACTCAGGGGTCAAGCAATTATTTGGTACTTCAGCCATGTTCATCTGTCTGTGAACTATAGGGTCTCACAGAACCTCAGGCTTGAAGCCTTAATTTTGCCATTTCAAAATGTCCTGGGCTTCATTTTTGGAGGCAATGTGCAATGAAAGATTAAAGCCTGTCTGTGAGCAGAGGCAAGATCGGGAGCCACATTGCACATACCCACAAGCAGTAGGCACAGGCTGGCTGCGGCTTGTGGGCATGTGAAAGGCACATAGGCAAATGAGCTGACATGGCACACAACAACGTGCCTTGGATAAATTCAGGACACCACCCCCCAAAGATACTTCCAATCCAAAACTCGAGACCAAATGGAAGGCAACAGTGGCCACAGAAAAGGGAGGACACTGTGTGGGGAAGAGTGGGACCTGTGGTGGGAGGGTGGCTCTGTTTCTAGAGATATTCCATCTCTTGGAATGTTTACTGCAGCTACAAAGTATACCATCATGAAATAAAAATCCACCCCTGGACATTACAGTAGAAAGTACCACAGAATTTTGAAACATACTTAGGGTCTCAGTATCTCAGGTTTTGGAATCTCATGCAACCTTGCAAAATATGTAAAGACTCAAAATAGAAATGTCCTTTCATTACCATTGCAATATTAAAAAATAGCTTTATATAAAGCTTAGATGAACCTATAATAAACAAAAGAAATGGTTTTAAATTAACTTATTTCATTATAACTGAAGATACTCCAATAGTGTATTTGATTTGATATTTTGAATTGTACATAAATAATGAAACTGCTTTGTTTCTTATGTGATTACACAAGGATTGACAAAAGATACATTTTCATTGTTTAAATTAATTTTTAAATTCAATTCACACAAAATTTATCTTTATAAAGAGTTTAAGATTTTTATTGGGAAATTTGTATTTCCAAATATGTCTCTAAACATGATTCTTGTTATCAGAGCCTGTAAAAAAGTTCCAGCAGAAGAAATATTCTTCTTAAAATTAAAAACCACTTATGACTTTTAATTTCCTAGGAGTGATTAGTGTTTCTTCCTCACATATTAATTTTAAATACAGTTTCTATGAGCATAAATTCCAGGGATCAGTAAATTTGTAGAAAATTTTGACTTATGGTCAATCAAATAACAGAGTAAGAATATATTATTTTTATAGAATTATATAAAATTATAACATTGGTTTTATAAATTATAAATAATCTCATGTATCACCCTTATTCCTATTATATTTTACAAATAATCAAATCTTTTTTTTTTTTTTTTTTTTTTTGCTGGTCCTGAGTCTTGGACTCAGGGCCTGGGCACTGTCTCTGGCTTCTTTTTGCTCAAGACTAGCACTCTGCCACTTGAACCACAGTGCCACCTCTGGCCTTTTCTATAGATGTGGTACTGAGGAATCAAATCCAGGGCTTCATGTATATGAGGCAAGCACACTTGCCACTAGGTCATATTCCCAGACCAATAATCAAATCTTATAAAGGAATTTTAAAAATATTTTGCTACTTTTAAGAACGAGTTACAAAACAAAATGTCATACATTTTTCATTTTACACTGGGCAGTTCAAATTATGTATGACTTTATTTACTACCAGGACATTATTAATTATTAATAATTATTATTAATGCTTTCCTCTCTTATCATATCAACTACAGTGTACTTGGAAGTGCATTTGTTACAAATTCCACTACAGTAAACATTTCCATCTTTTTCTCAACTACCTTTGAAAAGGAGACAAGTTATATAAAGTCTACCAATTCCCACATACAGATTCTTGTAATAAATATTGCCAGTCTTTGGGTTTACTACCTTGTGGTATACCACTGGGAACATACCCAGCCATAACTAAGAGGAATGTCTGAAAACTACGAAGGTAGGCAGCTAGTACGATACACAGTAAACTTGTCAGGGTATTTAATAGTAGGCTGATTTGACTTTAGTTTTAATCTCATTACTTATAAGCAGTTTAATCTTGGACAATTCACTTATATTTGTGGCCAATTTTTATTATCTATAATAACCTAAAATTCTTTAGCTATCTTCCATCTGTAAAATTTTGTATGACAGGTGAATATTTCAAAATATTTAACCATAATGATGGCAAATTACTCAAACATAAATGCTATAAACAAAAATAAAAGTTGAAGATTATAATTTTAAAACAAATAAATGACTACTAATTACTGAAATATTACTGGATAATATATTCTACAAGTGCACCATGGAATCAGTATAGATGTGCTTCTTACAATTAAATGATCTGGTTTTATTGAAAAATGATCAGTAAAGTACTCACACTAAAAATAACCAACAGAAGCTGAAAGAGTCATACATTTTTGGACATTCTGCAGTTTGGCATTTGTTGTTGAACCCACAGTTCCATTTCACATCTTATTTTCAGAACACAGCAGCAGTTACCAAAGTGGAAAATTTCAACTTAAATTTAGAAAATCATTTTGAAATCTACTATGTCTATATTTAAAGGCAAGCATTCAAGAAACTTCCTGATTTATCTACTCACTTACATAGAAAAATGCATTTGTTGTACCAAGAAATGGAATAAAGTCATAAATAGAAAAGTAAGTTCCTTTTTATTTCTGAAGTGTCACAAATCTCTGAGTAGCTACCTCACAGGTATGGCATTGCCTTATGTGTTCTGAAGGAAATGTGTTTCAAAATAACACATTACATTTTCTTCAATAGTGTGGAAGAAATGAACAGCCAAGAGTAGTTCATTACAGTGACCACAATGCCTATTTCTAGTATTATTTTTTTGCAATCATATGTCTGTTTATCCTGGACCTAATCATTTGTTGTTACCAGTCTGCTGAGTTCTGATCTAAAGAGTTCTTTTGAGAGGCCGTTATAAACAAGGGCTTTCAAGATATTAAAAAACAAAAACAAAAAACCCATAGTCAATACTAACATTCTGAGTTGCTGTGTGGAATACTTTGAACAAAGAGATGGATTTGAGATTAGTCTTCCACTCCCATATTGGACTTTATATTTTAGAGGAAACCATGCAAATAAAATTAGATAATTTAGAATGTTAGGCCAAGAAACTGTTCTGGAATACAAACATGTTTTGCTGTAAGTCTTCTCTTGGATTTGATGTTGGCCACAAACTTAACTGAAACTAAAGGGGAAAAGCTGAGTCAAGTCATTTCATCCATCTTTTATGCTGTACAGTGTTTGAATGAGAAAAGGTAACCTGCTACAAATTAAATAAACGAATATTTCACTCAATTATGAAAGAGGAATCAGGAACAAACATAAATATATTTAAGAATGTGTGTGTGTGTGTGTGTGTGTGTGTGTGTGTATGTGTGTGTGTGTCCGTAGCAGAGCTTGAATTCAAGGCCTTGCATCTCCATCAGGTTCGTCTATTAAATCTGGCAATCTACTACTTGGACCACACCTCCAGGAAAGTATTTGGTGGGTTATCTGAAGATATATTTGTGAACTGTCCTCCCAGGCAGGTTTCAAAATGATAGCCTCTTTTCTCAGCCTCCTAGCATTTTACAAATTATCATGGTATGCAAAATACATTACTTAAAGGAAACATATATTTTTTCCCAGAATAACATTATTCAAATTATGTGTTCATGCCTTTTAGAAAAGCATTCTTCGCACTTTGCCATTGATGCTAAACCAGCTTGTGAAAAGAACTATCTTCCATATTTAGTTGCCTAAATTGGAATTTGGGTCATTTAAAGATTTTATAACTGCACATTTAGTTAGTACTTATGTCCAGTTAATTTCTTGGATGTAAGAATATTAAGTATAAAATAATCAACAGTTATTTTGGTTGAATTCTTATATTGAGATGCTAAGGTCTATTACTAGAAAATATGACCTTGATTGCAAGAGAGATTTTTATAGAGTTAATATCTAAATGAGAGCATTTAAAGTGGGTTTGTTCTATTTTTGTACTCATACAAAAAGAAAACTTTGCTTACATATATGTAGGGAAAAAGCCATGTGAAGATGAAAGCAAATGCAAATACCTGTTTTCCTGAATTCTGTGAAATGTCATAAGAACCATCAAGTTTGAGAAGCTTCACAGGCTGTGGGAACTTCAGCTTCTTAAGACAGTTTAGAAAAAGTGTATAATCTTAGCAGCAATTACTCTTGTGTTTTACTAACATCCAGTTGACTATGTTATAATTTGATTGTAAAATGTCCTTATTGGGGCCCTGACAGCTGACTCGTGTGGGCAAAAAACAAACCTAATGTTAAAACCATTGAATGTAATAAAAATTTGTTTTTTTTTTTCTATATGGTAGTTTATTCTTGCAGCTATCAACTATGTGGTTCTGTATTTCTTATTGGAACTTCCATTTTTACTCAACTTATGTTTGTTTGCCTTTTTTTTAGCAGGTTTATATCAGATCCTTATTCTCCTATCTGAGCAATGGTAATATTTCTCTTTGCTCCAACTTTGTGTGGAGATTATGTTACATACTTGACCCTGGAAACACTATCACGGAAATTCCAGATGGAGAAGAATGTACAGAAAGAGATCTGAGAAAGGTGACAAGAATGGTAAACTGTCTGAAAGAAATGTCTAATAGAGAACAGTTGTTAAGAAGCCAAGGAAGAATTGATAGAAACGGTGTCCAAATATTTGCAGACAAGACAAGAAGCAGATTTAATTTTTCTCTTTTCCTAAAGAGCAAGAAAAAAAATAGAACAATGTCAGAAAGTCAGAGAATGAGTAGAATTCATATCCATATAGTGTTATTATATAGGTATGTTTCTTACCTTTTCATGATTCTTTTATTAAGTATCCATTTTTATTCTTTTACTAAAGGGAAACTAAACAGATTACAAAGATGCCAGAATAGAGTATGATGTAGGACAAGTGTCAGGGAGTAGTTTTACTAAGTGTTGTCTTCACTCACTTAGCATATGTAGTCTTCTTTCCTCCATTAATGAGGTATTTGGCTCAAAAAACACAGTAGAACATAGACATGACAAATCACCAAAGCAGTATGTGGTCTTATTGACTATAAGGAAGGTTATGCGTGCTATCCCAGTGCTATTTTTTTTTTTGCTTTGAAAATTCTCTGATATTGCTTCACTACCTTTTATTACATGCCTTACACATGACAACCAAACTTCTATAATTTGTCACTTTTTTTTCTTTTTCTTTTCTTTTTTTTTTTTTTTTTTTTGCCAACCCTGAGCCTTGGACTCAGGGCCTGAACACTGTCCCTGGCTTCTTTTTGCTCAAGGCTAGCACTCTGCCACTTGAGCCACAGTGCCACTTCTGGCCATTTTCTATATATGTGGTGCTGGGGAATCGAACCTAGGGCTTCATGTATATGAGGCAAGCACTCTTGCCACTAAGCCATATTCCCAGCCCTTCCCAGTGCTTTTATTTGCCCTTCTTCCCTCCTTTCCATATTCCTTCTAGGGCTATAAGATATTTTCTTTTTTTAAAAAATAATTACTTAGTGTCAAAGTGATGTACAGAGGGGTTACAGCTTCATACGTAAGGCAGTGAGTACATTTCTTGTACAATTTATTACCTCCTCCCTCATTTCCCCCCCTCCTCCTTTCCCTCTTCCGCCATGACAGTTGGTTTATACCAAATGGTTTGTAAGTATTGCTTTTGAAGTAATTTGTCTTTTTATCCTTTTTGTCTTGATTTTTATATTCTCTTTCCCTTCCCTAGTTTTAATACCAGTATATACAGTATCCGGAATACTCATATGATATACTGTGATAGCACAGGGACCACCACAGGAAGGGGATATAAGAGGATCATCATCATCAACAACAAAATAAGCTACTATTTCACATGGCATATTGAGAGTAATTACAACAGTGATATAACACTGGTTTCCATATTATGGAGTTCATTTCACATGGCATCATCTTATGTATTCATAAGGGCATAGCTACTGGGCTCTTGTGATTCTCTGCTGTGACTAGCCTAAACCTGAGCTAATTATTCCCTATGTGTGAAACCATAGAGTCCATGTTCCTTTGGGTCTGGCTCACTTCACTTAGTATAATTTTTTTCCAAGCCCTTCCATTTCCTTACGAATGAGGCAATGCCATTTTTTTTTCTGATAGAGGAATAAACTTACACTGTGTATATGTACCACATTTTCCTGATCCATGCATCTACTGAGGGGCATCTAGGTTGATTCCATATTTTGGCAATGACAAATTGTGCTGCGATGAACATTGCTGTGCTGGTGGCTTTAGTTTGTTCATGTTTGTAATCTTTTGGGTAGATGCCCAAAAGTGGGGTTGCTGGGTCATAAGGGAGCTCTATGTTATTGTCAAACTGATGTACAGACAGGTTACAGTTTTATATATTAGGCATTGGATACATTTCTTGTACTGTTTGTTACTTCCTCCCTCATTCCCCCCTTCCCCCTCCCCCTTTTCCTCTACTCCCATGAGTTGTTCAGTTGGTTTACACCAAACTGTTTTGCAAGTATTGCTTTTGTAGTCATTTGTCTTTTTATCCTGTGTCTCTTGATTTTAGTATTCCCTTTCACTTTCCTAGTTCTAATACCAGTATACACAGTTTCAAATGTACTCAGATAAGATACAGATAGGTACAAACACAGGAAGGGGATACAAGAGGATCATCAACAATAGAAGCTACGGTTTCACGTGGGATGTTGAAAGTAATTACAACAGTGCTATAACACTCATTTCCATAACATGGAGTTCATTTCATTTAGCATCATCTTATGTGTTCATTTATTTTATGGCCAGTGATGTAGAGCACTTTTTCATGTGTCTCTAGGCCATTCTCATTTCCTCTTCAGAGAAGTCTCTTTTTAGGTCTTTAGCCCACTCTTTCTTTGAGGTTTTGTTTTGGAGGAATTTAATTTTTTGTGTTCTGCATATATTTTAGATATGAGATCTTTACCCATTGTATGGCCAGTAAAGATCATCTCCCAATCTGTGGGCTTTCTGTTTATCTTGGAATCTATGTCTGTTGCACTGAAGAAGCTCTGCAGTTTGACGCAGTCCCATTTGTCCAACCTTTCAATGATTTGTTGCATTTCTGGGTCTTTCTCACCAGTCCAAAAAGAACTAAATGTAAGATATTTTCATCTTTAGGCATTTTCTTTACTTCTCCTCCTTGATTTATTTTCATCTTCCCTTTAATTTTCTCTTTCTGTGTTTGAGTAGTATAGTGGGAGAATTTTTTATTTTAAATCTACTTGTTCAAAGGACTCTGAAAATTCCTGAATTTTAATATCTACCTTTTGATTCCAGTGGCATATGAAACATCCATCTCTTAAACATTTCTATATTCTCTCATGTGGGTTCAACATGCAAATTCCTGGATTGCAACGAAAGTACCTTCTAGGATGATTATCAGATGACATAATTCTGGAAAACACAGGAATGGTCTTTTCACTACAACATTTCAACAGCAGCTGCATGTGTACCTATTAGGAATGTTATTATGCTGACATAAGCAGAAAGTAAGAATATATTACCTGTATTTCTCTAGGAAATCTCCTGTGTTCACTTTAATTTCTCATTGTCTGAACTCTTACCTTTTTTTTTTTTTTTTTTTTTTTTGCCAGTCCTGGGCCTTGGACTCAGGGTCTGAGCACTGTCCCTGGCTTCTTTTTGCTCAAGGCTAGCACTATGCTACTTGAGCCACAGTGCCACTTCTGGCCGTTTTCTATATATGTGGTGCTGGGGAATCAAACCCAGGGCTTCATGTATATGAGGCAAGCACTCTGACCACTAAGCCATATTCCCAGCCCCTGAACTCTTACTTTAGATAGTGATCTATTGACAATTTGCAAGTTTTCATTCCATTTCCTAAAAGTATGTAAAGGGATTTTCCTCATGGCCGTCTCTGATATTGCTACTTGAAGATGAAGATAATAATTTTTGTACTTTTCCTAGGCTAATCCTAAGGAGTGAAGATTATGATTTTGTTGGGCAGCATTTGATATGGAGATCAGTTCACAGTATCGTAACCTCTTGGCAACAACTGGATTCTTTCATATATCTTGGAGAAAGAAAAGTTATTTATTCTTAGCTGAAAGATTCAAATGCTGAATATGGTTTTCATTTCCCTGTGTATAGGGAGCCCACAAACATCATAGCAAATATCTGCTTTGTCAGCATAGTATATTGCTCAGTTTTTCTTCATTATAATGATCCCATGTTAGATTAACTTCTATTCTATTGCAAGGATAGTCACATGGAATTTGCTGGTCACTTAGAAACAAGTGGCTGAATGAACTGATGAAATGGCTTGTGTTTTATGCTCTGGAATGTAAACTACATGTCTATAAGGAAAGCATCAAATCTCAGAAAAAATCTGCACACTGAGGCTCAGGGCATTTCCACCCAGAAATAGAAAAGAATAAGAATTGAGAAAGAATTGAGAATGGAGCAATCTTCTAACACAAAGAACATGAGGATAGAAATTGATAAATAACATTTCTTTATTTCTTTAGGCCTATAAGTAACTGTATATTAGGTTTTTCATAGGATTTCTCTTAGCAATGTGATACCTTGGTTTTACATCCAACCACTTACTTCTGATTCTGGGAATTGTACCCTAAAATGGATGATATGTTCATGATCTTTTGTCATAGGTATTATTTTCAGAGAAACACGGGATAAGAAATATCCAATCTCCCTAATATAATGCTGTCAATGTATCTAATTCCTTAATGTTAATTGCATGCTAAATCTAAATTTCTGTAATAGTCTCACAGAAAGAATCTGGGCACTTTTCTCTGAGCGGGTTGTCATTATGTGTTTTTGATTGAAAAATTAGAAGCATACATTAAGTAATTCCTTCTTGGCTGTGGCTTAATGTGTACAGTTTTGTGATATCAATCATTTAAAAGACAAAATAGAGCTGAATCAAAATGGCATGATTAACACAATAGAGCCAAGTTCAAGCATTAACATTTGGCAGAAAAGAATACTAAATAGAAATATTTGGCAAAAGGTATTATTGTCCTAGATTCATGTAGATGAGAATGGACAAGTTTCTCTTTGTGGCCATGAAAACTACACTTTTGCTTTTGTAACAAAAATAAATCTAGGCAAAAGTTCTTGGCAGTTGTATCTGGCTTTCTATAGTAATTCTAAAGATATTTTTAATCCTTAAATAATTTTTGAACTTCCAATCAGCTAGATAAAAGTTGAAGAACTTCTGCCATTTAATCCTCTGATGCAATTAAGGTTAGTCTGTTCTAGGAGTGCTACCATCATCGATGAAGATTAGTTGTTTATATTTTGGTATACTTCACTGGTTTACTGTCAGTTGACATTGTCTATTATGTTCAGATGAATATTGGGTTTCTAGGAATGCTATTTTGACCTTTATTTTGTCAAATTGCATATATGTTAAAGAAAATAAATAAGATTTTCATTAACCTTTTCAGTTTATGGACAGAAATTTTGGTTGTTGCATGGATATATTTGATGGAAATTTGGGAGGCAAAAATGAGGTGACATTTACCTTCTTGTGACTCATGAGTATGGCCAAAGGCAATACAGATTTCTACCGCTTCCCCGAAGCACAGTTCCAATGTTCATTCTCAAATTATCTGGATGTTAAAAAGTAGTTGCAAGATAAGTAGCTGTTGCTTGCTTTAAGAACATTTCTAGTGGCAGTTTATCAAAAAAGACTTCTGGTTCAATGTATTCATGGAGTTGTTCCCTTAGGTCCAGTGCATTCTGGAAGCATATTCCTTCAGCACTTATAATGACTTCCTAAGTGGTAAATTGTGTGTATCAAATATCATTCAGTTTAAAATGCCCAGAGTATTTTCTTTTTTTGTTCCTTATCCCTAATGGATGTACCAAGTTAAAGAGAAGCAAATCTAATGCCATAATAAACAATGAGATTTCTGAAAATTGAGAGTAACATCCTTGATATAAAGAATAGAGTAGAATGTATGTTCATATAAAATAATTCTTTTAGAAAATATCATATTTCATTTATATTAGCAAAAATGAGAAAAGTAAGATCCAAGATGGAAATCCAAGCTTATGCTTATTTTTGAAAAGATTTAGTGGAGTTATACAAATTTAGTGTCCAGAAGAGAGATCATATTAAATTCTGAGCTTTAAGTCAAACCATTCTGTAGAACTGAAATAATTAAACATAATGTGTAGTTTCAAAATGACCAAAAAAGTTTGCGTTTTCCTATCTCAACTTAAAACTACATAAAATAAAAATACACTTACTTGAATTAATGTAAATTCCTGTCTTCTACCAGTGTCAATCAAATTACTGAGATATTTTGATGACAAAAGATGACCTCTGTCACATTGGGCCCTCATATGTTCCTCAAGAGGATTCCTAAAGATTCTTAGGTGTCTGTACTCATTCCTATAGCCAAAGAATGTTAATGCTAGACCCTGTAAATTGTTCAACATTCCACTTATATCTAGACACTGTGGCAACTGATAGTCACCTTCAGAAAAAATTCAGAGAGACTAGAAGCTGGCACTTTAAAAAACAATAGGTTTCTAGCTTTCTGAATCATTTGCTCATTGCTTTTCTTTCAACAAATCCTAAAATAGTACCAAGTCTATAATCGTTGTCTGGAATACATTAAACACCATATGCATATAAAGAATTCTGAAAAAAACTTTTGATTCTAGTGAGTAGTAAAAATGGAAAATTTAGGATACTGTTTCAATCTGTTTTATTCTTCAAGACAATGAATTTTTCCCCCTAGTTCCTCAGCAGTTCACAATAGCATTTGAAGTCCTGAATAACACCACAAACTGCTTCCAGCCTTTTGTGCTCCAGCTGGTAACATAGGATGTTTACAGGATGGTTTCATTTATATATTTTTCATGATTATTCTCTTAGATAGTATTCTGTATGGCACAGAAATTTAAAATTATAACAAAGTGAATGGCATAGACATCATCCAAAGATATGATACTTTTCAAGGAAATTATATTCAGACATTATGAAGAAGTTATATTAATGGTGAACATTAAACCATTCATTGTAGTGAACATGTAGCAAATTGAGACAGAGACAATGAAGAGACGAAGGAGAAATGTAGTTATAAAATTTAATGCATTGAGCTGAGCACAAGTGGCTCATGTCTATAATCCTAGCTACTCAGGAGGCTGAGAACTGAGGATCACAGTTCAAAGCTAGCCTGGGCAGGAAAGTCTCTGAGACCTTTATCTCTAACAACCAGAAAACTAGAAGTGGCACAATGGTTCACATGGTAGAGCAGTAGCCTTGAGCTGAAGAGTTCAGGGACAGGCCTCAGGTCCAGAGTTCAAGCCCCACCACCAACCAAAATAATAATAATTAATAATGATAATAATAATAATGAATATTCTGCAAAATTAAGAAAGAGATAGGCTTAGGAGGGATGGGAGGAATGATGAAAATAGTGACATTGATCAAGATTTGTTGTATCAATATACTACTTTATTGATGGCAACTCCTTTATACAATTACTTACAGGTTAAAATAAAAATTTAAAAATGTGAAATGTATTCTTAATTTTCTTTAGATGAAGAAAAAAAACTTGGGAATATAGTGAGGTAAGTGGCCCTGGCTTAAATATTAAGAAATATAATTATGTTACTGTCTGCTTTATTGAATCTGTGGTTGTTTCTGAGATTGAAAAACAATATGTATATATTTACTTGCTGATTATGTACTACAACACTTATTTTTTTACATTTAATTATATTTTTATTATTAAGGTGTTGTGCCAAGAGGTTACCATTTCATAAATTTGATAATGAGTACATTTCTTTTTGGACAATGTCTTTTTGCTCACTTTTCCCCTTCTGTTTCCAAGCACAAGTTACATAGTCTAAGATTTCTTTTACTGCAGTATTGTTACAGGTGACATCTGACCTTTAATATTGTTGAGAAAAAATTAAAATAAGTATGTAATTTTAGAATATTTACAATCTTCCTTTGTTTGGCTGCTTAAGTGTCTTCCAAACAGGACAAAAAGGAATGAATTCTCTTCCACTCACATGAAAATTCCTTTGAGATGGAAGTAAATGTTTTAATATTGCTATTCTTATTATGATGCCCTATTATAATTACAATAGTTTGAACAAATGAATTGTTGTTGCAAAGATAGCCATGAGGGATTTTATTACAACTAGCTTCCAGGTGATGAAATATTTCCTCTGTCTCCCCTTTGAACTCCAGCCCAAACAAACACTTTTATGAAAACACTTACCTATTACCCCAGTTTGTTCCAGTTCCTTCACTTAAAGGTATAGAAGAAAAAAAAAATCCTTGGAAAGAATGTACAAATGTCACATGTTCCTTTATGTGCTGTTGTATTCAGTCACTTATTCTTTTCTCCCACCATTTTACTTCTTTGCTCACTAATGTATTACATAAGTCACAAAAGAAAAAATAAGTTTTAAAGTTTTAGACATCTTTCCTTGCGCAACTAATCATTTCACATATTAAGAGCTCCTGAATCTTTTAATCATCATCAATCTAACTTAGGGGCTAACTTTTTTCAATTTTTCAGTCTTTCTTTTCTGTAAAGTCTACAGTTGTTGTTTTTGTTTGTTTTGTTTTGTTTTTGTAGTTTTGTTTTGTTTGTTTCTTTTGTTTTGTTTTTGTAGTTTTTTTTTTTTTTTTGGGCTGGCCCTGGTGCTTGAATTCAGAGCCTGGATGCTGTTATTGAGGTTCTTTTGCTCAAGGCTAGTACTCTACCACTTGAACTACATTTTTTGTTTTTTGTTTTTGTTTTTTAGAAGATAAGAATCTCCAAGCATTTTCCTGCTATGGCTATTTCTCAGCTATGATCCTCAGATCTCAGCATCCTATGTAGCTAGGATTACAGGCTTATACATCTGGAGCCCAGCAACAATTAGGTTTGTTGTTTTAAAGGCTATTCAAAAGGATTTTTTGTCTGTTCAATTTCACTAACACCTTTCCTTAAATTATATTTCTGAATAATATTTTATTTAATCTCTTCTGACTTTTTTCTTGTTTCTTTTTTTTTTTTTTTTGCTTTTTTCATCCTTTTTTGATTCTTTCAATTGGCTATTTTTGCCAATTTGTAAGTAATCAATACCTGAAATGTATATTTATCTTATACTTTAGTTAGGTCATCCATCCTAACCTTAAATAATATGAAATCCTATAATCCTAAACTTTGCAGATAACAAGCATAATTAAACTGTATATAAATTCCAAATGAAAGAATTGTTGACATCTCAAAGCCAGTTTTCTTCAAATCAATCTTAACACACTCATTTAGGTTGTAGGTAATGTTTTAATATAGCATCAATCTTCCATCTACCCATTCTACTAAATCTGTAGAACTTTACGTTTATGATGGACAATTGTTGGTGTGACTGAGTTACATTTGATGGCACAGAACACTGAGCAATTTATCTAGACGAGGCTAACTAAATAACATTTCACTTATAAATCTAGATCAGAGACAAAGATAAAGTCAAAAATTTTGAAATTCTACTCAAGGGAAGATTATTTCTATATTTGAATTTGAACACAGAGGAGACCACTTCACCAAAAGGAAAGGGTGTCATAGTGGCTGAGCTGTACTTCCAACAGCCAATATAGTCCTGAAGATAACTCTGAAACCATGAGCTAGATAGAAATTTTCCCCCAAGTTTCCAGATGAAAACGCAACACAGTGAGCATCCTGTTTTCTGTTTCATTAATTTGGGCAGTAGAACAGTTAAGCTATGCCACAACTTTGATCTTGCAGCAGGAAAGGGTAGGTAAAACATGAAAGGATAGGAGCAGAGGGGAGAAAGAAGAAGGAGCAGGCGGATGAGGACTAGGAGGAGGAAGACCACAAGGAGGAAGACCACAAGGAGGAGGAGGAGGAGGAGGAGGAGGAGGAGGAGGAGGAGGAGGAGGAGGAGGAGGAGGAGGAGGAGGAGGAGGAGGAGGAGGAGGAGGAGGAGGAGGAGGAGGAGGAGGAGGAGGAGGAGGAGGAGGAGGAGGAGGAGGAGGAGGAGGAGGAGGAGGAGGAGGAGGAGGAGGAGGAGGAGGAGGAGGAGGAGGAGGAGGAGGAGGAGGAGGAGGAGGAGGAGGAGGAGGAGGAGGAGGAGGAGGAGGAGGAGGAGGAGGAGGAGGAGGAGGAGGAGGAGGAGGAGGAGGAGGAGGAGGAGGAGGAGGAGGAGGAGGAGGAGGAGGAGGAGGAGGAGGATGAATAGATAGCTAAGGGGAAAATGAAAGAATAAAGAGGGACAGAAGAATAAAGAAGAATAAATAATAAAGAAGAAATGTATAAAGAAAATGATAGAATAATAATTCTCTGTTACCTGGAATATGTCAAATGCTTCAGGAAGAATTTTCACATGTGGCGCATAAGTTGATGTGGTAGTGGAAATTGAAGTAAGGAAGTGTTTCATTAAAGGCACAGATTCTGTAGTAAACATGGGTTTGGATTCTACTGTTTTACCAATTGGCTTTGTTTTCAAAGGCAAGAAATTTCATCTTTGTACTCTATCTTCTTATCTTATAGTACTTTAGGATATTACTAATGGTTCTTACCATTAATGTTAATGTTAATGGTTCTTACTATTAATCTTAATGTTTTTGAGGAGATCAAATGAGCTAACATATTAACAATGTAAAAATAGTGTATGGACCACAGAAAATGTGTTACTTAAATTTTCTCATCTTAATTTTTGAGAACAACTAAAATTAATATATCTCTTTCATTCAGTGAATCACTTGGCCTAGTACTTTATAAAGGTGACTTGATTGCTCAGTGAATGATGCTATGGAAACTTTCCCTACTATGTATAGCTTTCTCACCTATCTTTGCCAGCAATGACTGTTTGTTCCAATTTCTCTATGTTTCAGGAAAAGTTTCTTCTGCACACTTATTTGAGGATTTTCCAAGTAATTAAAGGTGATGGTAATTATAAATCTCTAGCCAGTGAGAGATTTATAAGTATGTGTCACAATTTAACTAAAGAGATGTTGGGAGATATCTAAAATGGGAATGAAGATAGCAATAGAATCTGTGAGAGTTCTCTTTCCCTCTTAATGCATTTTTAAATTATCTTTAAGTAGTTGAACATAGGGGTTTAAATTCAACAAATCAAGTCATAAATATAATGTCAGCCATTCCATCATTCTCCCAATCTCTCCAAACCTACCTAACTCTGTTTTAGTGAGGTTGTTTTAAAAGGGAATACTTTCTTTTCTGTCTCTGGATGTTGCCGTCTAGAATATCTGGAATCTCTGCAGCCACCAGAAAACAGAGAGAAGAACTAGTTGAAGATCACAAGGTAACATTCTGAGGACAGAGCAAAGAATGGAAGGAATAGTAGTTCTTTATGAGGCAATGAGCACTAATAATGCTGAAACCATCCAAAATTAAGGCTTGTGGTTATTGTGTTACCAAATAGCCTCAATAAACAATGAACAGTAAGATTGTCTGATTCATTGTAAAGAAACATTCCACTTATGCATTAAAAACTAATTTTATCAGATGTAGTGCTGTGGCTCAAGTAGTGGAGCACTAGCCTTGAGCTGAGGAGCTCAGAGACAGTGCCCCATGGCCGACCAAAAAAAAAAAAACCAAAAAAACCCCAAAACTAATTTTATCAACTAATGTGTTTAAAGCTCATCTTATCAACAGAACCAAATAATGCTCACTTGCAACTTAGAGACCTATAGATCTATTTCTTTAATGAACATTGATGCAGAACTTCTCAATAAAATTCTGCCCAGGTGACTTCCACAATTAATCAAAAAATCATATACGATGATCAAACAGGATTCATTTCAAGATGCAAAGCTGGTTCAACATATGCAAGTCAATTGATGTAATTCATCACATCAATAGGAGCAAGGAAAAGAATCACATGACTATCTCCATAGATGCAGAAAACACATTTGGCAAGATTCAACACCCCTTTATGATTAAAGCTCTGAAAAAAACTAGAACTCCATGGAACATTCCTCAATATAATAAAGGCTGTGTTTGACAAACCTACAGCCAGTATTATACTTAGCAGTAAAAAGTTAAAAACATTTCCTCTAAAATCAGGAATCAGACATGCCCTCTCTCTCCCCTCCTCTCTAATATAGTACTGGAATTCCTAACCAGAGCAATAAGGCAAGAAAAAAACAAAAAGGGGATCCAAATAGGGAAAGAAGAAGTAAAACTTTCCTCTTTGCAGATGATAAGATTCTGTATGTAAAGAATGCCATAGACTCCTCTCCCAAAATTTTGGCAAAGTAGCAGGGTATAAAATTAACCCTCAAAAAACCAATGGCTTTTCTGTATGCCAACAATGAGAAGAGTGACACTGAAATCAGGAAAGGAGCTACTTTTTTCATAGCCTAAAAAAAAAAAAAACTTAGGAAATAATCTAAATAAAGGAGTGAAGGACCTTTATGGTGAAAACTTTAAAATTCTTGAAAAGGAAATTAAAGCAGAACTAAGGAGGTAGAAAAACCTCCCAGGCTCCTGTATTGGGAGGATTAACATTGTGAAAATGGCAATACCGCCAAATGTAACACAATACCCATCAATATCACAACAACATTATTTCTTGGAATACAAAAAGTAATCCAAAATTTCATATAGAATAATAGCTTCCAAATAGCAAAAACAATCTTTATCAGGAAAGTACTGGAGGAATATCAATACCAAACTTCAAACTCTATTACAAAGTCATAGTTATGAAAACAGATTGGTACTGACACATGAACGGGCCTGATAGAATTAAAGACCCAGAAGTGAGCCCACAGATCTGTGACCATCTAATCTTTGATAAGGGAACCAGGAAAAAAAAGAGGATGGAAGAAAGACAGCTTCCTCAACAAGTGGTACTGGCTATACATGTGTAGAAAATTGAGATTAGATCCTTATATATCACCCTGCACTAGTCAAAGACCTCAATGTAGAATCAAATAACCTAAAAATAGTACAGAAAAGAATAAGGGAAACACTAGGACTCCTTGGCACAGATCAAAACTTTTTCAATAAAAGCCCAGTAATACAATATATCAAAGAAATCTTGGATAAATGGGGTTGCATTAAACTGCAGAGCTTCTGCATGGCAACGGGTATAGCTAATAGGATGAATAGAAAGCCCACAGATTGCAAGAAGATCTTCACTAGTCATACAATGGACAAGGGCATCATTCTAAAATTTTCCATATTCCATAACATTGAATTCAGATCTGTAATTTTCAATGAACTCATCAGAACAAGTTCAATTTCCTCAATTCCAATCCTCACTGCCAATTCAAATCCACCTTGACTTCTGTTACTTAATCAGAGCCCATTATATAGACATATTCTTTCAGAAAATTATGCAAGTCAAGTAGGTACAATTATCCTGTGGGTGCACATTATTCTTGGAAATATTTTACAGTACTAAAATGTGGCAGAATATGTTTCTACTTTCTATGCTTAAAAAACAATTTGTTTTATGTGAATTTTACTTTTGTGAAAAACCAGCAAGTTCTTAGTCTGTACCCTTTCTCTCTTGCCTACTATTTGTAAGTTATGTCTCCTACATGATGTCTGCTGAAGAGGTCCAATGGTCTCATTTTGAAATATTGACTTTATTCTTGTTAAGACTTTAGAATAAAATGTGATCCCTCCATGTCTTCTGGATGAGATGAATCTGAAAGAAAGAACAGGAGATATCCCACATACATGACTTTGTTTTCTAAACTAGAGTTCATCTACAGGGCTTAAACTTGTCAAAACGATGTAATTGTGTTTGTCTATAATTCTGAAAATAACTGTTAACTTGCTCAGTCACCTGCTTCCCTTGCCATTAAATATCAAATGTCCTTCAATACAAGTGACTATGTGGGTTTTCTTTTGTGTCCTTAGACTTACTACTTGTAGATACCAACTTAAAATTTAATAAGTTTAAACAAATGTTGAATTATGGCAGCTGTTATATTTTATACAGAAACAAGTTATAGACTGAACACACTTGTTATTACTAGTACCTATTTATGAGTGTTTTTTGTATTTAAATTATGAGGCCTAAGTCATGAGTTCACATACAAGAAGATATTTAAAACATGAAAATAGCAGACCAATAATACCATTTTAGCATCCATGATTTTTTATATTTAATATATGGTTTTGTTTAACCCCAAATTACCCGTGCTTGTTAGATTTTTAAAATAAAATTTCAACTAGTGACAGCATAGTTTCTCTCTGTCCTTCACATTTTAAAAATCTGTTTCACGTTAGCACATTGTACATAAATATCACAGCCAGAGACTTATTCGTGTCAAGTGAACATTCGTTTATTAAGCACATGCACACCACACTCTCTCCACCAAGTTGCTAACCACCACCAGGTTCAATTCCAGGTCACTAAAGGATTTATCTAAGTACTTTTCTGAATCAAAAGGGGGCAACTATTTTTCATCTAGGTTTTCCTTAGGTGATAGAAAAGGTGCTGTGTAATACATTTCAAGAAAAAGGAAAGGGAGGTACAAATTACAAGCAAATGTAGTTTTGTGAGTTTTGGATAAAAATACACAAGAGAAATGAGGTGACGTGAAGACAACTTAAAAAAATGAAACTACAGCAATAATAAATCCCAAAACATCCTTTTAGTCATTTTAGCTATACATATTTTTCTTGCTACACTGGAGATTTACCACTAGTGACTCCAGCTGTAACTTTGGTTGGAGGAGAGGGAGATGGTATCCAATGGATTGTTCCACTGAGGCTGGGATTGGAAGCATTATCCTTCAGATCATAGATTCCTGAATAATTAATGTTACATGTGTGAGATAATGATATCTTGATCTCAGTTATCTTAAATGCCAGTTTAACTTATATCAGATCTTAGTAAATAATGTAAATAATGCATTGACTGAGTGCTAGATCATTACACTGTATAAGCACAATTGATTATCAGTCAGGAAGTATGTCCTTAACACAAAAATCTAAAGTCAAATGAATTTTTTTATTTTGTTTTTGTTTTGCTTTTGAAGAAAAAGTATATCATTCCATACTTGGAAAAAAAAACAACACACCTAAATTTAATTAGATCAGATATATGTTAAAATAATAAGATGTAAGATAGAAAAAAAGAAGCCTCCGAAATCAATAATTGACATTTGCAGGAAACCATCTATGCCTTCTTTCTGGCTAGGTTTAGTGCTCTATACTTGAATACTCATAGAAACATTTAGTTAATGAGTTATTCTGTTATGTAAAGGTGAATATTGTGTGTAGCTATAATTTCCAACAACCTACTAATAAATGTTGCTTTTAGTATTTAAAGTACTAACACCTAATTTATCCCATACATATGAAAAGTACACCTTAGAATAGATTGCTATTTTTTTTATATTTCTTCTTCTCTTATGATGCTGAGTTTCTTGAGAACAAAAAGCTATATCCAGATCATAATGTCACATCTAATAACAGCCTACATTTTTATGTCATCAAACATGGTACTCACAACACAATAAATAGAGAATAAAAACGATTGGAGGATAAAGTAAATTCAAGTCATGTAAATCAATAATAAACTTAGTAACATCTTGAAATATTAATAAACTAAATATTAAAATACTTAAAGGGTAAAAATATTACTATTACTGAGAAGAAAATTCCATTTCTAAATATAATCAACACCATAAGTCTTTCATATGCTGCTCTCCTATTTCAGAGACAAACAGGAAAGGTTTTTCATATGAACAATGGTATACTTGAGACCTTCTTTCCCTAAGCACATGAGAATTATTGACCCATTTTTCTTCTTGCTGTTCACTTCTTCCAAGAAAATTTGCATGCATGACACAGAATTTCCAGTAAATGTGGCACATAATGAATGTTCTAAGAGAAAATGGGACAAGTGTGATTTCAGAGAATGTGAGGGGTTCTAGGAGTTTAAACTCCTTTGACTACTGTCATTATAGTAAAATTCTCAAGATATCTCCTGATTGAATACATTGAAAAAAATTTCAGAAGACAATTTTAAATATTTTATTTTCCAATAGGCTATAAAGTATACTATTCAAATGTTCATGTCATAAAGCTAAGATTTTCTCCGATCTCTAATCTACAGTTTTTCTTCCTAGATGAAATTGTTTGTACTAGATCATTTATTTCTGTGGATAATACATAAATTGCTTCCTTGCATTCTTTGTCTTTCTGTCTCTGTGAGTCTCTGTGTCAATCTGTCTGTCTGCCTCTCTCTCTCTCTCTCTCTCACTCTTTCTCAGCCTACCACCTATGATCACAGAGTTGTATAGTTTATAAGTTTATAACTTGTATGTAGCTTATTTAGATATTTTTGACATAATAAACTGTGTTGCTATCATATAACTAGTCTATCAACTATCATTATTACTATCTATCAACCACCTATCTAAATTTTCTACTCCTTTGATTATATTAGTGGGAATTGAACCCCTGGCCTCATGGATGTACTTAGGTAAGTAAGTACTCTGTCACTTGGTCCATACTCACAGCCCTTGTGTTTCTACTTTATTTGGAGATAAGGTCTCTAAATTTACTTGGTCTATCTCTGAATTTAAGGAGCTATGGTCAGTGTTATATGTTATCATCCCTTGCCTTAGCTTAGTATTTTAATACTGATAAAAACAAAGGCTACAACTCATTCTTTTTATTTCTCTAGAGTTTTTGTTTTATTAAGAAGTCTGTCTAATCTTAAAACATTTTAGCTGAATTATTTTATTAAAATTTAACTCACAAATAATCATTTTGTATTCTAGGGAGTACAATGTGATGTTTGTATACAGATATATATTGCGGAATGGTCAAACCAGGCTCAGGAACATATTGATCACTTCCTATATTGTCATTTATAACAGATTATTTAAAATCTTTTAATATCTTAAAATGTACAATGATTATGATTAAACACAATAATATTCATAACAGAACAATACAACTTAATGCCTTGATCTACTGTAGTGCTTGTTGGCCAACTCCTCTCTCTGTCTCCCATTTTACCTAATTTTGGTAACCACCTTTCACTCTCTATTTTCATGAACTCCACTCTTTAGAAACCACATAAAAGTGAGCACATAAAGTAGCCAGCTATTACCCTAACCCCTATATGCTTTGTTTTTCCACTTAAAATAATTTATTTTAGGTTTATATGCTGTTACTAATGATAGTTTTTTTAAATGCCTAGTCCTATTCCATTAAAAAAGCACTACATGTGATAATTCATGATCTATTACAGGACATTCAGGTTGTTTTTATTATATCTGTCTATTGAGAATAATACTTAAATAATTAGGGCAATACAATTTTTTTCTCTGGCATATTGATTGCAATTCCTTTGGGGATACCTCAGTAGTGGGAATTGCTACTAACTTTATCTTTAGACTTTGGACACATTTTGATGCAGATTTCCTAAACATTGTACTAATTTATAATGTCACCTATTGTTATAAAAAGTCTGGTTTTCCCATACCCTGACTCATAATACTTTTTATCTTTATCTTCTCAGTATTAACCATTCTAACTGAGGTGCAATGACCTATTATTGTTTTACTTACATTTTTGTGATAGATCTGTTGCATATTTTCATTATTTAAAACCTTACTCTTCTTAAATTTATTAGTAAGTACATTCAATCATAAATTTTCCTATAATTCAATATAATTTCTTTTGTCTTATTTACTGGTGGCTCTTGTAACTCCTCCCTGCAACTACTCCCCCAAACTTATCCTCAGTACTGAGGCTTGAACTCAAGATCTCACCACTCCCACACAGTCTTTTCACTTAAAGCTGTTGCTCTAATACTTCAGACATATCTCCACTTTCAATTTTGAGGGTCAATGGGAGATAAAGAGTTCAACAAATTTTTCTGCTTACATTAGCTTTGAACCATGATCCTCAGATCTCAGTTGACTGAGGAGCTAGGCTAATAAGTGTGAGCCACCAGTGCCTATCTGACTCTTCTTTCAGAGCTATAAATTGAATTCTTGTACAGGGAAAGAATTATAGCACCTTTGTATAATCCTATCACTTCTTTTGACATTTAATTTTTTAAACTTTGAACATCAATAATTATTTAAATGTACTTTATCATATTTTTAAATTTTTGATAGAATTTTTCTCTTATAATTTAACGTTGTTCATTCAAAGTTTACTAATATATTGACCTTTTGTTCTCATGTTCTGAATGCTTTGCTTGGTGACCCATAAAAGGTCATTTTGCTTTGATAACTGACATACTTTGGCAAAGTATAATAGGTCTGTCCTGTTTTGTTTTTCTTTCTTTGCTTTTACATTTTCTTCAGGTATTATGTTATGTATTTGCTTTACTTTGTGCCGGTTTCTTCTTATCACTTGCAGGAGTTTATTTTATCTTGTCTTTTTATGTGTATTAATGTAATGTACTTATTTTTAAGCTGTGTTTATTGATGCAGTGTACTAATAGAATACTAACTTGTTAACTTGTTATTTCTATTCTCATTCTACTGACTTATTGTTGGCTCTTTGATTTCCATTAGATTTTACTTTTGTTTATATAGATGTTATTAAAATTACTACTAGAGTTTTGCTAATAAATAATTAAAATACTATTATATGTATTTATTAGTTTAAATACATTTTACATATGATAAAATGACACTACACTACCAATCAAACTTCTCCTTCTTCTCCTGAATTCCTTTCAACTGATACATTTTCTGAAGTTGCTACTCTACAAAATCATTGAAATAAAAAAAATGATTCATAGTTTCTCTGTCATAGTCTTCTAGTAACTGGAAATTCATTATATAAACAAAATACATACATTTAGAAAAAAATATATTCCATTGTTTCTTCAAAATTCCAGTAATAATGATCCAGATGTTTTTTTCAAATATAAACTAATTAAGTTGAAATCAATTATTTCAGGCTACGTAGCCATGATCCTTGAAAGACATATTAATTATGAGTTTGTACTGATAGTGGAAAACTCACATTTTGCCATTATGCGGTCCTGTTTGAAATGCAAGCATCAGACAGACATTTTTTCAGAGGTCCTGAAAGCCATTTGCTAATCCCAATATATGACCAGCATCCCTCACTCCTTGTAGGGAAGCAATAGTAAATCCTGGAGGAAGAACTGGAGGAATTTATTTTATGGATACTTTTCAAAGTCATAAGATTTCTATACTTACAACATATATTTTGAATACCACTAATCTAAACAGAGGAAATAAGTAATAATTTCAGTGTTTATTATTGCCTCTTTGGAACAGCCATTGAAGAGAAAATATCATATGGTAAAGACGACCAATGTTGAGAAAGCTTAAAGAATGTATTTAAGCGTATTTTCCTAGAACCAATCCCAGTAATGAATTCCAATAGAATATTTCTGACCATATGACTTTTTAAAATATTCTTAATGTTCTTTGGTTGCTAGCAAGTATGAAGCACCTGAATTTAATTCAGTACCTCAAAAGAGTACTATACCTAATAACTGTACATGTTAATAAAATACTTGGTTAATAGCTACTATTATTATTTATCTTAAATATGCAGCAAACTGTCTTAATATTAGAAAAATAGTAATATATGCATTGCAAAGCATGCTATGCATTTGCAAAGCCATCCTTAAAATGAGGCTGCAGAACATTTGCAGCACCATAGAATGCTCACGCTGCCCTATTACTGCTAGCATCCTTCATAGTCAACACTACAGACTGTGGACCTTTCATCAAAATAACAGGAAATTTGAAATGCTTCAGTCCAAAACATGTTGATACCAGAATAAAGCCACAGTGGAGAGTTCCCCACCTGGCTCATGGGATGGAGGCTGCAGTCAAGCGACAACATATTGATAATACTGTATGTACTGTGGCAAACTACCCTTGGGCAATGGGTTTAAGGAAGCCATGAAATGTGTATCAATAAATTTCATGTCTTGAATGTGGTCCCATTCCGAAAACATCTCATTATTTATATGAAAATATTTTGAAACCTGAAAAATTCCCAAATTTAAAATACTTCCTACCAGAAGTATTTTAAATGTTAAAGTATACTGAGTTCTCTTTCAATATACAATAATATTTTCTTATTGTAACTTGCTTTCCACTATTATGATGACATAATTTGAGGAAGAGTTGATGAGGTATGTGTGTGTCTTTTTGTTTTTTCTCTCTTTGTCCATCTTAGGGCTTGAACTCAGGGACTCAGGGCCTAGGTTCTGTTCCTGAGCTCAGTTTGCTCAAGGCTAGCACTGGACTCATACCTGTATTTTTTGTTTCCTGGTGGATAATTGGAGTTAAGAATCTCATGGACTTTCTTTCCTGGATGGCTGTGAACCTCGACCATCAGATCTCAGTTGGTTCAGTAGCTAGGGTCTCAAGCATGAGCCATGTGTTTACTACTTCAATATTAAGCAACTCTGCTAAAACACATGTGCATATTTTGTGACAAATTTCCTGCTTGTGAAACACACACACACACACACACACACAATTACATATAAATGTCTCAAAAGCTCATAAAAATAAATAAAATATTTCAAAAATAAAATATATTGTAAATATAATATATCATAAGTTATTTTCACTTAAAAATTATAGGGCTTAAGCATCCACAAAAAGTTTGAAAACTTCCAGGAAGGTGATCATGTACACTTTATGTGTGTGTGTGACATAAATATTATATTATACATTTCTGAAAAATGCATATTTCAGGCTTACCAAATGAATACTAATTATGTCCTATATACAATGACTTTTATTGCTAAGACATACAGACACATTAATGACTCAGAAAGGTAGAATCAAACATGAGTTTGGCAATTGTACACCTTGTTATATGCGAATTTGTTTGAGAGATACAGAGCAGCCACATTTTGAGAGGTGGAATTGGGAATTTACTAGAAAGGCAGTGACTAGGAGTGCACACATGTCCCTGAGATACTTGCAGCCTCAGATGCTCTTAATATTGTTAGGAAACTGAGCCATAAGGATAGTAAAGAAAGAGGAAAAAAGCAATTTTAACAAACCAGATCAACAGTAATGGAGAGTTTACGAGGGATGCCCTGGAAACTTGAGGAGAGTTGGGAGATATACTCATGGCATAAAATGGCAGCCGAGGCTGTGTGGGCAGGGTCACAGGGAGCCTGAGAGTTTAAAGAATTTCACAGTTCATGTTAAAGTTCTGGCAGGTCCAATAACCTATTGTCCAAGTCCCTGTCCCCGCCTCTAGGAATTCACTGGGAGACACTGGTGAGATTTCACATCTAAGAGTTTTTGCGAAGTTCCTCACCCACCAAGATGGCTCCAGTAAAACCCAATATCCATATATCCAATATCCATATATCATTCTATGTATCATGCTTCCATGAAGTTTTACAAACTGTTATTTATAAGTTCAAAACTAAATTTGGAAAGTAAGATGTATCAAAAATTGGATTTTCAGCAACTAAATAAATTATAAATGGCATTTCACAGTAAAAGATTACATTACCAAAAGAAAGCAAAATATTACTAATAAATTTAGCATATCACATGCAAGAAAATATGTGAAGATCAATAATTATGAGTAAGGCTAGAGGAGAGAGTCATGATAAAACTGTGTTAAAGTTTTGTGCACAGGGCATTTATGGCACTTTACAGTATATCTAAACCCTGTGTGCAATCAAATAGAGAATAATGTTGGATCACAACATATCGCCATATTTTCATTTTGTAAATTGTTTTTATTAACATATATTAATTGGACAAATGTCCTTTACTGGACAATGTCTACAAATACATAATCAGTGCTTTAATCAATTTTTCCCCTTTATTGTTCTTTCTTTTAGCACTCCCTACACCTTTTCACTTATCTTTATGGTACTGAGATTAAATTCTGAGTCTTAAACTTGTAAGGTACTGTAATTGCTTTATCACTTGAGTCACCCCTACCTCAGAACTTTTTCACCTTTATTTTTCTAATGAAGAGTTGGGGTTTTGCCCAGTCAGGCCTGGACCATGATCCTATATAAAGACTTCCATTACAGCTAGGATCACATGTGTATACCACCATGCCAACAAAACTCAGGTTCAACTTTTTATTGATTGTATTGGGTCTTGCAAACATTTTCCTGAATTGGACTTCAACCAGATCCTCCTAATCTCTTTCTCCACAGCTAGGATTATAGATAGTAGCCAAAACTACTGAATCTTTTATTTCCTTTCCTTTAGTATCCTCTTCTCTTCTCTTCCTTTCTTCCTTCCTTCCTTCCTTCCTTCCTTCCTTCCTTCCTTCCTTCCTTCTTTCTTTCTTTTTTTCTTTCTTTCTTTCTTCCTTTCTTTCTTTCTCTCTTTCTTTTTTGCTTGCTTGCTTGCCTTTACCATTTTTAATACATTCAATGCTTTGCTTAAAGCTGTTCAAAACACAAATTGACATCAACTGAAAGCAAGTGCTTTACGGACACATCTGTTAAGTTTGTTATGAACAGCCTGAGAGATAGGTTAAAAAATAAACACTATACTGGATGATGTCTGAAAATCCATTTCTGTCTGTCCATCCATATCTATCTATTCATCTATCTATCTATCTATCTATCTATCTAACTCTCTATCTGTCTGTATATTTGTCTCTCACACATGCTAGTATTCAAAGAGAAACACTTTTATAGTGTGTGTAGAATATGAGAGGCACAGAGAGAATCCATAAAAAAGAATCCATAAGACACAAAAACAACTAAGGAAGTAGAATTTCTACTGTAGAAGGAAAAAGAATACATTGTTTGAAAGTGCTTGAAAAAGCAGAAGCAAATGAGAATATGTGGAATCGATTCAGAAGAAGGTAACCAATATGTGCTTGTGATGTAATGGCCATGTGGTCCTGATGAAGCAGTGAAACCACAACTGGCATATTAAAGCTCCTCTGGACATTCAATTCCCACCTGGACCAGCAGCATAAGTCTGGAGATTATTTCTGATTTTCTTTTCCTATTGAAGCAAATCCTACTGATGGATGACCACAAATTAATACAGTAAGCTTTCTCTTTCACTTTATTACATGCCAAAATCTGGAGAGCTGGTGCTCAATTCTCCAGCTTCATCTGTAGCCAGTGGTGACTACAAAGCTCTCTTCTAAGTCTCTGAATTATAAGTGGAAATCTGCTGCAAGCAGTTTTGCCAAAGTTTTTTTTCTTCAGATGAAAATAAAAAAGTGCAACTAAAGAAACGTTCTCACCTACTTATACTTAAGGTATAAGTTTTAGCACTGTAATAGTCATTTGGGGCTCAGCAAACTTTATGACATTATGCCAAAGACTGTTGAACTGAAATGCAGATGAAACATGGATCTTTGATAGTACTGAGGTACTGAATTAACCTTTCAAAAAAGCAACTATATAATTCTGAATGAAATACAAATCATTTTGAATTGTAAATCCAAGACTTATGTTTATATAAAGAATATAAAATATATTTTCAGACAAATTATAACTGAGAAGAGTTATTTCAGATATTATTGAAAGAATGTTTTATGAATTAACTCTTTTCTTAATCAACTCATTGTAGGTTAGCACTTTTAAGCTGTTCCCAAAGTTTGCTTATTGTTAACAGAGCTGCAAAAAATATGAGTCTAAAAATATCTCTTGCATTTATTTATGCTTCTCCAGATATATGCCCAAGAGTGATATAACAGGATCATAAGAAAACTTTATTTTAGCTTATGTTTTCTATAATTATCTTTAAGTAGTTGTAAAAGGATATTTTTAGTTCAATGTATCAATTTATGGGTACAATGCATCTTGGTCAGAGCCATCCCTTTTATTTTTTCTATTTTTAGTTTATTTTTATTTTTTTGAGGAAACTCTATATTGATTTACCCAATGGCTACAAAACTGCAAATCTTTTAACATAAGGCAGGTAGAGATTTTTAAGAGACAGCATAGAAAGCATGAAAGAGATGAATTAACATTTGTAGTCCAGTCATTTACTTTGTAAAGTGGTAGGTTGAAAATATGTATCTGACAAAGAGTTTTTGTGAAGAGTATACTTATACTGCTTTGAGATTTATATAAATTTTTTGACAATGGATAAAGGCTGGAATGGTCTTCTCATAAAATAAGGTATGCAAATTGCCAGTAATGTCAGGAAAAGATGCTAATGATAAAACAAGAACCTGAAATTAAAACTGTGAAGAGACCACATTTAACATTCAGTGTGAAGGCAAAATAAATTAAACCTTCTGATTGTACCAAATGTTGTCCAGGATTTGAACTATTTGAACTGTATTAAATTATGAAAGAGTGACTTTGAAATGTCCTTTAAACTTTCTTGTAAAATTTAAATGTGTTTCGATGTTTTCCACTGTGATACTTGGAGCCTTTTTGTATACTAGTTTCTAACTGAAACAACTGAAATGCACGTAAACTTGTAAGTGCATGAGTAGAAAGGAATAGTTTCTGATATTTGCCAATTATGCATGTATCAAAATATAATTCAGAAAAGTAGACAGATTAAAAAACCTGCCTATTGCATGACTTCTTCTGTATGATATCCTAAAATGGGTAAATATGGACAGTTAATGGTTGTCTTGAATGAAATAACTTCCTAAAATGATGAAAATCTTAAGTATCTTGATTGTGGTGAAAGTTTAAAGGTATATTATGCAGTTGTCATAAAAAATATATAATTAAAATGTGGACATAATATCTTTGTGAGTTACAGATCAAAATTTTATTCAGAACAAGTTAAAAATATGTATCCTTTAGCAAGGTGGTTTACCCCTATTTACAAGGAGTGAAGGAGAGAAGTAGAGATTAGGCAGATGTTAGGCAATAGAACAGATATGTGTGTTTTCTAGACAGGACATGTGGAAGACTTGTGATAAAATACGTAACTAACAGCTCAAAAGTGGACTTCTGTAGTTGTTCAACCACTCTGGAAAGCAGTATGGAGGTTCCTCAAAAGACTAAACATAGAGCTTCCCTATGACCCAGCAATCCCACTCCTGGGCATTTATCCAAATGGCCACATACCAGGCTGCACTAAAACCACCAGCTAAACTGTGCTCATTTCAGCATTATTCACCATAGTTCAGATATGGAATCAAACCAAATGCCCCTTAATGGATGAATGGATCAAGAATCTATGGTATATTTACACAGCAGAATTCTATGTTTCTCCATTAGAGAGAATGACATTATTCCATTCATAAGGAAATGAAAAGACTTGGAAAATTTATATTAAGTGAAGCAAGCCAAACCCAAAGAAACCTAGGCTGCATGATTTCCTCATTTTTAACAATGAGAATATGTCTATAAATCTACAAGTTAACCCACTGGATATTAAAAGACAAATAATTACACTTGGACATGATTAATTGAATAGCATTTTAAGCATTCATATACTGAGAACAAAGGAGGATATACTTAGGAGAAGACCACAACGGCTCAACAGTATTTTTGTTCTTACAATTATTACAATGATATTCATTATAGTGGTACAATAATAGGCCAAAATAATGCTATGCTATGGATTAATGTTTTTGCATCTTTTTCCTCAGGCATTACTCAGATTCTTTTCTTTTTCCATTTCTTTATTGTTAAAATGATGTACAGAGGGGTTACAGTTTCATACATAAGGCAGTGAGTACATTTCTTATCCAACATGTTATTTCCTCACTCATTTCCCCCCACCCCCACCGCCCCTTCCCCATTTCCTTTCCCCGCCCCCATGAGTTATACAATTGGTTTAAGCCATATAGTAGAGTTTTTTTTAATGAATAATTACTTATTTATTTTCATTATTATATACAGAGGGGCTTCAGTTTCATACATTAGGGAGTGGGTACATTTCTTGTACAATTTGTCTCCTCCCTCATTTCCCCCCTCCCCTCCCCCTTTCCCTCTCCCTCCATGAGTTGTTTAGTTGGTTTACACCAAATAGTTTTGTAAGTATTGCTTTTGGAGTCACTTTGCAGATTCTTAGTCATCAATGTGATAGCATTTGTAGATGGAGCCTTTGGGAGTTAATTAGCATGTTGAAACTCACATGTATGAGATTAATTCCTCCAGAAGAATAGACAGAAGAGAAATAACTTTCTGGTTCTCCCCCTTCCCAGTCTGGGAAAACAAGAATTGCTTTATGACGTAGAAACAGATCTGTTGGCTGCCTTGATCTTGGACTTTTCTACCTAATCAATACTATTCTACTAAAACAGTCTGAAATTAATCACTTCAGAGGAGTATTAAGAAACTATGCTACACAAGAATAAACCAAAATTCAACTGTGTAGTTACCTGTCTATGCTATGTGGATAGACAACTTCTTACTATAGTTTGTTAATAATACAGGCCACAAAAAGGAAACAAAATAGTAGTTCTGAATTGTTCACTTTTACACAAATAATCTGTCACACTATCATTGAAAAGCTTGTGGCGTTCAACTCACCTGTACTAAGGCTTGAGAATATATGTTTGGAAAAATTGGCAAGTGTAGGATAAGTGAATTTTAAGTTTTATTTGGTTAAGTTTTTTGCGCTTTCTTCTTCATCTAATTTGTAAGTTCTTAAAGTGAAAATACTACACATACAGCTGGAAATTTTCTAGAAGGTGAAATAGAAGTATTTTGACAAGAATGTAATGAATTAAGGCAGTTACCTGACTAGTGAAAGCAGAGCAGCTGACACCATGGAGATAAATATCATGATTGAAAAAGAAAATATCATAGAGATGGAAAAGGTGAAGGGTGAAATTCCATACTATTTGACTGTTGGCCAAACAATGCTGTGTTGTTTATATTTTAGTTCAAGATCTGAGGAATAACCCTTTTCTTTCGCCAGGAAAAATAACTAATAGCAATGGAATGGTTGTGCTAATATACATTAAATTGGGGAGAGAAGAATTTTAATTTTCAACAGGCAAGAGGAGATAATGTTTTAGAATTATCTCTCCTGCAATATTTTAGAAAAGATGATATCTTCATAGAAATTTGTATGAACATGTCTCACTTGTTTAATATTAATGCTTGTGCTTAATATTTCCCAAGCCAGTATGATGTAAATTATTGAAGAGTGAATTTAGATGTCATATGTATAAGATATAACCACGCTGATCTTGAAAGAGTAGGAAAAAAACATAAGAAACCAGTTAATTTCACAATAATATTTACCAGATAATTATACTTCTACTTTAATCATTTTTACTTGTTTTGATAAAAACACTTATTTGTACATCTTTGAATTTTGACTTAAGTCTACCCATAAGTATATGTTTTGTGATGTGTAAGTTTCTTCAGAAATCTATGAGCTAGAAAACTTATAAAATTTGGTTATGACAAGTCAGATGACCATATAGCAATTTCCAGCCTGTTTCTGATACCTTACATTTCCTTTGGTGCTTCTTTCTCCTTTGTTATTGTCTTGTGTTCATAGTCTATGCTGGGAGATTTCCAACTCTTATGGTTATCAGGAGTTACTCTTCTTCATAGTAAAAGAACAGATACAATTAAAAGTTGACGACTAGTTTAAAAAGCAGGGATGTTAAATCTCACAGTATGTTTAATCACTATTCTTCACACTCTTGAAATAATTCAGCAATGACTTAATAATAAAAGACTTTTTAAAATAATGAGTTAGATTTTCTCCTTACTATGATCTGAGTCCAGTCTGACCTCAGTCACTCTTGGGAAGGTTCTTTGATTTACAAGGTACTTTTACCATAGCCTTACAATTGGTTATTACATGTTTAGACTTAACTCACAAAACTGTTTTGTCGGGGCTGGGGATATGGCCTAGTGGCAAGAGTGCCTGCCTCATATACATGAGGCCCTGGGTTCGATTCCCCAGCACCACATATACAGAAAATGGCCAGAAGTGGTGCTGTGGCTCAAGTGGCAGAGTGCTAGCCTTGAGCAAAAAGAAGCCAGGGACAGTGCTCAGGCCCTGAGTCCAAGCCCCAGGACTGGCCAAAAAAAAAAAAACAACAACACAAAAACAAAACTGTTTTGTCATAAAGTAAGAACAGAATAAAAGAATTCTAGTGTTTTAGGAATAGATTGTACGTGACTAAATGAGAAATCAGGAAATAAAACAGCAATGATGGATTATTTATTCTTATTTCATTGCTTGAAAAGAGACATCATAGATTTAAATAATATCCTAATACAATGCAGCTACTCCTCAGTTTTCTCAAAGTGATCAGAGAGCTTTAGATTTCCTTCTTCTCTGAACAAAAATTTAATCCTTCACTAAGTATCAACGTATTTTCTAATGTCTGATAATACTTATCTCTGAAAGGGATATTTAGATATGTCATGTCATCCTAACTATATGCTTCAACTCATGTGTAAAAGCAAACTTAGCTCGCTTGCAAAGTGGCTTCCAGCACATACCTGCAGGCAGTGACTGGTCTAGTACTCTAGATGAGTGTGGAAGCTTTTTGACATTGGAAATCATTGAACTCTATTTGTTTTATTTCTTGAATGTAAAACTGGCATATAAGTGAAGTCCATACTGCACAACCACTGACAAAATTATAAACATGAACTTGAATTACTCAGAAAAAATACTTGATACTTCTTAAAAGTACTTAATAGGAGTTATGAAAATTCCAATTCCTTCCTGAGTCTTTACTGATGTCCACATTTTAAGCCACAGTAAATGATGTTTCTTGTAATTTTTAATGAAACACATGTGATCTTTCCTAATAGGCTCTTTTAGCCAGAATAAATATCATTTTTACATGCCAAAATAATAGGTCATACTTAGACTAACATCAATTTATATAGCTTATCTAAACTGAAAATTGGCAAATAAAAAAATCTACAAACTCTGGTTTTAAAATTAAAAAACAATTCTTATTTAATATAATAAAGTATATGCAGCCAGTCATTAACTTTCTTAGGTATCAGTTCTAATACTAAGTATAAAATATGATATTGATTGGGGAGAAATAATCTAGACAGAAGAACTTTTGAACAAATAAAATTTTCAAATAACCCACAACTACAATTAGCCAATTATTTCCTCTATTTAGCACTGTACATAACTGTATAGAGCAGTTTTATTTGGACAATTATCTATTTAGATAGGATACTGAGAACTGACTTATTCCTCTTCATTAAGAAGGGAAACATATATTGCTCCAATGCTCATATAATTTAGCCATAGTTTCCTCCTCCTCCTCCTCCTCCTCCTCCTCCTCCTCCTCCTCCTCCTCCTCCTCCCCCTCCTCCTCCTCCTCCCCCTCCCCCTCGCCCTCCCCCTCCCCCTCCCCCTCCCCCTCCTCCTCCTCCTCCTCCTCCTCCTCCTCTCCCCCCCTCCCCCTCCCCTCTCCCTCCCCCTCTCACTCCCTCCCCTTTCCCCTCCCTCTTCTCCTTCCCCTCCCCTCCCCCTCCCCCTCCCCCTTCCCCTCCCCCTTCCCCCCCTCCCCTTCCCCTCCCCCTTCCCCTCCCCCTTCCCCTCCCCCTTCCCCTCCCCTTCCTTTTCCTTTGCCAGCCCTGGGCCTTGGACTCAGAACCTGAGCACTGTCTTTGGCTTCTTTTTGCTCAAGGCTAGCACTCTGCCACTTGAGCCACAGCACCACTTCTGGCCGTTTTCTATATATGTGGTGCTGGAGAATCGAACCCAGGGCTTCATGTATACAAGTCAAGCACTCTTGCCACTAAGCCATATCCTTAGCCCCTTGGCCAGAGTTTTATTACAAATTCCTACATACTCTCCTCAAATATTGTCCCTTTCTCCTGTTTCAGAAAGCCTTATCTTTTTCAGAAGTCTGTTCTCAGCGCCAGACTCTGATAAAAATGTGAAGGATCTGGGTAATTTTCCTCCTTGACTGATAGTAAATTAGTTTGCCACAGTTTTGTGTACATTCAAAATGACAAGGGAGGGCTGGGAATATGGCCTAGTGGCAAGAGTGCTTGCCTCCTATACATGAAGCCCTGGGTTCGATTCCTCAGCACCACATATATAGAAAAGGACAGAGGTGGCGCTGTGGCTCAAGTGGCAGAGTGCTAGCCTTGAGCAAAAAGAAGCCAAGGACGGTGCTCAGGCCCTGAGTCCAAGCCCCAGGACTGGCAAAAACAAAACAAAATGACAAGGGATATGATTCAGAGAGAAATTACTTTATTATGGCAAAACATCAAAGTTCCAGCATTATTGCACAGGTTCTATGAGAGTCCAATTATTGACACTCGATGAGAAATTAGGTGTAACTTGCACATTCAAATCTTTTGCTTTAAAGAAAGAAAACCAATAAAGAGCCCTGGACTCCTTTCATTTCCTCTCTTTCCACTGCCTTTCTCCCTCTTTCTCCCTCTCTGCCTTCCCTCCTCTCGCCTTCTGGTCTTACAAGCAGCAGACATTTTAGTGAGCCACAAAGGAACCAACTTCCTGTCCTCCTTCAGTAGTATAGTAGTCTCTATGACCAATTCAGTTGCCCCTTTGTCTAACTAGAGAAATTTACTAGCATCATAACAAACATTTCAGTTTAGTACCTCCAGCAAGAAAGAGCAGGGATGTTCAGTTATAGACTGCTGCATCTGTTACATACTGCAAACCCAACAAAACTAAGCCAACAAAATTACACTTAAAAAGTTAACATAAGATTACAGGAAAAAAACTCATGAATGACTGGAAATCAATTTAAATCAGATATCCAAAGTCATACTAACTGCTCTCTCATCTTTAATTTGGACCTTAAAGTTTAGCTTGTTTCTGCTAGAAAAAGGAAGTCTTACACCTGATATTAAAATATCAATAAATAATAACTTCAACTGTACATTCTTTTATTTATTTATTTTTGTTGGTCTTGGGGCTTGAACTCTGGGCTGGACACTGTCCCTGAGCTCTTCACCTCAAGGCTAGCGCTCTACCATTTGAACCACAGTGCCACATCTGGTTTTCTGGTAGTTAATTAAATATGAGTCTCTTGGACTTTCCTGCCCAGGTGGGCTTTGAACTGTGATCCTCAGATCTCAGCCTCCTGAGGAGCTAGGATTATAGACGTGAGCAACTGTCGCCAAGCTGTACATTCTTTTTTGAAAACTGAAACTGTTTCTATGGGAGAAGAGATGAGACACTTTTCATTTATAGTTCCTTCCAGTAAATCAATACGCACTGCCTTACCTATGAAACTGTAACCCTCTATGCACCACTTTGGCAATAAAGAAACAAATAAAATAAAAATAAAAAATCCAACCTCTACAAAGGTATTCATAAAAATACCAATTTCAATATCTTAGAAACTTAGTACATCTGCCATTTCTCAAGTCTCATTTCAACAAAATCTGCTGTTGCTTGTCCCCACTCTGGATTCATGCCTACAACAGGAGGAATGGCAGTGGTAAATTGAAATTATTATGAATTTGGTAGTAAACAACATCTAAGGAAAAGGAAACAACATAATGTCACTTATGAGCAGAAATTTATTTTAGGAGTTTACCAAACCATGAAACGGTTACACATACTGGAAGTTTTCAGAGACAACATAGCAGTACTGTGACAAATATGGAGTACATTACTAATGTGGTGTCATTGTTGAGTTACATTCCTTTTGATGACATAATATTTTGGAATATGTGTCCTTGTACTTATAAGATGAAAAGCAAAATCCATTTAAACGTTATCCTAGAACAGGAAATGAGTGGTGAGAGGGTGTTTTGATTTAGAAGCTTGAGGAATTGTTTAGGGCCAAACAGGTGCACACATTCAATTTGAGGTTACTCAAGGATGGAAGCAAAATGTTTCATTCTTTCAATTTATGTGATAATTTTGCAAAAGTCTGCTAAACTGTTGGACATAAATACATGATAAGCTGTTTCCATTTAACTACTAAATAAATGAAACTTCTATATATTTCATTTAGCCTTGAGTGTGCAAAGAAAAAATGTTACTAAAATACTAAGAATATTTTGAGTCCAAATGTTTGGGAATTCCTCCAGCTTTGGAAGGAAAGGAATTCTTTTAAATCATTTTTAATAGAATGATCTACCTTTTTATCCATCACTTCTTGGAAGAACTGAATGCAAAAGGCCAGACATCAAAGAAAACTTGCCAATCTGAAAGATGTCAAGTTAAAACAAAGCATGGTGCATTTAGTTATCAATGAAATGATAATTATTGAGTCTTTGGCTCATTACTGAATAATAAGTTTTGGATAATAATTATTATTGAGTCTAAGATGTATAATTGGATTCTCACTTCATTTTTAAGAATGAAAATAAAAAGAGCATAATAATAAAAATGAAATATGATGCAACTGTGCAACTGATGTGCCTTTTTGAGGATAGGTCTTAACCAATCTTTGGACAGCCTTTAAAATATTGCAATCTGCTATGCCAAATTCTCTGTTTTCAGGTTCATCACTTGCCTCAGTTGTTGTAGAATTGTGGTTTAAATGTTAGCAACTTGTGAGTTTTGTTTTCTTATACTGTGTCACCCACCCTCCATATTGCCTTAGGGTGAATAAATAATTGTTTAAGGAAGTATAATAATAACACACACTAAAATATGCTAAAAGTAACAGATTACCCTATTCTACTAGTCAAGAGAGCAAGTGAAACATGGTTATTTTTAAACTGCTTTTGTCCTTCAGATATTCTCATGTAAACTGAAACATATTTCATGGTTCTGATTGCAAATATCTATTCAACTATTTATAAAGAAAGTTAGTTATAGTTAAGGCTATTTCTTCAAACTGTAAGTATGTTTTTCAATAAAAGTAATATAAATCAATGTTCATTTCACTTTTGAACTTGTAGTGAAGGTTTCCTAGACATAACCAACAAAAAGAGAACTGCCATGTTCTTTTCTTTTCCCATTGCTTTTCTTTAAATTTAAAGACACAATTATACTTACCATGTACAATATTTTGTCTAAATGGAGCCACTATTTATACAAACTAGAATGATGAAATCCAGCTAATTAGTATGTGCATTCAATCTCTTAATAAGTTTTGTGGACTAATAATTCATAACAACTATCTTATAATTTTTCAAGAATGCAATATGATTTTATCTGTAGTCACTCTGTTATACAATGGATTCTCTGAATTTCTTCCTCTCATCTAATTATTTTTTTCTTAATTTTTTGACTGCAACTGCAACAATTTTCACCTCACACACTTGGCTTGGTGTGTAGTCACCATGCCACTCCTGATTTCTGTAAGTTCAACTATTTTTAGGTCCTACATGAGTGAAAAAATACAGTATGTTTTCTGTGTTTGGCCTATTTTACTTTATAAAGTGTTCCAGTTTACCAGTATAGTATTTAAGATATAATTTCTTGTTCTTCTTGCTTTTACTGTTTAATTCAATAATTTAATTTTCCTTTTGACATGACTAGAGAATTAGAGAGCTTACAGTATTGCTCAAAATAAGCTTTCATAAGAAACTTAGAAACTATATGAATAAAAATTTTATGTGAAGGTGCCATTTTTCTGTGAACAATTTTATATTAAATTTACTTTTTATTTAATTATTTGTTTAAATAAAAACTTGTATTTTTTTATTTCATTGTTTGCATGCTGGTCTCGGAATTAGAACTCAGGGCCTCAGCTCTGTCCCTGAGCCTTGTGCTTAGGGATTGCATTTTACTACTTGAGCCACAGTTCCACTTTTAGCCTTTTTGTCTTTGGTAGTTCACTGGAAATAACAGTCTCATGGATTTTCTTAGCCAGGCTAGCTTTGAACCATGGTTTTCACATCTCAGCCTCCTGAGTAGCTACGATACAGGCATGTGTTCAGCTCTTCTTATTTTTCACAGACTATCATTGGAATATTCTGTTATGAGTTAGATACAATTAAAATTAGAATGATGAATTGGCTACAAACATGACATTCTCAGTAAGGTTATGAGTATAGCTTGTTCAATTTTTTTTTTAATTTTTATTGTCAAACTGATGTAGAGAGGTTACATTTCATACATTAGGCATTGGATACATTTCCTGTACTGTTTGTTAACTCCTCCCTCATTCCCCCCTCTCCCCTCTTCCGTTTTCTCTCCCCCCACAAGTTGTTCAGTTGATTTACACCAGTTTTGCAAGTATTGCTTTTGTAGTCCTTTGTCTTTTTATCCTGTGTCTCTCGATTTTGGTATTCCCTTTCACTTGCCTAGTTCTAATACCAGTATACATAGTTTCCAATGTACTCAGATAAGATACAGTGATAGTGCAGGTACAACCACAGGAAGGGGATACAAGAGGATCATCAACAATAGAAGCTATGGTTTCAGATGGATCAGGAAAAGGTGGTACATACACACAATGGAATTTTATGCCTCTGTCAGGGAGAATGTCATTGCCCCATTTGTAAGGAAATGGAAGGACTTGGAAAAAATTATACTAAGTGAAATGAGCCAGACCCAAAGAAACATGGACTCTGTGGTCTCCCTCATAGGGAATAATTAGCACAGTTTTAGGCTAGTCACAGCAGAGGATCACAAGAGCCCAATAGCTATACCCTTATGAACACATAAGATGATGCTAAGTGAAATGAACTCCTTGTTATGGAAATGACTGTTTTATCATCGTTGTTCAAATAATTATAGTAATAAACATGTTGATTGGCTTGAAATATATCTGAAAGTTGTTTTGTAGCCCCTGAGGATGAAACTTCCTGTTCTCTCCCCCTCTTCCTCTTCTTACTGCACCTACTCTTGCTCCTCTGATATATATATATATATATATATATGTATATACATATATATATATATATATCCCATTAAGTTAATTTAGTAGGTGGAATATGGTCTTTGGAATTACAACTACATTTAAATCTTATTCTCATGGAATGTTGTCTTGGAAAGGTAGCTACAGTAAGATTGTAACTTAAATATGTCTAGAAAATTATTTCTGACAATTTTCATGTGTGTCATATTCTGTGCTAACTTCCAGTGTAATGTACTTTTCTTAGTCTTTATGCATTTCTCTAGCTCTATATAATCTTACTCAATGTCTTCACTTATAAATTCAACAAATAGTCACCCATACAGTTGTTGTAGCAAAGAACATAGATGAAAAATGTATCTGACAGTATCTGACACAAAGTAATTAATCTGTTTATTGGTGTTACAATGTCATCATTGCTTTGCTGTTACTAATGTTAGCATAATTGTCCTCCAATATGCTACATGTTTAGTAAATTGATCAACAATCCATTTTATTAGGTAATATTAATTCATATTAAAATTAATAACTTAGTGATGAGATCTAAGTATTACATTTGGCATCGTTGAAGTGTGTGACAATTTCAAGAGAATGTTTAGGGAATAAATTGCCTTGTCATGGAAGGCCTGTGTGCAGGGTGCTTTCTCAGAAAAAAAGTTGAACATATCCAAGGCAAATACAGATAACACAGAACAACATGAAGAAAGGACATTTTTCACTGCAAAACCCCCACCTCCCAACCAATCATTGTTCATGATTGAGTCTTTTTTGTCTCACACAGATATTACAGACACTCATTACTATGTTTCAGTCTGATATATGGACACTTCCTCCCAATACTCTCACTTCTGGCTCCCATAGCTGACCATTTTGCCAAAAATAAGGCTAGAACATAGCATTGCTAGATGGGCCGCACTGAGCAGGCATTCAGAGAAGATGTGACCTTGATTGTGATTGAGATCATGTTTGACATGACTTGGCTATTTTTCCCTTGACCTCCACAGGGGGAAAAATACTAATATAGTTTATGGGACAATGCAGCAATTATTTGAATTGAAATAAATATAACATTCTTTTTGTAATTTCCATAAAATGAAAGTATCCTGAATAAAAGATATAAAAATGAGAAACTTTGTATGGAAACCAACTAATTCAAAGAGAAGAATATGTCTGTCGTGCTGAGTTTTTAAAAAGGAGTCAGGCCTTTAACCTGGATTCTCCTTTTTATTTTTTCATTGAAGAGTTGTGAACACAGTATAGGTTGTTAATGGGTTTTTGGTTAATGAATTATCCAATAATTTTCTTGAATGTTTTTTCCCCAGTTTTCTTATATACAGTAAGATTTGGAAATGTAGAATAAGTTTTCATGAAATTTTGACTATGTAATATCAGATATATCATTGGTATGACTTTCTATGTTGCAATTTTATTGATTAGGATTTATGAAGTTTCCTGGGTTTTTTTTTTTAATGTTAAGTCTGAAGAGCATTTCTTTAACCCACTGTTCTGAACACAGAGTTAGACTAAATTGACTGTGATATGTCTGGTCCCAGGGGAAATTTTTCTGGCTTCACCCTGTCAAACCTCACAAGCTGCAGAGATAGGGTGAAGATTTAGCTAGACACTTCAAACAGAACTTTGTTTCTGAATTCCATACAAGATATGTCAGAGTAAATGGTGAACTCACTTGCTTTAAAATCTTGAACTGTAACTGAGATCTCCAAAGACGTGATTTACTTCTGAAGCAGTAGATTTTTTATATGGAAGGAAAGCAGGCAAAATGTATTGTTCAAAGTGATAATACATAATGACTTAAAGAGGAATCATAGATGTATGTTCCCTGAAGATATTTTTACTTACATATGCATACATAGCACATATCAAAATTCCTGATCAAATGCAGACATTCAGAACATGTATATTGAATTTAACTACACTGTGTGATATCATTTCACCACAGGCTAAGAATACGAGATTGGAAATCGAGTCCTTGGTTTGTAAGGGAGCCTGCATAAAAATTCTTCCAAGAGATTGTTATAACAGAAGGTTTTTGTCCTATCTCACTCTCTTTCTTTCTGTACATATAAGACTACTGTACACAAAACTATACATAGTTTCACTAAGAATAGTAATATTTAATCAATGAAGAGAAAAAAAAAAGTAGAGGAAAGTCATGGTAATGAATAACACTAGCAGTTTGAACAAAAGCCATATCCAGTTTCCCTAGAATTTAGCATAAAATTTTGATAAAGAGGAAACTGATGACTCAAAGCCCTTAATTTTCTGGACACATCACCAAAATTTAAAATATTATTTTCAGAAATAGGCCTTTTGCCACAATTAGAATCTGAATTTTAAATGGATTCTTAGATGAGTGGGCCATATCCATCAGCTAATTCGACTTTAGCACTGATCTCAGCCCCTTAGTTTTTCCAAAACTATCACGTTCACAATAAAGCTCCATGAGTTTCCTCAATTCAAACTTGGGCTTCTTCAGCATTTTACTTTTCTGAAGATACTATAAAGTAGATGGGCTGCTAAGACTTGTCTATGTTTTTCTCCCCAAATGCTGCCTGGAATCAATTTATGACGTACTCCTTTCAAGTCATTTGTGTGCACTTCTTGGGTCATAATTTCCATTGTCTTTAGGATTTAGCTGACCTGTTGATGCTGAGCATAGGACATCTCACATAACTGGTTGTTGGGATTTTTTTTTTTTAGTAAAACCATCACAAAACAGTTAAAAGCAAATAACCATCTGTAGTCTTAACAAACATGAGCTTCAATCATGGTCTGCCGCATTTTGACCATGGAGCACATTTTGTCTCTGGTGAGCTAGGCAGTTCTAGCCCTGAACATCCTCAGCCATTATCTTGAATTTTCTGAATGCAACTTCATTATTCGGCAGGTTAGGGGGCTCATTTCAAACTCCAGACCTTTAATGCCATCAGATGCAATTTTGGTTCCATGAGTCTTGGGGAACAGTGCTTCATGTAGCTGGTAGTTTCACATTATGTCAATCATTCTTTATAAAAAAAAAATCATACTAAGTGAAGTGAACCAGACCCAAAGAAACATGGACTCTATGGTTTACCTCATAGGGAATAATTAGTACATCTCTAGGATAGACATAGCAGAATATCACAAGAGCTCAATAGCTATGCCCATATGAACACATAAGATAATGCTAAGTGAAATGATCTCCATGGTATGGAAATAAGTGGCATATCATTGTTGTAGTTAATCCCAACATGCCATGTGAAACCGTACATTGCTTTTTTTTTCTTCTCTCTCCGATTCCCTTCCTGTCATTTTACTCCCCTATTCCTGTAACTGATCTCATATGTATTGGAAGTGGGACTGGAAAGGGAATACCAGAATCTACAAAGGATAAAAATACATACCATTCCAAAAGCAATACTTACAAAAACAATTTGGTGTAAACCAACTGTAAAACTCATGGTGGGAGGGGGAAGAAAAAGGGGGATAATGAGGGAGGAGGTAACAAGTTGGATAAGAAATCTACTCACTGTCTTACATATAAAACTGTAACGCCTCTGTACTTCACTTTGACAATAAAGAAAATTTTTTAAAAAACAAACAATTTTAGAAAATATATCAACCATTTTCTCTTTGGCTCCCTTTTTGCTGCCTTTTGTAAGTCGCTTATTCCTGTTGACAGCCATGATGCTGCTCAGAGAGACAAAAGAGCTAATTAAAAAAAAAAAGTCTATACTGTGGTTGTCAGAGAATTAGGTCCTACATAACTCCTTCTAAGAAGTCTTCTCTCTCAACTTCTAGTGAAGCTACTCTCATTGGTGTGTGAGCTTTGTGTGCCATAGAAGAGGAATGAGAGGAGGAGATGGGGCAGTTTATACTCCCAACTGAGCCAATTGCTGTAGGTTCATCAATTCTGAATAGAAAAAGTTGAATGAAGAAAAATCAGAGAGGGGCTGGGAATATGGCCTAGTGGCAAGAGTGCCTGCCTTGTATACATGAGGCCCTGGGTTCAATTCCCCAGCACCACATATACAGAAAATGGCCAGAAGTGGAGCTGTGGCTCAAGTGGCAGAGTGCTAGCCTTGAGCAAAAAGAAGCCAGGGATAGTGCTCAGGCCCTGAGTCCAAGCCACAGGACTGGCCAAAAAAAAAAAATCAGAGAAATGCAGAACATTATATTTATTATATATACGTATGTCTATATACATATAGACTCACACAATAAACACACACACACACACATATATATATATATATATAAAATTTACCATTACCTCCTACCAGCTCAGCATCCAAGCAGTTTTCAAATCATCTATACTCTTGTACTCTTGTGTATAGGTTGGTCACCACAAGATTGCTACTGTCTTTCTAAGTTTAAGTTACTGACTGCCTTGAGCAGTCACCTAGAACAAATAAAAAAATTTTCAGGGCATTAGCTTCTTGTGATATTGAAGCACTACAGTAATGGTAACTGATTGCAAGGGATCAGGAAAGATGGAACTACTACATAAAATCAGCAACAAATCTTTATATGCCATACAGACAGACAGACGTGCGCGTGCACGCACGCACACACACACACACACACACACACACACACACACACACACCAGGAGAACAATTCTATTACAACTTCATTACTTTGTCTTAATTCAGGATCTTCTCAAGTACAAGCCATGTAACCTGACTTCTTCAAACCTCAGAATTCTTATACGAAAGTAGACAGCAAAAGTTCCTATTTTATCTATACATTTCTTGGGCTTGAGAGATTATCTGTAAAATATGGTAGTTTTGTAAAAAGTTAATTTTTTATTTAACAAACTAAAATAATTTTTAAATGATGCAATTCAGGGACTGGGAATATGGCCTAGTGGCAAGAGCTTGCCTCGTATACATGAAGCCCTGGGTTCGATTCCCCAGCACCACATATATAGAAAACTTCCATAAGTGGTGCTGTGGCTCAAGTGTCAGAGTGCTAGCCTTGAGCTAAAAGAAGCCAGGGACAGTGCTCAGGCCCTGAGTCCAAGCCCCAGGACTGACCAAAAAAAAAAAAAAAACATGATACAATCATGGAGTTATAACCTGTTTAGTAAAGAAGGAAAGTAAGTATACTTGCCAACTATTTACTTATACAAACTTACCTTTTATAATTTATAGAAACCAAGTTGATGATTCATTCTGAGTTTTGTTTTATATTTGCAGATATCATTTTTCACATTATAAATTGAATTATGTAATTTCTCAGAATAAAATGTGAAAGTGACTTTAGGATTTTTTTTTCAATTTTAGACAATGTGAAAAAAAAGGCTAATCATTGCAACTTAGGAAAATAATTCCACATACTCGTAGATGTTTCATATAATGCATAGGAGTTCAAAATGGAAGCACCCACATTTTGTGTAATGGTTCTATATTTCCTCAATTTCATTCCATGCTATAGAGGCCTGAAAAACACTAATAAATATGGACTTTCACTCATGTTTAATTTATTCACTGGTGAATGTCCTCCATTTATTTTTCCTGTGTCTATTCCTGTCACCATCCGTACTTTGGAGCTAGTATTTTTCATTAGTGTCTTTATTCTGGAATCCATTAGTAGTGCACCTTTGAAATCCATTTAGTGCTTGATGAACTGACTCCTACAGTAGCTTGATACATATTTTATGCATTATGTGCTGGCCTTTTCAAGTATTCCTTTGTTATAAGGTAATATATTCCAATGGAAAACTGAATAATGATGTCAAATGACAGCTTCCAAAGGAGGGTTTCTGTATTCATGGGAGTTTTATTGAAAGCTTTGATTTTTCCAAAACACTTAAATTACCCAAGGTTAGGCTATAATGCATACTTTGCATTACTAAGTATAATCATTCCATTGACTGTTTTCCTCATTTGCTGCATGTCTCTTGTCCATCTGTTTTCCATTCTGTGATGCTGACACAGATGGTGCGTCTGTCCGTTCATGAGAGTGTAGGAATTTATTGATGGAGAAGAGAGTAAGGTAGTCCTGGTACACTAATCAGATTTTATATTAGTTTCAAAATAAGAACAGTGGTTTGAAAAGCCAAAAAGAATGCCTTACTATTAAAAATTACATAAATAAATAAAGACCAAAGGCCTTTGAAAACTTTCTCTAGGAAGATTTAAGCACATTTTCTGGGAGTAGCTTTGATTACACTCACAAAGAGGAAGTCAGTTACTGGGGAAAAAAGACTTCTCAAAGGTAATGAGTCTTAGATAAAGCAGCGTCTTTACTAACAGGAGAAACTTGAAGGATGCTAAGGATAGAAATTGGTCCCTTCTGCCCCTTACAATATTTGGTCTATTCATATTGGCTATTAAATTCTACCTTTTGGCTTTGCCCGTATTTTGGCTCTTTTAGAGTTCAAAATGGCCAACACCTGGCTTTTCTATGTTAATGAAACATTTCAAATAAATGCTAGCACACAATTTAGTTATGCTTTTTTTGTCTTAAGTTTTGAATCTTTTAGTTTTTGAAAATAAAAGTGAATGGATAACATTATCCTTACAAGACACTATTTAATCTCTTATGAGAAATTATATAGAATATATGTCATTGACCAGGTAGGTGCTCAATTTACTTTGAAAAAGAGATTTCTGCATGATAGTGTTGATACAACAGCTGAACCTTCCAAATTAAATTACCTTGAACTAGTCTTGGAAATACTATTCCCCCATTTTATTTTTGCTATGTTCAATAGTTTGAAGTGAATCTATTATGTCAATATGGGATATGATATCATTTGAGTGAAATATACCTTAGCAAACTGATTTCAGGTTACTGTATTAATGGTTTTTAAGAATAATTTGATTTTGTTTCTTAATTGGGGAAACTCTTTGATATCAACTAAGCTATTTCCAGCTCATTTATAGAAAAAAATAATAGCTTTCACATCAGAAGACTCAATAATCCCTTGTTTAGGTCTTTCTACATTTTGTTTTATGTTTTTTATAGCTACGCTAAAGGGCTTTACAGAAGGGTTATAGTTACAAAAGTCAGGTAATGAGTACTTGTCCTTTTGAACAGTGTTAATAATTCTTATACCATTATAACATATTCTGTACATAAGATCATTTATCTCTTTGTACAAATAAATTCAAAATACTAATTTGAGGAGGCTAGAGTAAGGAACATATTACTGTACACATGATAGCAATATGAAAGTTACAATCATATATATCATGAGAAAGATGCCATTTTTCCTTAGAATACATCAGTGGTTTTCCTACAGCAAGTACCTTTTTCTGTTTATTTTCTACTAGCTGGCATATTAATTTTGCAAATTTTCATGTGAAAATGAAAAAAAAAGCTGTGGGTAGTTATCTCATAATAAAAAAATAAAGTTTTTACTTACTTTTATAACTGTCATCAAGGTTTCTTAGTGCCAAACTTGAAAACTTTTTAAATCTCATGAAGATTTCACTAACATGAAAGTGTCATAGCTCTTCACTTCTATAAATGCTATCTAATGCATCTTCAAAATCAAATCAGCACATAACACAGATTCACACAAATAACAAATAATGTTTGCCAGATTGTTAATTATCTTACCTATATTCATTTAAGCATTGATCATTGTAAATATCTAAGATTCTACATTTCCATCAACTTCAGTAAAACGATAAAAAGCTGAGGTCTACAGAGACCAGAGATCATTTAATCTCTGCCTGGAAACCAGGCAGACTGACAGTAACACTTACACTCCTATCACTGTACTGTCTCTCAAGACACATTGTAAGATCTTCAAATTTCAGTTATGGGGGGATTAAACAAACCTAGAAGCTTTTTAAATCTTCTCATATATGAGAATGGGATTATGTGAGGCAAATCAAAATCACCCAACATCTTCAATGTGCACCACGCTAGACCTGCTTCTCCTGATGAACTTGACTGCAGGCTTCCACTTGCATCTGTATTTTGAGTCTTTCTATGTATTTCTTTTATGCATTAGATAACTGAGAACATTTTTCTTACAATGAATTGACATTCTTCTTGTAGATGTTTCCCTACTTTTGCTTTCCCACTGTGTGTACCACAAAAGTCATTTCTTTTTTATTGTTGATCAGAAATATATTTAATGTAGTAAAATGTTTTGCTTGTTTTTTCTATCTTTTTAGAGTCAAGAAAATCCTTTCACAATTCCTTGTTGTATAAAAATTTGTATTTACATAAGTATTCATACTAATTTTCATTTTCTTTTTTTTCCTTTATTGTCAAACTGAAGTACAGAGGGGTGACAGTTTCATATGTAATTTCTTCACACTAAGTTTATTTATTTCTTCACACTAAATTTAGAAAGAATGAACTTATATATAATACAATCAAGACTATATTCAAAACAACCATTCACAGCTTCAGTTGGACAGTAAGCACTAAACAATGATTCAGTTGACACCTACTCAATCTTTCACCTACAGCTATTTTTAAAATTTGTTATATCCAAATAGGCACTATCATCATTTGTCTTGCAGTATGTGATAAAATGAATTTAATAAGTAGGCAATAAATAACAGAATCCAATATAATATTTATTTCCACAGTGGAAGAAATAGATAAAACTTAGTGGAATAAAGCATATACACCAAGTAGATATGGATTACCGTGTGTGTGTGTGTGTGTGTGTGTGTGTGTGTGTGTGTGTGTGTGTGTGAATTTGCTTTGGTTGCATTATAACTGAAGAGTGTTCATCCTTATTGTAACTACAGATCAAAAGTTAAGTGCAAGCAATGCACTTTAAACATATATATATGTGAAAATAACTTTAAAGAGTTATACATAGACAATGACCATAGTGTGTTTCAGGTCCAGTGTCCTTCCTAAGTGCATAGTACTTCTTCCTAAGTGCTTGTATTACTCTGTCCCTTAGATCAATAGTTGAGTAATCTATGGCTTGAAAGAGCACATTAAAATTCAAAAAATACTTTCTTCTATAGATCTGATGCAAAGGTATACAGAAAAAGTTAAAATATGTCAATGATGTTCAGCAAATTAATGTGTTGACAATTGTCTTATTGTAGCTATTATTATTAGCTATTTAGTAATATTTATTTCTCCTCTCCTCTCTCTATATATACACATGTGTATTGTCAAACCATGAATAATATACAGAGCCTGTAATGGACTACTCATTGGGCTAAAAAAATTGAAATTTCTACTGTACTATTAGAAGAATGTAGGAGTTAGTAAATTCTTTAGTTATTTTTAGATCAAAAGAAACATAGCTTAATATGTGGGAAAAACTGCTGAGAAAATTAGTTACCTAGTTAACAAGACCAGAGTGAATAAAATATGTTCAATGGATTCCAAATTATATTGCCCTCTTCATTTTTCCATTCTCCAGTTATTTTGCTTTGAGCAATGCCTAACTAAAGTTACTATAATTATAATATAATTCTTGGGTATGTGTCAATCATTTCTTCAGGATAGTGTTCAATTCAGCACTGTCCTGAATGCATCACTTGGGCTAAGTTGGTTTTAGATGCTTCTCATTAATAGTCTGACACCACAATTATCCAGCCAATAAGATGAAATTGTTTATGTAAGAAAAATATAGGATTATGAGTTTTAACTAAAATTCCCGAGATCTGATCAAAATGAGTATGCTTCAGCAATTTTCTCTTGTGTAACTGAGTATCAAGTTTCCCATATAAAATTAATTAAAAGCTTGTTCTTCTACTTTATAACTGAACTTCCCTTCTCTAATCAAAGATATTGGCAAGGCTATCAAGCCTGCCCTTAGGCATATATGGAGTTTTTCTTTAATTAATTTCTTTAATCATCATATATTAATACCTTAAATCCAAATATTATCAAGTGATCACATATATGCATGTTAATCAACATCTTGGTCAAAACTTTTAAAAATTTGCAAGGCAGAACATTATATAAAGTGTATGCCATAGGCAAAAATGTGTTTTTAATTTCTCTGTAACTGTTGATTTTCCCCTTCATAGTCATTCTTTCAAAACTCTTTCCACCTGTTCTGTCACTTCATGCCTTAGGGTTCCAATCTTCAGAAGTAATTTTTTAAGCCTGTGATGTTTTAGAGACTTGAGGCAGTTGTATATAAAGGTTGAAGAAAGAAAAAAGAATAATATACCTTGTTTGGAGGGACAATTTTGAAAGTGACTTTGTCATCCTTTAAGAAATTTCTGGTCTAGTGTAGAAGAAAACATGGTAATAAAACTTAGCCATCATGGTAAATGACTCTGGTTCTTTAGTGGTAGGCAAAGTGTGGAAAGTGCTAAAGTAATGGACAGTCCATACTCCCCACTGAATCATCACAGGTGTAGATATATAGGGAAAAAGACAAAGTCAGGAGTTAAAAATTCTAATGCCAGGGCTGTCAGACTTTAAAGATGTAGGCCGTTATGAAAGATCCATTATCTGAATCATTTAACAGGAGAAGAAAGCATTTGATAGAGGTCTTTAGGGGGTCATGTTTCATGTTTGCAGCACCAAGGGAACATAATGGACTAGTGGGCGTTTGTTTTGGTCTGAATACTATATCTCATTTCTAGCTTCTTTGGGTTTATTACAAATAAATAAAAATGGTTTATTTAATGGCCTAGAGAGGTTCACTTTTAGGGTTGAATTTCATTGTATTTTATGTTTTTAGATCATGCTTGTTTGAGTCATGCAACACTTAAGTGAAATACCAGAATGATTTGAGTTTCACAGCTTCATAAATTCAGGCCAATCAAAATTACTTCTCCATTAGGTGATTGGACACCTTGATAATCTATGATAGTATTGTCTATCAATGTTATTTCTATATATGTATTTACAACATTGTAGTTATTTCCTTAACTTTATTGTAAATAAACTCATCTTTCATAATTCATAGAATCAGTACAGCATTGTAGCCATATGTTCTCTCTACATTGCAGATCAGACAATATTTTAACAAAGTGAAACTATTTACTCATTGTCTATTATAAATAGATTCTGTTTAGAGAGCACTTTACAACACATTTTCCTTATATTATTTTTGAATCTTTGGCCTGGTGGTCTTGATTTAATAGTTGAGATCACTGAATTATGTGCCAAGCCTTTCATACTTGTTACAGAGCTGTTTGCGAATTTAAAGTAGAAGTGAACAATGTGAAAAGCAAATAAAAATAATGGAAATGAAATACAAATATATATATATAAAAGACATAAAATAATTCCATCTTCTCTACAGTGGAGAAACAGAGTGTAATCGGACAGTAAATATAAGTTTAAGAAAGAGGGCTGGGGATATAGCCTAGTGGCAAGAGTGCCTGCCTCGTATACACGAGGCCCTAGGTTCGATTCCCCAGCATCACATATACAGAAAACGTCCAGAAGCGGCGCTGTGGCTCAAGTGGCAGAGTGCTAGCCTTGAGCGGAAAGAAGCCAGGGACAGTGCTCAGGCCCTGAGTTCAAGGCCCAGGACTGGCCAAAAAAAAAAAAAAAAAACAACAAAAGAAAGGGAAGGTTTTGTGTGTGGACTATAATGATATGTAGCAAGATAGTAATATATGCATATACATAAATATGAATATGTTGTGCATATATTAAGAGTAGTTTGGTTATCATCCAGCATAAATTTTTGTACTCTGATAGTTCATGGCAACAGGGCGTGCCTTGGTATATTCCCAAAGAATGTGTGTGCCTTATGATAACAGTATGTATTGCAAAGTAATTAGAAAATTATAATTAGTTCAATTTTCTGTTCAAATTTTAAACGGTAATTTTCTTCTCAAAACAAATAAATGCATTTTTTTATTGTTCTTCATTCCTTGGGTTTATATTTCTATTCCTTTCTCCTTAATAAAACTTTACACATTGATTTCGAACTTATTATCTTAAAGCTTATTTTTACTTTTCTCTTTTTTTAAAGAAAATTTAAGTCTTCAAACTTAAAGTGTTTTACACACTTTGGTCTACAATTAGCCCTTTAAAATTGGTGTAATAAAGAAAATGACCTCTCAATTTCCTTGGCTTAATAAAAATTCCAGAGATCCTATTGTGCTTTCAGATAAGAAATTTAAAGTGAAGATTTCAGAAGTGTGTTCAAGGCACATAGGTTACAAGTGGCAAAATCTAGACACAAATCTGCCATTTTGATTTGCCACACACAATTTGACAGCTGTGTTCTGGTAGTTTGCAGGAACTACTTGGTGTTCTCTTCTCCAGAAGACATCAGGAGACATTAACTATGGTCAATAATTCCTTATTAGAGCACCAGACATCAATATGGTCATAAAGCAATAGCAATTAAAATCTATGTTAATCTTTTGATTAGTAAAAGACTTGGTTTAATTTTTAATAAAAATTTTCTGAAATACCTTTGTTTATTTCTTTTGAAGCCCTTTACACTTAATCCTTGTTTCAATTCAACTTAACTGCAAGAACCAAATAAGCCCATTTGGTAGACAATGATTAATCATTAATATTTGTTAATGCCCTTATGGAGACATGAGGATTTAAATTTTAATGACTTAGTGTTTCCAGATGCATTGATTTAGGATACAAAATATACTTGGCTTTTATATGCATCATTTTATTCATATGATATCTCCCAGGTATTCATCTTATCTCTCCAATCTTTCAAAAATCTTGAATTTTAAAAACTATTCAAAAGGAAATATACTTACTACTTGAACAATGTAACTGTAACCCCTATGTATATCACCTTTACAATAAAAAAATTTAAAAATAAAATATTAAATGCAAGATTCTTTTAAAAATCACTCAACTGCTAAATTGTAAAGTCATTTAAAACTGTCTATCTCAAGGTAGAAATCAAGATGACCACATTAACAATTAAGAGTCTCCAGGTACACATTTGAAATGGCTCAAGTAAAGAAGTTACTCTTTAGAGCAGGAACTGTTGTATAGTTTTTGAGTGATAGCTAGTTACATGCTTTAGTTTCCTTGATTTATTTTCAGAATCTAAACCTTCTACCATTATTTTGTCCCCAATTCAAATAAACCCTGTTTAATGTGTAGCCATATTGAATATGGTGGAAGTAAATAGACAAATACTGAATCACAGATCACTCAATTTACTCAAAAGCATCTATGACTTTAGAGGATATTGAACTCTGCAGTGAAGCCAGTATTTGGACTTTAAAAATTACTTTAAGTTTATCTTGTTCTATATTTAACTTATTTCTCCAACTATTGACTTTTTGTATCATATATAATCTTCTAAGTAACCATAAACAGTATTCTAACATGGTTTTTAAAAAACTAAATATGTCCATAATCAATACTGTTAATGATACATTAGGCTTGTTGCTAAATAGATATGAACATTTACATATGTCTATATTTTATCTCTTATATTTTAATTTAAAGTTATTTTACTGATCTATAAAAACAAGAATAATATCTTCCTGACACAATGCAATGTCTAAGGCATATACATATTTTATTGTTTTTCAGGTTAAATATTTCTATTTTCTCAAACATCTATCATTTTACCATGGCTAATGCATGCAAATGCCTTTCTTCCAGATTTTTGAAATACACACTATGCTATCATTATTGTAGTCTCTGTGCATATATAATACCATGCCAGAATTTATTTCTATTTGACTAGAACTTGGTAATAATTTATCAATCTTCCTTCAATCTTGCCTACCTGCCAGCTTCTTCTCACCATCATTTTACTTTCATGATTTTTATATGGTGCTTGTATTTCTGTGCTTGACTTTCTCACTTAACATACAAATTTCCATTTCTATACCTGTTCCCACAAATGACATGATATTATTAGTTTGGTTGATGAATAGTATTGTTGTATAAATATGCTCCACATTTTCAAAATTTTAATGAAACAAAATTCAAATATATTACTGCATATTCATAAAATGTTTTCATTAATAATATGCTTACAAATATTTGTAGATGTTATAAGCTTACAAATTATACAAAGAACCAAATGTACAAACAAAATTTTAGCTTCTGAATACACAGAACATTTCACAAGCTGGAGAATGAAAATCATAATCTTTGATTCTGGTATCCAGAGATATTTGAAGTCTAGACATAAAGTACCAAATGATTATATCAGAATTACAATAACTATATCATATGCTGCTAAGAAATTGAATATATGCATGTATACTTAACAAAGAGAACTCAATTTGTAATAGAAATGAAAATACAATAAGAATTTATAGCAGTGCACAATATAAAATGAATGCCTAATAAATTTATGCTACGTTCCAAAAAGTAGCAGGTGTAAGGAACAGACCTATGCAGAAGAAAGTCTCAATCTCCTCATTGAAAACTCATAATTTAAATGGCAAAATGAGAGTAAAGAATAGTGTGATCTCTAGTGTGATGAGAACTGGAGAAGGGAAACCTCTTGTCATTGAATGATGAGAGACAAAGAGTCAGGTACTTGGTGAGAGCATCCTAGCCAAAGAGGAATACACACGGGAAGCCTAGAGGTAGGAAAGGGAAAGATCAAAAATGTATGTGTGGGGGCTAGGAAGATGGCCTAGTGGCAAGAGTGCTTGCCTTGCATACATGAAGCCCTGGGTTCGGTTCCTCAGTACCACATACATAGAAAACAGCCAGAGGTGGTGTTGTGGCTCAAGTGGCAGAGTGCTAGCCTTGAACAAAAAGAAGTCAGGGACAATGCTCAGGCTCTGAGTTCAAGGGCCAGGACTGGCAAAAAAAAAAATGTATGTGTGGGCTGGGAGTATGGCCTAGTGGCAAGAGTGCTTGCCTTGTATACATGAAGCCCTGGGTTCGATTCCCCAGCACCACATGTATAAAATATGGCCAGAAGTGGTGCTGTGGCTCAAATGGCAGAGTGTTAGCCTTGAGCAAATGAAGACAGGGACAGTGCTCAGGCCCTGAGTCCAAGCCCCAGGACTGGAAAAAAAAAAAAAAAAAATATATATATATATATATATATATATATATATATATATATATATATATATATCAGTACATCTAGAAAACCTTTTCAGACTTTGTGTTCAGTAAATAATCTATGAAATTAGGTGAAGTTAGCTCTTCCCAATTAGGATGTTTTGGTTTTTTCCCCCTCAAACTGTGTTAATCTCATTTTAGCATACATTTTCACTTCTCTTAGCCCTTATAGTCTTCACTTAGTGTGACTATGTCAATTTTTAATCAAATCACCCATCCTAGCTTGTGCTTGTGGTAAAGTTTTTTGTTTTTTTCATTTATTTTATTTTCAAAGTGAAGTACAGAGTGTAACAGTTTCACAATACATTGAGAATGTTTCTTATCCAACTTGTTACCTCCTCCCTCATTCCCCCCACCTTGCCTCCCCTTCCCATTTCCTTCTCTCCCCATGAGTTGTTTAACTGGCTTACACCATAAAGTTTTGTAAGTATTTCTGTTATACTGTTTTATTTTTATCCTTTGTCTCATGATTTTAGTGTTCTCTTCCCCTTTCCTAATTCTGATACATGTATATACAATAGCCAGGGTATTGAAATCAGTTACAGTGCTATCAGGGGTAAAACTACATGAAAGGAATATGGAAAAAGAAGAAGGAAATTGAACTAATTGGAAAAAAATCATACTAAATGAAGTAAGCCAGACCCAAAACTAGTACATGTCTAGGGTAGTCCCAGCAGAAGATTACAATAGCTCAAGAGCTGTGCCAGTAGGAACACTTAAGATGATCGTCAGAAAAATGAACTTCAAGTTATAAAAACAAGTGGTATATCACTGCTGTAGTTACTTTCAACACACGATGTGAAACCATGCCCTTCCTTTTTTGTGTGTGGTAAAGTTTCATATTACTTTTTTTTTTAAGGAATGTTCTTAGACCACAAGTCAGAAAGGACCAATGAGTTAGTAATGCAATTATCATCTCAATGAATATGTCAATTATAAAGTATATAGTGGCAATTCTAGTTGTTAGAAAGCAGTAGAAAATGCAGGATTATTTGGACATTAATTAAGTAGTTGAGGCTAATGAGGTTATTAGTAATTTCAGATGTTTAGGGATATTGATTTTAATACAAAGAAACTATCCAACATAAAATAAAGTTTAATTATAACATTATAAAGCTTTTGAATGTCCTTGACACACTATTATATAAAATTATTTGACAGAGCAAGAGTAGATGTTATCGATTTCATATACGGACTATAGATTTAAATGATAAAAACAAAACTATTAAAAGATGGGGAAAATAGTACTTGGGGAAGTTTGAGAAGCCTGTGCAAGAATGGTACAAAAATTGAGAAAACCTAAAGAAACAACTGTGAGAAAGACTTATATGCAAAAACAGAGGTGATATATTGAGGAAAATGACATTACTTTATCAAGTATATTTCAAACCATAAGAGTGGCAGATATTATCTAGAAATATCTTGAAAACTTTTCATACAAATTAAACATACGTAAATTTTTTTTCTCATTTTTTTTTCATGCATTTAAATCTCTTTTTCCTACTCTATGAAATTAGAAGCTCCTTCCATCGGTATCCTCATTCATAAGACAATATGCTGTTCTCTAATTACTATTCTTTTCAATTCAGAGAGATAATAAAAATTCATTACAATCAGTCCATTCGTTCAACTATTTTCATTGTTCTTTTTCCAGTCTATTACTACTATCTTAATCTATAGAATTACTTTGAAAATTAATGAAATTTTACAAATAATCCATCTTCAAACCATGAGAAGCCATGCTTTTTGGATCAAATTCTATTATTTCACATTTTATGCATGTAATTTAGAAACCACAGTTTAGCAGTATGTTTCCCTTCCTGAAACATAACAGTTTGTGCAAGTCCAGTATTATTTGTACTTAATGCCACTGGTGGACAAACTTTTAGAACATAAGTATATCTCCAGTTTGTTTTAGAAACCGCAGATCTGAATCAGATTGAGAGTAACAGAATCCATCTGTTTTGTTCCCTTAAACTTGTCCAATTTCCCAGTTTTCTGCAGAATTCAGAATTCCATTACTGTTCATCTTGACCTAGAATTATCTCTAAACATTTTAGTGAAGTGATTGAACATATTTTTTCACAGGATAATTGTTTCCAATGCTTTTATTACTCCTAAGAAAATTGTGACTGGTAGAGGCTAATTGATTTGTCATGGGTCATGGGTGGGATAAGATAAAGGGAATTTTCAAAAGCAGGAGAGTTTTCTAGATCTTCAACCAGCAGTCTTTCCAATTCATAGCAGTACTAATAGGCAGTAATAGTCATAAAATGTAAGTCTATTTATCCAGATGTGAGGAGTACATTACCTAACACTTCCCCCTTGACACCTCTGATTTCTTCATCATGTCCATGTCAAGTGTACAACTGCCTACCTACCCTATAACATAGAGCCAGCAGTAAGCATTGCTTCATGTTTTGGCAAAATACCTTCATGTTTTCTCACAAATTGGTTTAAGGTAGTAGTCTCTTTCAATATTTTTTTATGAGCAGTATATCATTGTTGTTATTTTCCTCTTTTTTATTATTATTATTTTATTTTATTTTTATTTTTTGGCCAGTCCTGGGCCTTGGACTCAGGGCCAGAGCACTGTCCCTGGCTTCCTTTTAGCTCAAGGCTAGCACTCTGCCACTTGAGCCACAGCGCCACTTCTGGCCATTTTCTGTATATGTGGTGCTGGGGAATCAAACCCAGGGCCTCATGTATACGAGGCAAGCTCTCTTGCCACTAGGCCATATCCCCAGCCCCTCTTTTTTAATTTTTATTAATTAAATTTTGTTGACAAGGTCTTGTGCAGTGGGGTACAGTTACATAATAAGACAATGAGTACATTTCTTGTGATATCTTACACCCTCATTTTTCTTTCCCTTCCCTAGATCAGGTAGGCATATATCCAATAACCAGTGTACCAAAATCATATAGAGTAACCACGAGGGTAAGCAAAAGGAAGTTCACCTAGAACTTTAAATGTAACATCAACAATAGAATCCCCCTGTGTCCTTCTCTTGGAGTTGTTTTTGCTTAGTCTCGTCTTATATGATCATATGTACATAGCTGTTGAGCTATTGTGATCCATTGATAGGTCTATTCTAGATTGTTTTATGTTTAGTAGTTGTTTGGTTTTAGATACATAATGTAAGGTCGTTGACCCAATATATCTTTCAATATATTTTTGCCACCATTATAAATATTAACTTTATTAAAGGCTGACATTATCATCTGGTAATATAAACCAAACTATGTATTAACATATACTTATGAAAATAAATAGGAATTAAATTATTTTCTTTGTGATTCTTAGTTTAAAAGAAGCAAAATAATGTTACAAACATAAAATATATGATATTTAAGATAAATGTGAATATACAAATCTAAATTTAGTAATATCTACTACTCTTTACCTTTTACCATATTCTACAAACATTCTATTAATCTTCGTACATGTAAGTAATCATGAACACTAGAAGTATTTAACTTTTCATCCTCTTCTTCCCTGGAAGGTTCACCATAAGGGTTGAAGGATACACCCAGTTTTTCTTTTCTTAATTTCCATTTCTTTATTGTCAGAGTGATGTACAGAGGTGTGGGGCACACCTGGAAGTCAACTAACTGGCTCTGCCTGTTTCTCAGTCTTGGGGCCACATGTGGCTAAGATGGCGGCACCTAACAACAACGCGCAGCTGCTACAAGTGTCTTTGGTTATAACCCGGAGGCGGTTCTGTGGGCTGTGATGCCCGGCTCTTCCGCCCTTGATGGACAGCTCATGCCTCCCCTTCCTGCCTATCTTAGACCTGATTGGCTCCTGTGCCTCATATTAGTGGCACATACTTCCCCAGTAAACGAGATCTTGCACCAACATGTCTCCCAGGCCGCCTGATTGTCCTCCAGTGAGGGGGGGCTGGGTGCGGGAGGCCTGCCGACCCTTCTCCTTGCTTGGCTCGTCCACTGGGGTGTGCCTTTCCCCATCGCTCCCGTGGGTCCGGGGAGCATGGGGGGCTAAAGACCCCGACACAGAGGAGTTACAGTTTCTTTTTCTTGACTTCCTTTCCCATTCTTTTTTTTTTTTTTTTTTTTTTTTTGCCAGTCCTGGGGCTTGGACTCAGTGCCTGAGCACTGTCCCTGGCTTCTTTTTGCTCAAGGTTAGCACTCTGCCACTTGAGCCACAGCCCCCTTTCCCATTCTTTATTCATTTCTAGGCTCATCTTAGCATCCCTTCCTGAATCATTAACCAATGCATATTCACTCTATTTCTCATATTGAATTATCACATTCATATTCCATTTACAGATTAGTAGAAATTTCATTTGTACTCAGAAAAAAAGCACTTAGAAGCAATATTGAAGTATGCTATACATATTTAAGGCATATACTTAGGGCCTGTACAATCTAAGGCATGCCACTATGCTTTCTATACAAAAAGAATAATAAACAGTATGTTTAAATGTATACATAAGTAAATGCATAAATACATAAATAAAAATAACATTCTAGCAATTATATATAACCGAGACTTATTTATTATTTTAAATGTATGTATTTATTTATTTATTTTTGCTAGTCCTGGGCCTTGGACTCAGGGCCTGAGCATTGTCCCTGGCTTCTTTTTGCTCCAGGCTAGCACTCTGCCACTTGAGCCACAGCGCCACTTCTCGCCATTTTCTATATATGTGGTGCTGAGGAATTGAACCCAGGACTTCATGTATACGAGGCAAGCACTCTTGCCACTCAGCCATATTCCCAGCCCATTTTAAATGTATTTACAATTAATAAAATTAATCATCATTGTGCTTACTAGAAATACTTGTTCTCTACTTTTTCTAAGATTCATAAAGACTTATTTCTTAATTTTTTAAAAATTGTTATTGTAAAGTTGATATACAGAGTGGATCACAGTTACATAAATTAGGTAATGAGTAAATCTCTTTGTGATCAGTGTCACTTCTTCCCTAACTCACAAGTTTTATACTTTCCATCATAGTGTCCAACGAGTATCCCTGCTGCATTTGTTCACCTTTCTGTTCTTTCTAGTAGAAAAAGTTGTCTTTTCAAAATAGAAAAGATATCATATTTTCTTCACTCACAGCTATTTTTTGATGGACAACATTTTCTCTCCAGAAAATATGTTCCTATTGGGACTTCCTGAACAGTCCTACACATGTACTACCACATCTAGTTGTACATAGAAAACAGTTTAATCATACATGTTGTATATCTAGTTTAGTGAAAATGCCCTTGAGAAAAAATAATGAATCAACCTCCAATGTGTAACTAATAATTGCTTTTTATAATTGCATTAATAATTTTCAGAGCTACTTTTTTTCCAATTAATTAACACATTTCTAACAACTAACTTATTTCCTAGGGGTAAGTACAAGTTTTTAATCATCTTTCCATGGATGGGAAAAAGGAAGTTAAATGACTTTACTAAGTCATACAGAAAGACAACCAAAGCTAGGTAAACATGGTCCAAAATTCTAACAATATGACAAGCTGATTGAAAGATCTGTTTCCTTATGAAATTTTTAATAGATTTATGAAAATTCCTTTTTTAATTTTATTGTCAAGGTGAAGTACAGAGGAGTTGCATTTACATATGTTAGGTAGTGAGTATATTTATCGTCCAATTTGTTTACTCCCTCCCTAATTTTTCTTCCACCTTCCTTCCTCTCCAATTCACAACACCCTCTGAGTTGTACAGTTAGTTTAAAACATATTGTCTTGTAAGTATTGCTATTGTACTGGTTTTCTTTTTATGCTTTGTCTTACCATTTTAATGTTACACTTCCCTTCCCTAATTCAGACAGACAGATAAAATACCCAGGGTACCAGCGTCAAATAGAGTGACAACAGGAGCTAAATCATAGGGAAGAAAAAAGAAATAATTTCACAAAGTAAGTTGAATATAATAACATCAAAGCTAAACCACTTGTTTTCATATTTTGGAGATCATTTCTTTTAGCATCATCCTATATGATCATATGTACATAGTTACTGAGCTATTGTGACCATCTGCTAGGACTATTGTAGACATATACTAATTATTACCAATAAGGGAGACAATGTAGCTTATGTTTCTTTGGGTCTGGCTCACTTCACTTAGTAGGATTTTTTCTAAGTCTTTCGGTTTTGTTACAAATGGGACAATGTCATTCTTTCTGATAGATGCATAGAATTCCAGTGTGTATATGTACTAAAATTTCTTGATCCACTTATCTACGAAGGGTATCTGGGTTGGTTCCATATTTTAGCTTGGTAAAAAATGCTGCTATGAAAATGGTTGTGCTGGTAGCTTTAGTATGGCCTTCTTTGAGGTAAATGCCCTGAAATGGGATAACTGGGTCATAGGGAAGCTATATGCTCAGACTTATCAGGAACCTCCACACTGCTTTCCAGAATGGTTGAACAAGTTTACACTCCCAACACTGCAGTAGGGTTACCTTTTGGCCATATCCCTTCCAGCAACTGTTGCTATTAGTTTTCTTAATGATGGTCATTCTTACTGGGTGAGGTTGAATCTCATTGTTTCTTTGATTTGCATTTCTTTTATGATGTTGAGCACTTCTTTGTGTGCCCCTTGGGCATTCTCATTTCCTTTTCAGAGAAGTCTCCCTTTAAGTCTTTACCCACTTACTACTGAGGCAGCTATTTTTTGAGGATTGATTTTGGGGAAATCTTGATTTTTTTAGTTCTAAGTATATTTTAGATATGAGGCCCTTGTTTGTTGTATGAAAAGTAAATATCTTCTCCCAGACTGTGTACTTTTTATTTATCTTGCAAGCTATGTCCTTTGCCAGGCAGAAGGTCTGCACTTTGATGCAGTCCCATTTGTCCAAACTTTATATGATTTGTTTTGTTTCTGGGTCTTTATTAAGAAAGTTTTGACCTGTGCTAAGGAGCCCAAGTGTTTCTCCTATTGCTTCTTGCAATGTTTTAAGGGTATCTGCTTTTTTTTTTTTTTTGGCCAGTCCTGGGCCTTGGACTCAGGGCCTGAGCACTGTCCCTGGCTTCTTCTTGGTCAAGGTTAGCACTCTGCCACTTGAGCCACAGCGCCACTTCTGGCCATTTTCTGTATATGTGGTGCTGGGGAATCGAACCCAGGGCCTCATGTATACGAGGCAAGCTCTCTCGCCACTAGGCCATATCCCCAGCCCAGGGTATCTGCTTTTTAACTCAAGGCCCTTCATCCATGTGGAATTGATTCTGATGCAAGGTGATATATAGGGGTCTAGCTTTAGTATTTTATAGATGCTTAACCAATTTTGCCAGCTCCATTTGTTGAAGAAGCAGTGTTTCTTCTATAATATTTTTGGCTCTCTTTTTAAAGAGTAGGTGGCCATAGGTCAGCAGGTTCATTAGTGGATCTTCGGTTCTATTCCATTGGTTCGCAGGCCTGTTTTTGTGCCAATACCAAGCTGTGTTTAGTACTATAGCTTTGTAATCGAGTTTGAAGTTTGGTATTGATATTCCTTCAGAATGGTTCTTCCTGCTAAAGATTTTTTCTTTTTTTGCTATTTGGGGTCTTTTATTTTTCCATATGAATATTTAGATTGCTTCCTCTATTTCATTAAAGAATAGTGTTGGGATATTGCAGATTGCCTTTGACAGTATTGCCATTTTCACGATGTTAATTCTTCTAAATTCAGGAGCATGGAAGGTTTTTCCACTTCCTTCGTTCTGCTTTAATTTCCTTTTTCAGGTTTTTTAAGTTTTCAGCATAGAGCTCTTTAATATCTTTGATTAAGGTTATTCCTAGGCATTTTATATTTTTGAGACTATCGCAAAAGTAGTTGCTTTCCTGATTTCAGCCTCGCTTTTCACATTGTTGACATACAGAAAAGCCATTAATTTTTGAGGATTTATTTTATATCCTGCTACTTTGCCAAAGTTTGGATCAGCTTAAGTTACTTGGCAATAGAGTCTATGGGTTCTTTAAATATAGGATTATGTTATCTACAAAGAGAGAGTGTTTTACTTCATATTTCTGTGTTTGGATCCCCTTTATATTTTCATATTTCCTATTGCTCTGGCTAGAAATTCTAGTACTATACTGAAGAAGAGTGGAGAAAGCAGACACCCTTGCCTTGCTCCTGATTTTAAAGAAAATGGCTTTTTAATATAATGCTCGCTGTAGGTTTGCCATACACAGCTTTTATTACTTTCAGGAATTGTTCCAAGGATTCCTTGTCTTTCCAGAGCTTTCATCATAAATGGGTGTTGGATTTTGTCAAATGTTTTTTCTGCATCTTTGGGCATGATCATGTGATTCTTGTCCTTGCTTCTATTGACGTGATGGATTACGTTAGTTGACTCGCATATATTAAACCAGTTTTGCAATCCTGGAATGAATCCTGTTTGATCATAATGTATAATTTTTAAGGAGTTCTTGAAGTAAATTGGAATCAATTTTGTTGAGAAGTTTTGCATCTATGTTCATCAAATAACTAGGTCTATAGTTCTCTTTCTTTGATGAGTCCCTGTCTGGTTTTAGAATAAGGGTTTTGCTGGCTTCCTAGAATGAGTTTGTTTGTGTACTTTTGATTTCAATTTTATTGAAGAGTTTGAAGAGTGTTATTGTGAGTCCTGCTTTGAAGGCCTTACAGAATTCAGCAGTGAATCCATCTGGTCCTGGGCTTGTCTTGGCTAAGAGATCTCATTGCTGTTTCTATTGTGAAACTCATTTTTAAAGATACTTAATTACAGAAAAAATATTTTAACATTTTTATAAGATATATCAGAAAATTTTCCTCTCCCAATTTTAGTTAAAAGCCTTGAGAAAAATAAGAAACTTACTTCAGTGTAAGTATTTTAAATTTTTAATCTGTTAGCTTTTACTTTTTATGAACTGTCATAGTGATGATTTAAAGTTCATAGTTATTTTTAACATCTACACTATGGAAACACTGTTAGGAAAAATCATTAGTAGCACTAACGAGGATTTGAGTCACACCTTGACAATTAAAACATTGTAAATAGTGAAATCACCACTAGGATGCATCCTTTCAACTGGTGTGTGGCTCAATGAAGAATGGCCTTTTTCTTAGGCCAGGAAAATCACTGCCTCAGCACTATGTATTTTCTTAAACAAGTTTTCCATTTTTTTTCTTCTTTCTTTCATCTCATATATTACTATGCAGTTTCCCAGAAGACTTTCCAGAAAAATCTTAAATATTTTTCTCCTTTCTGTTGTATACTTTTTGATCCTTCCATTTGTTTGTCAGGAAGTAATGATCTGTTCCTTCCTCATTCCTTCAATTACATTGCTGGGATTGCATAACAAACTAGACATAGTCATCTTTCCATCAGTATTCTTTGAGGTTTCAAACGTTCTGATAGCAGTTACATATACAGAGGGCTATCAAACTGTAGTGCTAAAATTATTACTAATATGATTTTAAAAATTTAATTGTAGAGCCAGGAGCTTTTGACTCATGCCTGTAACCCTAGCTACTTAGGAGGCTGATATCTGAGGATTGCAGTTCAAAGCCAGCCATGGAAAGAAAATCCATGAGATTCTTATTTCCACTTGATGACCAGAAAATCAGTACCTTTGAGCTAAACAGTTCAGGGACAGCACCCAGGCCCAAAGTTAAAACCACATGACTGACAAAAAAAATAATAAGTGTCAAGGTTAGATACAGATTGGTTACAGTAACATAAATCAGGTAATGAGTACATTTCCTTTTGAACAGTGTCATCTCCTCCCTCATTATCTCCCAATTTTTCCATTCCTGACTTCCCCACTCTTCAATTGTTTAGTTCATTCCAACATATTGTCTAGTGAGTTTCACTGTTGAATTGGTTCACCATTTGTCCCATCATTTCTGTGCTTCCATTTCCCCTCCTCAAGTCAGATAAACTTATAAACAAGACAAAGGGTACAGAAATAAAAAACATCAACAGAAGGTAAAAAACAAAGAAAAAAGGAACAAGAATAGAAAAGAACAGAAAAGAAAAAAGAACTGCAACTGGCACAATTAAAAACAATTCTGAACAATTAATTCTGATGCAGGGTGATATATAAGGGTCTAGCTTTAGTATTTTATAGGTGCTTAACCAATTTAGCCATTTGTTGAAGAAGCAGTGTTTTTTCTATAATCTATTTGGGCTCCCTTATTAAAGAGTAGGTGGCCATAGGTCAGCAGGTTCATTAGTGGATCAGAATGTAATCAGATCAGGTGAATAACCTCATGATGCTGCTAAAACATTTGGAGAAACAAGAAAAAATTGAATCTAAAACGACTAGTAGAAGAGAGATCACAAAGATTAAAGAAGAGGTAAATCTGATTGAAAATAGAAAGACCATTCAACAAATAAATAAAACTAAAAGCTGGTTCTTTGATAAAATAAATAAAATTGACAGACCCCTTGCAAGACTTACAAAAAAAGAAGAGAAGAGACTCATATCCATAAAATCAGGGACTCCACCGGAAAAATTACAACAAATACACAGGATATTCAAACAATCATAAGGAACTATTTCCAAAACCTCTACTCACTTAAAAAATGATAATTTTACAGAAATGGATCAATTCTTAGAGAAGTATAAACTGCCCAAACTGAACCAAGAAGAAATAAATCAACTAAATAAATCAATAACTTACAGTGAGATACAGGAGGTAATCTAGAGCCTCCCAATAAAGAAAAGCCCAGGCCCGGATGGATTCACCAATTAATTCTATAAAACCTTTAGTGAGGAGCTAATACCAATACTCCTCCAACTCTTGCGCAAAATAGAAACAAAGGGAGAAATCCCAAACTCATTCTATGAATCTAATATTATACTCATCCCCAAACCAGGCAAAGACCCAACAAAAAAAAGAGAACTACAGACCAATATCACTAATGAACACAGTTACAAACAAAATATTAGCTAACAGGATCCAGAAACTGATCAAGAAAATTATACATCATGACCAAGTAGGCTTCATCCCACAGACACAAGGATGTTTCAACATACGTAAATTGATAAACGTAATTCACCACATTAACAGAGCTAAGACGAAGAACCATATCATCATCTCTGTTGATGCCCAAAATGCCTTTGAAAAAATACAACACTCATACATGTTAAAAGCCCTGGGGAGAACAGGAATAGAGGGAATATTCTTTAAAACAATAAAAGCCATACACAACAGACCAACTGCTAATATCATATTAAATGGGGAGAAACTAAAACCATTCCCCCTAAACTCAGGAATAAGACAAGGATGCCCACTCTCCCCACTTCTTTTCAACATAGTGCTGGAATCCCTAGCCATAGCAATAAGGGAAGAAGAGGACAACAAAAGGATCCACATTGGCAAAGAAGAAATCAAACTATCCCTATTTGCAGATGACATGATCTTATATCTGAAGGACCCAAAAAAATCAGTCCTCAAACTCCTAGACCTAATAAACCATTTTGGTAAAGTAGCAGGATACAAAATCAACCCACAAAAGTCAGCAGCTTTTCTGTACACCAGCAATGGACAAGCAGAAAAGGAAATTAGGGAAACAATACCATTTACAATAGCTAGAAAAGGAATAAATTACCTAGGGATTAACCTAACTAAAGACGTGAATGACCTATTTAATGAAAACTATAAAAATCTAAAAAGGGAAATCAAAGAGGACACAAGGAAATGGAAAGACCTCCCATGCTCATGGGTAGGCAGAATCAATATAGTGAAAATGGCCATATTGCCCAAAATGTTATACAAATTCAATGCAATCCCCATGAAGTTCCCAGCTATATTCTTCACTGAAATAGAGAAAGCAACCCATAAATTAATATGGAACAGCACAAAACCTAGAATAGCCAAAGAAATTCTAGGCAAAAGAAGCAGTGCAGGAGGTATCACAATACCAGATTTCAAGCTCTATTCTAGAGCCATCATAACAAAAACAGCCTGGTATTGGTATAAAAACAGACCTGAAGACCAATGGAATAGAATAGTAGAGCAAGAAATAAAGCCGTATTCTTACAGTCAGCTGATATACAACAAAGGAGCTAAAGACATACAATGGAAAAAACATAGCCTCTTCAGCTACTGGTGCTGGGAAAACTGGGCAGCCATATGTAGAAAACTCAAAGTAGACCCTAGCCTATCACCATGCACCAAGATCAACTCAAAATGGATCAAGGACCTCAATATGAGACCTGAATCTTTTTTTTTTTTTATTATCAAACTGAATTACAGAGAGGTTACAGTTTCATACATTAGGCATTGGAGACCTGGATCTTTGAAACTACTGAAGGACAGAGTAGGAAAGATGCTAGAACTTATAGGCACAGGATGGAACTTCCTGAATAGAGTCCCAGGGGCACAGCAGATAGGGTAGAGACTCCACAAATGAGACTACTACAAAATAAAAAGTTTCTGCACAGCTAAAGACATAGCCACCAAACTAGAAAGACAGCCAACTATATGGGAAAGGATCTTTACCAGCACAGCAACAGACAAAGGCCTAATATCCGTCATCTACAGAGAACTCAAAAAACTAACCCCCTCCAAGCCCAGTAAACCAATTATTAAATGGGCAAAGGAGCTAAAGAGAGACTTCACAGGAGCAGAGATGAAAATGGCAAAGAAATGTATGAGGAAATGTTCAACATCCCTGGCAGTAATGGAAATTCAAATAAAAACAACCCTGAGATACCACCTCACTCCAGTTAGAATGGCCTATACTCTGAACTCAGGCAACAACAAATGCTGGAGCGGATGCGGTGAAAGAGGAACCCTCTCCACTGTTGGTGGGAGTGAAAATTAGTACAACCACTTTGGAGTTCCTCAAAAAGCTCAGCATAGACATACCCTATGACTCAGCCATACCATTTCTAGGCATCTATCCTGAACAACAGGTCTCAGAATATCAAAAAGACTTTGGGGGTTCCTCAAAAAGCTCAGCATAGACATACCCTATGACTCAGCCATACCATTTCCAGGCATCTATCCTGAACAACAGGTCTCAGAATATCAAAAAGACAACTGCACATCCATGTTTTTCACTGCACAGTTCACAATAGCCAAAATATGGTAACAACCCAGATATCTCTCTACAGATGAATGCATCCAAAATATGTGCTACCTATGCACAATGGAATACTATATAGTGATTAGAAATTATAAAATATTGGTATTCGCAGGGAAATGGTCAGAACTTGAACAAATAATGTTGATCAAGACAAGCCTAGAACACAGAGAACAATGGGGTATGGTCTCCTTGATATATGACTGTTAAGGTGGGGCGGGGGGGGGGGGGGGAAACAGTAGAGACCAGGTCTGGGAAACAAAAAACTTCTTGTCAAATGGTATTTCCACTGGTTTGGGTCAGCGACCTTACATTATATCTAAAACCAAACAACTACTAAACATAGAAAGGTCTAAAATAGACCTCTCAGTGGATCACAATAACTCAGCAGCTATGTATGTATGATTATATAAGACAAGATAAGCAAACTCTATTGTTGACATTATATTTAAAGTTCTAGGTGAATTTCCTTTGGCGTATGCCACGTGGCCACTGTATATGATTTTGGTACACTGGTTATGCCTACCTGATCTAGGGAAGGGTAAGAAAAATGAGGGTGTAAGCTATCACAAAAATGTACTCACTGCCCTATTATGTAACTGTACCCCTTTTACACAACACCTTGTCAACAAAAATTAACTAATAAAAAATTTTTAAAAAGAATAAAAGAAGGAAGGTGATAATAAAAATAAAAAAGGGAAGGGTGAGTCACTCTTACAGATTCTTCAAATGGTAGGAGCCACCCGTCAGATGAAGGTGTCTAGTTTTCTGTTTGGTCAGATGAAATCTAAGTTTTTGATTGATACAGACCTTGAATTACTGTCACAAATTACACATTAAACATATTAAACAAATACGATCATCGGTGATAAAAAAAACAACAATTCTTGCTTCGATTACTTTGAGTTCATTTTTGTAAGCATTATTTTATATGATCATATGCTCATAGCTATTGAACCCTTGTGATCCTCTCCTAGGAATATTCTTCTTTGTTCTCACTATGTAAATGTTTAGACCACTGTTTAATTAATCATGTCCAAGTGTAATTATTTCCAATTGTCCACAAAACATGCTACACTAAAGCCACCAGCGTGACCATGTTCACTGAAGCATTGTTTACCATAGCCACAATATGGAATCCCAGGAGCCCATCAGTGGATGAATGTATCAAGAAAATTTGATATGTGATATATATATATGCACAAAATGAAACTCTATGCTTTATTCAGAAAAATTGCATTGTCCCATTCATAGAAAAATTATTAATTTAAGTTAAAAAATTATATTAAGTGAAGTAAGCCAGACCCAAAGAAACATAGGGTGCATGGTTCCCCTCATTTGTAATAATTAGAACGTGCCTATGAACCTGTAAATAAACCTAATGGGTAATTACAGACAGATAATTACTAAGAATCTTAAAATATCAGGCTTGCTTCAAAGTCTAGTTTCATGTATATAACATTCTTTTGGGGGTGCAGGATGGGGGGGATGTACCTGCATTAAGGATTAAACTCTAGTCCTGGGCACTGTGTCTGAGCTTTTTTTTATTGTTGTGCTAGTAGCTTTATTTTTTTTAATTTTTTAATTTTTAAAAAATTTTTATTGTCAAACTGATGTACAGAGAGGTTACAGTTTCATACGTTAGGCATTAGATACATTTCTTGTACTGTTTGTTACCTCCTCCCTCATTCCCCCCTACCTCCTCCCCCTTTACCTTCCCCCCCCCCCATGAGTTCAGTTCATTTACACCAAACAGTTTTGCAAGTATTGCTTTTGTAGTCATTTGTCATTTTTACCCTGTGTCTCTCGATTTTGGTATTCCCTTTCAGTTTCCTAGTTCTAATTACAGTATATATGGTTTCAATATACTCAGATAAGATAGGGAGATAGTACAGGTATACCACACGAAGGAGATAAAAAAAGATCATCAATAATAGAAGCTATGGTTACACATAGCACGTTGAAAGTAGTTACAACAGTAATATAACAATCGTTTCCATAACATGGAGTTCATTTCACTTAGCATCATCTTATGTGTTCATAAGGGTATAGCTATTGGGCTCTTGTGATCCTCTGCTGTGACTTGCCTAAACCAGTGCTAATTATTCCCTGTGAGGGAAACCATAGAGTCCATGTTTCTTTGGGTCTGGCTCACTTCACTTAGTATAATTTTTTCCAAGTCCTTCCATTTCCTTCGAATCGGGCAATGTCATTCTTTCTGACAGAGGCATAACATTCCATTGTGTATATGCACCACATTTTCCTGATCCATTTATCTACTGAGGGGCATCTGGGTTGGTTCCATATTCGAGCTATTTTAATCAAGGCTCTCATTCTGTCCCTTGAGCCACAGCTCCACTTCTGGATTTCAGCAACTTTGAGGGAGGTAGGAGCCTCATGGACTTATCTGACAGGGTTGGCTTTAAATCATGATTCTCAGATCTCAGCTTCCTGAGTACCTAGAATTACAGGCATTAGTCATGGGCACCAAGCTTATAACATTTTTGAAGAAAGCATAAAGAAAAACATACATAGAATGCTTAGAATTGATTATTATATTATGTGAGATGTTTTTTCTTTTCTTTTTTTTTTAATTCTCATAGTTTTAGCTCATGCTTACTTAGTTTGCTTACTCATTTGGTCCTGTAGTACTTGAACCATACCTCCAAGCCTGCTTTTTTTGCTATTTTGTGGAGTCCCACATAAATCAATGCCCTGGTTTGCTAATTGCAATATCCCAATTTATTAAGATTATAGATGTAAGCCACCAGTGCCCAATTAAATTTTCATATTCTTATTTCTACCTGTTTACTCAAAATTTCAAAGTCAGTATGCCATATAATATTTTTAATTTCCAAATATGCTTTATCTTATATACTTCTCAGTGTTGTCATTATCTGTACATTTCATTGGGTAAAATAAGAGTTTTACTACCTTCTTTATAAAAATCTTTCTTTATAAAATTTTAATAATGCTTCATTTAAAAGCTGCCTGGAAATCACACACAAAAGAACATCTCCACTTGATCCTGTGACCTCTTGTAAAGTATGTAGAAGTAGAAGTGGTTGGCTTCATAAACTTCCTTCTATGAAAGAAGAGGAAACTAAACACTAACTAAACTAGGAACTAACTCCTCCTTTACTGTCTCCTTATTTTTAGTCAGTTATTAGTACCTCTCTCCATCTTCCTAGAATTGGACAAATATAATAGTGTAACACTTTTTCACTTTGACTTGAGATTCTTCACTGCATAATTTACTTCTGTATCCCTTACCCATTCTTCTCCAAGCATTTATTCTATATCATAGTATCCATGATACTTCACTTAGTGCTAGCCACATTATCAGAATAATTTGCTATTGACAAGTTAAACCTTCAATATATGCTTTTCATCCACCTTAATGAGTTCCTGTCTCATTCAGGGAGAGAATGGTCCTTAACATCCTTCCTGACAAGCAGATATAATTGGGAATCTAACAATCAACTACAGAGATTTTACTATATATGCAACCAAAATGTTGAATAAAAGCCTTTATATTCCTCCTTGTATGATCGTGATCATTCAAATCTCTGATTTTGAATCCCAAAGCATTTGTTTGCCCAGCAACGGATATTGAAACAATTTTGATCACCTGAAACATTCTTCTATGTACTTTCGTGGAAAATGATTTTGAAAGTAATTCCCATTTATAACATTAAGAGTGACAATTCTAGTAATGCTTCCTAAATGATGATGAGCTAAAAATGTCTTCCTATTTCAATATAAAGACGATATTTCTAAAATATGTAATGTCAAGATAGGAAGTAGAAACTTTCCTCTATATTTCAAGCATCATTGAACTGATTTCAGGACATTAGATTCTCCCTCCTTTCATCATAGAGGGATTGAAGTAGCTGGACCAGGAGACTTCTATTGCAACCATCAGTTCACAATGGTTGTCTAGATTTCAGGAATCTACTACTGCTAAAGCTGATGCTGGCTACTACACCTAACCCTTGACACATATGTAACATAAATAAGGTAAACATGAATAGGATATTTTTTTCTTTCTTTCTCTCTCTTTTTTTTTTTTTTTACCAGTCCTGGAGCTTGAACTCAGGACTTGAGCAATGGACCTGTCTTCCTTTTGCTCAAGGCTACCACTATAGCACTTGAGCCACAGTGCCACCTCTGACTTTTTCTGTTTATGTGGTGCTGAGCAATCAAACCCAGGGCTTCATGCATGCTAGGGAAGCACTCTACTGCTAAGCCACATTCCCAGTCCCCAGAATAGGATCTTCCTATTGCCATTCAAATATTTTAGTGCCTTTCGAGAGTTGGAGAATATTAGCTGAGAGTATGGTGGCTATGTCACATATTTGCAGCCAAAGTATGACTTGTACAGTATATGTAATTAGACCCAATGATTTAACTCTACTTGTTTCAAAAGCAGATCCCATTACAGCAATCCATTTCCATTCCCCTCCTTGAGCATTTTTATTGAGTCTTTAATTTTGTGACTATGTTTTGTTAAAATGCATTTTTAATAATGATAAATCAGTATCTTTGGAACAAATTAAGCTTTTCAGTTTCATTGGAGTATCTACAATCTTCATTTTCCTATTGAGTCTTGGACCTTGGACCAAACACAATCCTTTTGACATTCATCTCTATACTTATCTCACCTACAAAAATATTGAAACAGTAGATACCAGATTATTTACTAGCATATGTGTAATGAGTTTGCCTTTTCTGATATGTCATATTAATCTCTTCCTACCACTTAGAGCAATAGAATATAATTTACCAAAAACTCAATAATAATGCATTTATTTTCTTCAATAAATGAAAAAAATTAAAAACAAACATACATCAAATAACCTTATATGATTCATTCTGTATTCTAAATTGAGTTCCTCTGGGTTCTTTCATATACCTAAGAGACTACATAGTTGCTTAATCAAATGGGAAACATTTAAATCAAATGAAATTCTATTCTTAATTATACTAGAACCCTGGACTGGATTTTATTTCCAGAAAATTTAGAGGTCAATCTTAGAGGTTTAACCTTCTTTCTGAGAGAAGACACATTAGCTGTGTTTTTTCTTGACATTGTGGAAGGACATTTTGTGGCTTTTCCTTACAGAATCTTTCTCACAGTACCATTATTTGAGTTGTTTGCTATGCTGACATGTAAATTATGTTATAAGCTCCAATTCTGAGATTACTAATTGAGAAAACACTTCTAAATTTGAGCAAGTAAGAGATGCAAAATTATGTTGGTGAACTGAAAACAAAGTTTACTACTTCATTGTAGCTGGATTTACTATACCTGAAAATTCTGATTAGTAAAATGCAAATGTAAAACAGAAGTCACCTGGAGGATTAGAGAAGAAAAATGTGGATAGACTGGATTAAAGCTATTTCCACTTCCAGGAAAATAAATGCATATCCTTATTGCTGTTCTGATGGTATATGAAATGTGTGAAGTTTACATATTCAAGATGGCATCCTGTTGCTTTAGATTTTGTATTTATGTTAAATCTTTTACTTATTTGTAAATTGGCCAGCAGCACAGGCCAGAACAATTCTCATTTGGACATGAAATAGAATATGCTGCTTGGAACAGGTTGAATTAAGTAAAAGTTTACAGCATTTAACACCAATATAAAACCACATATTTCTGTCAGAAATAAGGTCATAGGTTTATACTGCTCAATGAAGCCAAATGGTAATATGGCCCATCTGGATTTCTTGAAACTGTATAATTGTAAACTCCTGAGCATTTTGCTGTTAGAAAATGGACTATAGGGTGTTATTTAAAGCGGAGTTAAGGATTCAGAAAGGGTTTCCAACCCATTATTTATGGTACCCAAACACACACTGACATGAGTAGTATGTTATCTGTTCACAGTATCTTCTGCTAATGGGTTGACAAATGGTTTATTACAAAAGTAGATCTCATACTTAATTTATAATTATTCTCACATGCATCTTAACTTTGTGTTATTAACATAAACTGTTATGAAATGACAGTTGGGCTCTGCCTTCCCTGCTTATCCACATCAAGGAATGTCCTACTAACTATTCTTTAGTCTAAATTTACCTAACAACATTCTCGCAGGAGGTGTCTTTCTCTCAGAAGTTTGTCCTTCCTGAATAAGTTTCAGCACAGTGAGGTAAGTCATTCTTTTCTAATTGATATTTGATTTTGAAGCATTTCATATTCATAGAACAATTTCATAGGTAGTTGAAGTAGTTTCTGTTCACTTTCTATTCATCTCTCCCTAGAGTTAACTGAAATGTGTGGTGCTTTGGCTATTTCTAAGCAGCCAATAACCCAATAACCATGGGAATATGACTAAGTAGACACCTTATTTAAATTTTACTAGTTTTTAGTATTATTTCCTGTTTTGGTACCCACTCCAGGATACTTATCAATCAGACCTAAAATGCTTTACCAGACTACATTCTCAAGTTATTTCCCTTAAACAAATTGATAAATAATTTGCACGGGAAGCCAATCAATTTATCTTCTATATTTTTATATGTAGAACAACATGATGGAATATACATGCTTAGTCACTGATTATTATAATTCTACATATAGAACTACTTAACTTTTAACACAAGAAACAAAGATTTCTCCATTGTGTTTACATCTCTTATGATACTAAGGCATTCAATAAGAATAAATATATATTGTAACCTGAATCATGGGCTCGGTTGTCCAGATAACTTATTCTGAAAACAGAACAGTATTCCATATTGCACTCCATGAACAAGTAATATACTGTAATAATTATATTTTATAAAATAGTTTCTAGAGTTATGGAAAGAGATAAGTTAATCTTTAGATTTTCAATTTGGATGAGTCACACATTAATTCCTTCTAGCTTATTTTATTTGTTATAGAATGTAGTTTCTCGGCTACATGACTGTTGAAGATTTTTCTATGTAATTTAAATAAAATTTCAGTAAGTATGAGTTGAGAAGAAAAGCAGTGTTGCCTTGAAGATAGAAAAAAATAAACAAGCTGAAGATAATGACATTATTATATTGCATATATACTTCAATTTTTAAAAATGCTCATAGTTTATACCCAAGCTGTTAAATAGGTCAAAATATAGCATTGAATTATTTGAGTAATAGCAAAATTGAACATAAATATATTAAATTACTAGTTTTGTCATTTAAAACTTCTTGACAAATATGATACTAGAGCTCATTTTCTTTAATAGTAATCCAATTTCATTCCTTAGGCTATACAATGAACATCTGAAACAATAGCATTTCTCGTTGCTTTAATACAAATTTCTTTTTTCTTCATTTATAGAACTAATTTTCAGAAAATCAGTTATATCTATGAAAAAAACAATTTACCTTTGGATATTTTCATATACATTTTAAAACCATTTCAATAAACACTAAAAGGCTCTGTCACTGTACACATAAAATGACATATTGAATTGAAATACTGTGTACAACCATATAAAGATTAAAAAGAAGAAAAAGAATCCCACAAAACCCTAAGAAATTTTGTAACTATTATTTGTCCTTTAATAAAATGGTAGTCTACTGATAGAAAGTTAACATGTGTTCAATACTTTTACTGAATAAGAAAACTAATATCTTCAAAGAGTGGCAGTATTCCATGTGTATTTATTTATCTCCACTGAAGCATGTGGGATATGAGAGGGAAGAAAATCCAATGAAATCAGCAATTAGTTAAAGCTTTATGTTGGAAATTTGAGAAAAACTGGATCTTGAAATATCCTCATTTGAAAAGAGCAAGCAGAGAGGCTTTCCTATACTAACAAAAAAGAATGATAAAAGGGGCTGGGAATATGGCCTAGTGGCAAGAGTGCTTGCCTCGTATACATGAGGCCCTAGGTTCAATTCCCCAGCACCACATATACAGAAAATGGCCAGAAGTGACACTGTGGCTCAAGTGGCAGAGTGCTAGCCTTGAGCAAGAAGAAGCCAGGGACAGTGCTCCGGCCCTGAGTCCAAGCCCCAGGACTGGCCAAAAAAAAAAAAAAAAAAAAAAAAAAAGATGAAAAAAGAAAGAAAGAAAAAACAAATGGGTGTAATTTTGGAAATATCAGTGCTTGGAAATGTTACACACATCTGAGAACTTTTGGAGACATCAAATATCCTATAAGTCAGTATCTTATTTTCTTTTTGAAATTTTAAAAATATGAAAACTGAAATAATTTCCAAAGAAAGATAAGCTTGTTAATGATTCAGTTGCTACTTGAATTTGGTTCTATTTGTTTTTCATGGTTCAGTGCTTTTTTAAATATATATATGAAATTAAACTTTACCACTTCATATTTAATCTGGAAGGAGTGGTGCTATTAACATTATAGACCAAAAGCAAGAGATTGCCAGACAGTGTTTGAAAACATGTGTTGTTGAAATTAGTGTTAACATGTGAGAGTTTTTTCATGTCTACTTATCTTTTTGCTTCTGGCAAGAGAGAGTACATCCGAAATCTAATGTGACCTCTTAAAATTATTTGGTATGAAATGAACCAAAGAGCACCATAAATATTATGAGTGAGATTGTTCAGTACCTTTTCCACCCCACTTTTAATGTCAAGGTATAAGCATGGATTACCCAATGCTACCAATAAGAGTTTCAGATTTAGAAGTTCTAAACAGTTTGAAAGGGAGGTAGCATAGCCAGACCCAAAGACACATGGACTCTATGGTCTCCCGCATAGGGAATAATTAGCACAGGTTTAGGCTCACAGCAGAGGAATACAGGAGCCCAATAGCTATACCCTTATGAACACATAAGATGATGCTAAGTGAAATGAACTCCATGTTGTGAAAACGACTCTTATATCACTGTTGTAATTACTTTCAACATGCCATGTGAAACCGTACCTTCTATTATTGCTGATCCTCTTGTATCCCCTTCCTGTGGTTGTACCTGCACTATCTCTGTATCTTATCTGAGTACATTGGAAACCGTGTATACTGGTATCAGAACTAGGAAACTGAAAGGGAATACCAAAATCGAGAGACACAGGGTAAAAAGACAAACAACTACAAAAGCAATACTTGCAAAACTGTTTAGTGTAAATCAACTGAACAACTCATGGGGGGAAAGGAAAAGGGGGAGAGGGAGGGAGAAATGAGGGAGGAGGTAACAAACAGTAAAAGAAATGTATCCAGTGCCTAATGTATGAAACTGTAACCTCTCTGTACATCAGTTTGACAATAAAAATAAAAAAAAAAAAAAAAAGAAAGGGAGGTAGCATTGCAATTTAACCTGGTGGATCTGATTCTTTCATTTATCCTTTTTGCTTGTTTACATTTTTGTTAGCATATGTTAGTTTTAAACAAGGGATATTAGGTACCTGCTCAAATTAACCCCCCTTTTAACTCCTTCAGTTCTTTCCCATTGTTGAAATAATCTCAAATGGTTTTATTGTTCTATTTTCATAGAGGTGAATGGATAGTTCAACTATTTCTATTCTATTATACCTTCAGTTTTCACCATTCTCCATCTTAGGGGTACCCACCTATAAACAGAACCTATTTTACATTACCATCACTTAGTTTTAAATACTAGATTTTATTTATAAGGAACAAAACATTTGGCGTTTTCAGTCTGGTTTATTTCTCTTAATGTGGTTTCGAATCCCATTACTTTTCCTTCCAATGTTGATGAAATCAAGTTTTACTGTTGTTGAGGTGCGTTTTGATTGCTTTATTTTACCTTTTATGGTAGGTATTATTCCAGAATAGAAATAAATCAATCAATCCATAAATGAATAAATAAAGCAAATCATATCCTTATTATGTGATTTTTGATTCTATACAAATTATGGAAACATCACATTTAAATATTGCTTAAATAAAATTTATTAACATCAATGCTTTGAGAGAAGTTTCTACCACATAATGGGAATTTTAATTAGTAAAAATCATTCTATACACTAATAATCGAGAGAATTGATGTATCTGAATGCCTGGTGTGTGATAAGGAAAAGTAACTATGCATGATCCTGAAATATATTCTATCCAACAACAAATCTGCAGAATGAAATCACAATTTAGTGAAGCTACAAGGGACTAAATAGATTGCACCCCAAAAATAAAAGGCTGCATTGGGAAAAGGAGGTTGTTAGGAAGGAACACTAACTTGATTTGCAAAGTTAATGAGTAGCATATCAAATAGCACCCAAGTGTTTGTTAAAATTCTTTTCAGATCTAAAAATTCAGTGATTCTATGGTTCCACAATATAGCCTATACAAACACTCTCCCCAGGAAAATCACATCAGCCATTCAGCAAATACCACAAGGCCTGTCATGATTGTGCTTCTCCTTTTTGGAAGGACCACTATTTATTTTTATAGCTTTCCCCTTGATGGGCCAAAATAGGAAGGGGAAATATAAAAATATTATTCTTATATTATCAGTTCTTACTTTTTGCAGGTTTGGAATTCATTTGTTTGAAAACTATTGTTTTCAACCTGACTGTAGTCAGTTTGTGTTAGACTAAGATTGATAAGTGAAAAGAAATACCGAAGGTTCCAAACATTTTAAGCCTTTATTTTTTATTTTCTTTCTTGAGGAATTCTCAGAAACTTGAAACTTGAATCAGATTGGTTTTGTTTCCCTTGAAATTAAAAAAAAATTGTCATAAAGAGAAACTTGTCCATGTTCTTTAATTTCATGTTTTGGCACCTTATTAAACTTCAATGAAAAGTTGGAATTTTAGAAATATTGAAGTATCTGATATCAACAACAACCTCTGGTATATATCACTTCTTTCAAATCCCCAAATGTAGTCAATTATCAGGGTCACTAAATTTAATTGTAACACAAGTTCAAAAATTTTATTTAGATTTTGAATTAGCTCTGATAATTCTATTATTTTTGAAAAAATAAGGAAATCATTCTAAGGAATGAATACATATGTATAGAAGAGTAAATATAAGTATACTATAATATATTAGGTATAAGTTATGTATATATTTATATGAAGATGTACATTAGCAGATATTTTATAAAATACATATTAAATATAGGTAATACATAAATAATACCTATGTACATTTTCTTACAAATTTCATGGGAGCATCAATTTAAATTAGAGAGATTTTAAGCAACCACTATTTCTCTACATACCTAATAATTATTTTATTTATAAACATTTGCCTTTCAAAGGCACAAAATGATTAAATTTTTGACAGAAATTATAATGTCAGCAATCCTCTTAATCCTGAAATGAGTTTGACTATTTCAGAATTACAGTATCTCCTCTCTTTTTATTATTATAAACAGTCTGCCATTCTTGGTGTGCTTCTTGCCCATTGATCAGTGACCCATGGAAAATTCATCCTTAAACTGCAAAACATTCACTGTGCTCAGAATTCAGGAAGAGAAATGGAATGTCATTCTTCATTTTCTCGGTTGTCAGTCATAATTCTAAATTTTGTATCAGAGTTCCTACTAAATTATGCATTGAAGTCATTTTTTTGTTACTTCCAGTAGAATTTACTAAGAGGTCATAAAAGAATTCCAGAAATCGATGTGGAACATTTTGTGTCAAGATTACTACATTTTACCCAAAGTAGATGACTGTTTAAGACACAGATAAGGAACAAGAAGAGAAGCACATTCCTTTGTGTCTGTTTATATAGATGTGTTTAGTTTTATTTTTAATCAGCTACATCTTTCCACTGTAATCTGAGACTGTTACAAGATCTTCTAAATTGTCAATGTCAAGAATTTAACACATTGCTCTTTTTTAATAAGTAACTCTTTTCAGCCTATTGAACTCACCAGAGTCATTTTCAGAGTACAAAATTTTAATACATATGTTTTTGGTTTCTTTACAGTTAATTTTGAAAATTCCTCACGATGATGACCAAGATTTCTTAGGTTTCTGACACTAATTTTCAGTAGGTGGAATTCTCCACTAATTGTCAAATCATGCTGATCTCCAAACTGAGAATGGCCTAGATATAACTATTTATAAGTTCTACCAATTTGGGTTTTCCTTTTTTATTTTTAGTAGTCAGAATAGTCAGTATGCAGAATAAGGATATTTGAAATATGTTTCTATCTCGATCTCTAAAACACGGAAATATGTTTCAGTAGATGGCAAAGGGGGTTAAATTCAGGTATAAAGTAAGATTGTTAATCCTGTAATTATCAATAGCAATATTTAGATAGGGAGATTAGTCAAATGAATCAAACATCACAAAAGTTCTTAATTGTGAACTTGGGAGGAACAGAATCAATGTCATGGTCATGGAAAATGAGAACACGGACTGTCATTGTGAGAATGCCTGAAATCCAAGGAATGTTATAAGTATCTGAAAGCTGAAATTAGCCTGGTTCACTGAGAGAGTCACCAATACTCATTACACCCAGATCTTGAGACTTATTTTGGACTTGTAGTCTTTAGAGAGTAAAGATAATAATGTCCTTAAAAATAGTTTTTATAGTTAATGTGTAGTAATTTGCAAAGGCAGTCATAGTGAAATTGAACAGAGGTAATTCTGGCTCACTATTGACATTTGAAATCTCACTTAAAAAGTGACCCATTGGTGAAGTATCCAAAAAACCCTATTTCCCCATGATGCTCTTGGTTGCTTTGATAAAGCCTACCTCATGCTTGGGGGAAGTACAGAGTAACTTCTCATTGTATTTGCATTGAGGAGAGAGATTTACAGTGTGACCAGGTAATGTAATTTCAAGACAGTTTGAGATTATAGTTTTCCCGAACAGCAATTAACTGGACCTGAGGGACTAATTAGGACATCGTGGTGGCTACAGGAATTTTCAAATAAACACAAAATCTGTTAGTTGTCCATGCTGTAATATGGTCAAATAACTCTGCCTTGACTTTTTTCACTTTTATCCTAAATTTGTAACAACAAAATGATGGGAAAAGATAAGCTTCATCAATGGATTATCATCCACAAAGTTTGCCTTTTTTCCCATTCAAATGTTGGCAACTGAGAGATATGTTACCTCTTTTTTCACTTCTATTGGGATAAACTGCAAATGAATTTATAGAAATACAGTAATTTCTCTCTCTTTCGGACAAACAATCAAGCCAATTCTGGGTTGGAGCATGATTAAGGACTAAGCTAAACACTTCAATATGGTACTGATTCAACTTCTAACTTTTGGAAGGCAGTAGTTTAATATCAATGATGACTACAATTTGATCATGAGGAGTTTTCTTTTTGCAATTTACTTCAAATAAGTTTCTGCTGGATTGACTCCCAGTCACGTCAATATCCAACTCCTGCAATAAGCAGTCTATAATAAATTACTGAATTCTGGCTCATTAGAACACATATGTCTTAGTATAATTTCTGCTAAAAATGGACTTGCTTTTACAGACAGATTGCTATCGGCTTTCCCATTTTTCTTAGATTTTGGTGTCCCCCAAAGAGAAAGCATCATGTGAATGCATAGATAAGTCATTTATATATTACAGACATGTTAACACAAACAGTACTCATATTCCAGTGAAGATACTGGCATTGCTCTTCATCATTTTAAAATTTTCATCTGAGCTACTTTACTCAGCCAGAATTCATGTCAGCTAATTTTTTATCCAAATCATTTAAAAGTTTGACAATATAATTGTTGCTTATTAATTTTTCAGTTATTTTATAACATTTCAAGTTTTTTCTTTTTGTGTTTATTACTAACTATAATATGAAATTTTCCATAAAGACTAGATGGTATTATGGAATTTTATTTACTAATCCATAAACATTTGCCCTTAATTTTTATTTCATTTTTATCTACCTGAAGTTTTGATGGAATTAAATTATTTGATAAGAAAAGAAATGTGTAAACTATAAAACTATAATTTTATTAGTAATAGATGGACAGATAGATTCTTTACAAAATATTATTAACAATTTTGGTTAGAAACATTAGTTGTACCGGGAAGATTTCATTTTGACCTTTCCATAAATGTATACAATATATGCCATTGACCTCGTCAACTCTCTTACTCTTCCTTCACTTTCTTAAAAATTTAAAGATTTCATTATTCTACTTTTCTATAAGTATTTAAAACCCTGAAGATGTAGTCACCCTCTCAATTCCCCATACCTAGTACTGATGACACTAGTTCCCCAACAGAGCTTGTTTTGTTTTCTACAGTTTAGTTTTTTAGAATATAGTACTTGTAACAAAGGTTTTCATCATGATATTTATTTTGTTGTGACTTTCATGTATAATTATATATGTATGATTTAACTATCTAATCAAGATTGTAAAAAGATACAAAATACTATATCACACATGGAATTTCTGACATGAATACTTCCAAAAGAACAAATTTTAAAAGCAGTATCAAAAACAATATCTTTGTAACAAGAATGTGGTATAGTAGAAAAGGAATAAAAGATTAATATTTACAAAATGTCTATCATTAAATTCTTCTTATGCACCTTTCTTCATACTTCTTTATTGGTAAAGCAAGAATATACCATTATATGATTCCTAAGTGTTATATAAAAGAATATAATATACAGACAGGGATTAGGTGTGCTAAAATTATTGGAAGGATGAAAGTACACAACTGCATTAGTTACCTGAGATCAAAGAATTGATTGATTGCTGAAGCAACCACATCTAATGTGACCAATGGAGACTTGCCATCAAGAAAACATTGACAGCATTTGCATATCTTAAATCTGGGAGCTAAGGTAAAAAATAAATCTCATGTTCAGGTTGCAAATGTAGTTCAGTGGTAGAACAATTGCATACCCAATGCCCTGGGCTTTATTTCTAGGATGAACTGACAAAGTACAAAAAAAAATAACATCCCTTATTGTTATTATTTGGCACAACTGTCCTTTGACACTTAGAATATTAGTATTGACACAACTGCAGTTCAAACTTCCATTAGTCTTACCAAGGCAAGAAGATGACCCCTGTATCATATGTCACTCAAAAGTCTCATATATTTAGACAACTAACAGAATCAAGTTTACATTCAGAAGCTCAGTGGCAAAAAAATCACAAGAACTCCAAAAGTAATGCAGCAAAAAAGTTGAGAAAAATAATTTAAACTATCCACATGATTTTCAAATGATGATTATTTTATTGTTAGGTCAGCATACATATTAATATGAAAGTTCTATTTTGTGCTTGCATAGTGCTACTTTGTTTTTTGGTAGTGTAATATATATTTACCAAAGTTTCGCAGTCATAGAGTAGAATATGTAAACCAACTCAGAGACAATTTTATCTTCTTTGTCAAAACTGAAAAACAGTGTCAAACATGAAAAGTTGTAAAATAAATTCTGCAAATTCGTAGAACAGTATAGAATAAGACAGATTTCTCCACCTGGCAAAATGGAATTAAGTATATGTGAATATGTGATTTCATTACATTTTCTATTTAACTTTTACTGTAAAAATTGTTCTCAATTAGAAATATATTAGAAGAAACAAAATAAACTTTACAAAGTCTAATGGTAATTTTAACTTACAAATAGTAATTTCTTAATAGGAGTAGAATAAAACATTGAAACCAGTGGCTTAAAATGTTGACAATGTGCTTGCAAGCACTGATCTTCTAAACATTTAATCTGTGAAACCAGCTCACACAAACCAATATGACACAAATCAAAGTTCAGGTTGAAACCAACTATGAAACAAGAAAAACCAAACCAAAATAAAAACAAGTTTTATTTTTGTCTAACCAATGGCTCCATGGTATAGTTATTATTTATATAGTATAATTAACTACCTAAAAGGGAAAATATATAGCAATATGGCATGAAAGTTATATCAATCATGTAAAACTAATCTAGTTTTAATGTGAATGTGTGTGACTTGTTTTGCTTAACCAAAACTGTTAGCCATCCAAATGGCACAAAGTTTCAAAAAGAAACTCAAATAGACTCTGCTATAATCTAATAAGAAAGCTTCTTCAGAGCTTTTGGTGATTACTTCTTAATTACCAATTGGACTTGGGTACAGTGACCTCAGCAAAAATTTATGTTGGGTTAATGGTAAAAATTGGAATAAATCCTTTAGCCAGATAAAAGTCACAGAAGCCATGGAGATTAAAAAATATTGCCAGGAAAACCTAAAAGCAAATAGAGAGGGTTGAGTTATTATAAGTCGAGTTTCCAAGCAGCAACAATTTATTTCTGGGTCCAATCTAATTAGATTAAATGGTTGCTTTCTGCAATTATCACTGAAATAAAATATTTCATATTTTGTTTGAAGGATTATATCCTCAAATGTGAAAGTAAATACATAAAATGACACAGTGATACATTCAGCCAAACAATGAGCCCTTATTTAAGTCTAAAAAATAAAACTAAAGAAAATTTAAAATAATATTTTAGATTTAAAGCAACTATAATATTTAATATTACAATAACATCTTCTTTTAGTTAAAGTACAGGATTAGTGGTCTACAATCTCATTAAAGAAATTATTAGAAAGCTGCAATAAATGCAATGGCTTTCTTAGGAAAGACACAGGGAAAAAGTATATCAAGAATCACCCTAACGGCATACAAGGAAGATTTTTTTTTTAATTTCTCAATCAATGATTTCACCATTATTATATCCACACTATTACTATTTCAAGAATATATTATTTGAAAATATAAAAGTCTCAAAAATAATGAATTTAAGTGCTGGGGTTATTGGGTTTCTCTAAATACCATCATATTCTATTAATTTTAAACACATCACAAAGGAATGAATAAATTTTATAATATATATTATATTTGCATACAAGTATATGTGTCTATATTTCCTTCATATTAAGTGAAGTAAACCAGACACAAAGAAACAGAGGCTCCATAATTTCCCTCATTTGTAATAATGACTATATGTATAGGATAATCATAGCAGAGGATCATAATATCCCAATAGCTATGTACATATGACCATATAAATGAAGCTAATTGAAAAGAACTCCAAGATATGGAAACAAGAGTTTTATTCGGGGGAGAGTGTTGGGGTTTTCTTTTTGTTGTTATTTTTAATGTACTGTGTGAAGTTATTTCTTTTACCTTCATTTTCTTCTTTTTTTTTCTTTCTTTTTTTCCCCCTTTGGTTTATCTCTTGTTATCACTGTTTTTGATTTTGGTACTGTGTGTCTTGTATAAATGATATGTGATCTGCAGAAGTGAAGGGGAATAACAAAATGGTGAGACAAAGGACAAAGGGTGAACCAATGCAACAGTGATACAAGACACTAGTTGGAAATGAACTTTACAACTTACAGGTGAGGTGAGGGGGGAAGGAAAGCAGGAGAAAAAGAGGGAGGAGGTAACAATGTTCAACAAGAAATGTACTTATGGAACTGTAATCCCTCTCGACATCAGCCACCCTTACAATAAAAATTAGAAAAAATACAAAAAGGAGACAGAGAGAGAGACACAGAGAGAGAGAGAGAGAGAGAGAGAGAGAGAGAGAGAGAACACTAAGTTCAAACTCAAATATCACAACCACCAAAAAGAAAGAAAGACCAAGGCCAATTATGTCAGTCCCCAAATCTTTTTATTTTTATATTCATGCTGCGTCAACCAAAGTTGAATTAATCTAGTCTCAAATTCTGTTTTTTTTTACATTCATACTGTGTCAATAATGTCAATGACTGCAAGTCATCCTAAGAACCTAAGAAATAAAAAGATCAAACACATAAACTCTACACTATCTATAATGTCAAAATACAATGAATAAGTACTGTCTGAATTTTTAAAAAATCCACTTTGATATTCAGTGCATAATCTTTTTGTGATAGACATTGTAAATGAAATGGTTTGTTCCATTTACAAACTGTCTTGCTTTAATTTGAGATATTATTGTGGCATGTTTTGGCAGGCTGCCTTGTGGGTATGCTAGTGTTTGAGTGTTCATGCACATGCCGATGCAATTGAAAAAAAAAAGTCAAATCCTTTGATGATACAAATCCAGTGCTCCATGGAGGTTGCTTTTATGGGCTCTAGAGTAAATCCCAAGCCAATGGTCAATTAACACTAATGTGGAAACTGGCTTCTATCACTGCTGCTGCTCTGTGCCTAGAGAGGGCAATAATAACCTAGGTCAGACTCAGTGACCAAAGCCAAGCCAAGTGCCAACCCTGAATTATGAGCGTTCTGTAAATGAGACATCTTTTGTTACCACAAACCTTTTATGGATGATTGCTGGAGTGTTTTTGATTAGCACACAGATGAGTCACATCATTTCTTCTCCTTGTGCTATCTTCTCTGAACACTAAGTAGATGGTCATATGGTCCATATATCTATGATTGCTTTAACCCTTTGATAATGCCTCAGAAATCCACACACTGAGTTTTACTTGTTGGATTTAGTGAAAGACAGTGGATTTTAAGGAAGACACTAGACATAGCAATCCTTGATCTGGTTCCTCTTTACAAAGAAAGTCTATTCTTTTAAAATTGTTACAACATATATATATGTACTTGATATAAGAAAACCTCTGAGAGTCAATATCTACCTTAACCTATGTTTTAGAGATTGGTATGTTTATATTTAAATACTTACATTAAATATAATATAAAAAATGAATTTGTAAGGAACTGTGATCAATGACATGATATATATTCTTAAAATACATGAGTGTGTTTTTCAATATTGGAATTTGTTGTTATTGCTAACTCTAGTATTACAAAGTATGATAATGTTCTCAAAGGACTTTCAGATTTTACTTTTAAAATAGTATGTATACACAACTCATATATGGTTTACAAAATGATGCCATTTGTTAATGAAATATAGAGCTTGTGACTCCAAACAATTATGTATAATTATGAACATATATACACATATATATTTCATATTAACATGACTATAATCAAGTGGAAATCAAAGGTATGTCTTTTTTTTAAATTTTATTGTCAAACTGATGTACAGAGAGGTTACAGTTTCATATGTTAGGCATTAGATACATTTCTTGTATTGTTTGTTACCTCCTCCCTAATACCCCCTTCTTCTTTCCCTCTCCCTCCATGAGTTGTTCAGTTGATTTACACCAAACAGTTTTGCAAGTATTGCTTTTGTAGTCGTTTGCTTTTTACCCTGTGTCTCTCAATTTTGGCATTCCCTTTCAGCTTCCTAGTTCTAATACCAGGATATACGGTTTCCAATGTACTCAGATGAGATACAGAGATAGTGCAGGTACAACCACAGGAAGGGGATACAAGAGACTCATCAATAATAGATGCTACGGTTTCACATGGCATGGTGAAAGTAATTACAACAGTGATAAAACACTCGTTTCCATAACATGGAGTTCATTTCACTTAGCAGCATCTTATGTGTTCGTAAGGGTATAGCTATTGGGCTCTTGTGATCCTCTGCTCTGACTAGCCTAAACCTGTGCTAATTATTCCCTATGAGGAAGACCATAGAGTCTATGTTTCTTTGGGTCTGGCTCACTTCACTTAGTATAATTTTTTTCAAGTCCTTCCATTTCCTTAAGAATGGGGCAATGTCATTCTTTCTGATAGAGGCATAAAATTCCATTGTGTATATTTCCTGATCCATTCGTCTGCTGAGGGGCATCTGGGTTGCTTCCATATTCTAGCTATGACAAATTGTGTTGTGATGAATATTGTTGTGCTGGTGGCTTTAGTGTGTTCTTGTTTGTGGTCTTTTGGGTAGATGCCTAAAAGTGGGGCTGCTGGGTCATAGGGTAGCTCTATGTTTAGCCTTCTGAGGAATCTCCATACTGCTTTCCAGAGTGCCTCAACCAGTTTACATTCCCACCAACAAGGAAGTAGGGTTCCTTTTGGCCACATCCCCCCCAACATTTGTTATTGCTAGTTTTCTTGATATAGGACATTCTTACTGGGGTGAGATGGAATCTCAATGTTATTTTGATTTGCATTTCTTTTATGGCCAGTGATGTAGAGCTCTTTTTCATATGTATCTTGGCCATTCTCATTTCCTCATCAAAGAAGTCTCTTTTTAAGTCTTTATCCCAGGGCGGCTGGGAATATGGCCTAGTGGCAAGAGTGCTTGCCTCGTATACCTGAAGCCCTGGTTTCGAGTCCCCAGCACCACATATATGGAAAACGGCCAGAAGGGGCGCTGTGGCTCAGGTGGCAGAGTGCTAGCTTTGAGCGGGAAGAAGCCAGGGATGGTGCTCAAGCCCTGAGTCCAAGGCCCAGAACCGGCCAAAAATAATAATAAGACTTTAGCCCACTTGATAAGGGGCTATTGGTTCTTTGCGGTTTTGTTTTGGAGGAATGTAATTTTTTTAGTTCGGCATATATTTTAGATATGAGGCCTTTGTCCATTGTATGGCTGGTAAAGATCTTCTCCCAATCTGTGGGCTTTCTGTTTATCTTGTGAGCTATGTCCTTTGCCCTGCAGAAGCTCTGCAGTTTGATGAAGTCCCATTTGTCCATCCAAAGTTGTGTCTTAAACAAAGATTGCTCTATTGCTGCTTGTTTCAGGACTTCAAATTGCATCTAGTTCTGGATAGTATTTCTTGATGTCAACTAATATTTTGCATTATGAATTTAGTTTAGATTTCTGTCTTCTGCTCATTTGTTTTCACAATAATTGTCTCTTCCTTCATCCCTCCCCTGTCTTACTTTCATAATCTACTGAACGTCTGCAAGTGGGCACTGAGAACAGTATTTTCTATTTATGATATCTGTGTGCCAATGCAAAGACTAATGTATCCATGAAAATTTGCTATCCCAAACACAAAATGTATAGTTCATCAGAAAAATATTGTACAGGATTCTATGCAGATTCATTTTTGTCAAAATGTTTAGCTTATAACTAATAAAAAACAAAAACTAGACTACCTAGACAATCATAGGCAGATAATGATATAATGTTTTGCAAAAAACATAATTTTGTTGCTCATGAATTATTTCAAAAATAATATGTAAATCTTATTTCATTAACAAGTAATACCAAAATTTATTATCTATACATAAGTTTTATAAAATATATTAGTCTTAAGTTTAAGTAAATGTTAAATATAATTTTGACTTTGCTCACATGCAACAAAATTAGGTACACTTATTACACTAAAAGTAATGAAAAATTTATTCCAGTCTTCAACAATTCATTGATTACCTCTATGTGTAACAAATACTTTTTCTTATGCCAGATGTGCTTGAATTAACATCGCCTCCCAAAGGACCTTTGTATATTTTATGTGACCTTCAAGCTATGTGAAAGCAATTGCTAAAAGTCCATATGCACACGTACACTTATTCAAGAACTAGAAAGACATGTCGATTAAAAAGAAAAGCTTGTAAAAGCATTGCTTCTGCATGACTTGCGATGTCCTAGATGCTCATCTTATTTGTTAATCAGAACAGTGTTAATTAATTCTTAGACACACTGCAGCTACAGTGAGCAAACACTTTGACACTGTCTTCAGTAATAAGAGCTAATTCAAATGTCCTTAAACTGAGTATCTAGTCCTCAGGAAATAGAAATAAGAAAAGCCTGAATCCACATATAATATCACTAAATAGTACAAGTACTCTGATTTTGCTCCCTAATGTCATAAATGAATAAACACTAAAGCTAGAGTTAAAGCTGGATTTTCCACTGAAGTACATTTTATAGTCATGTTTGTGTGGATTTGAACTAAAAATGATTCAGTCTGGCATCCTTCCTGAGAGAGCGTATGGGACACAGAGTATAAGGGTACATCAAATTACCATTCCAATTAACAACACCAACCATAAAAATTGTTCTTTCTGGAGAGATCATTGTGGGTAAAGAGATTAGTGGGGACAGTACAGTTTCTCCACATCACTAAAGCTGCTAGTGTCACTGAGATTGAGAGCCAATACAGAATGAGATCTGGGACATCTATTGTTACTGATAGAAAGGAAATATTAAAGTGAAACTCAGTATCACTTTAAGCCTAAGATATAACCCTTGAAATGTGCACTATTCTCATTGTACTAGCTTTCATTCTCAAGGCACTAAAGCCAAAATGGTTAGCATGCATCTCAAAAGTCAGACAACTTACTAACTAGTATTCTGACAGCACGTAGGATACACAATTTTCTTGAAAACAATTTCACAATCTATAAAATTATTGTCAGAAATAAAATAAATAATAAATACTAGGTGTCAGAATAAATAAAAAGATGTTAAATTTTAAAATCAGAAACGTTCAAGATATGTCCTAGGTATCATTGTTTTAAATCTAAACATAAAACCATGAAAAGCAAAACAAAATAGAATGCATGCACATTCTCTAAAGCCAAGTAAAAGAAATAGGTTTCACAATGGGTGCATCAGACAAATTAGCCACAACCCAGGCATCTAGAGATCTACCCAAGAATTCCATTTCCTGACCTACTCCTGGCTCCAGCACGCTTCTTCAGAGACCACTGTGCTTCCTCCAAGGCTTGGCATATCTGTAAAGAGGGAGCAGACTAGACTCGGAGGTGCTATTGTCTCTTGTTTTCATAGTGTAGCTAGAAAGTACAGATTGCTTTCCCAGAGTTATAGAGTTGGCTGAATCCAAAGGGAAAACGAAAATCAAATGGTCTCTTTCTTCAGAATGAAAATAAAATCACCAGTGTCTGAGTGAATTAAGAGTGAATAAACTGCCAACATTCCTGCTAATGAAGGCTTAACGTCAACACTCTTTCTCTCTCTAGTTCACTGAAAGTCAAAGTCACCTTTCCCTAACTAGAAACTATAACTGAGTCTATGCCAATAGTTCTAGCTTTGATATTAATCATAACTCTGCCTATATTAACTTCCCGGACAGACACACAAAAAAGCACAATTACTGAAGGCCACAGAAATACTGAAATGCTGTGTCCCATTTCCAGCAACTAAGAAGGGCTTTCTCATCAGTAAAGTCCTTAACAGGCAGCAGAACATTTGGCACACAAATTGTCTGATTATAACAGGCTGTATCCAGAGCTACAATAAAATGATCCAGGAATTCGATGCTGATTAAAGGGGCACTGTGGGGCAAGGTTTCCAGATATCCTCTTACTGGGTAGAATTTTATTTTTCAAACATATAGGGTCCAATTCCAGTTCATTCCTTTTTATATGATTTATGAATTTTACCAGGACACATTTAGAAAATAATAATTTACAGGGTATTTTAGGAAATGAAGTTATCAAATACATTGAACTGAATAATCTTCTAATTATATTACTTTTAATCTTTAATGATGGAATATAGCAATGTGAATAAGACTCTACTTTTTTTTCTTCTTTAACCACTTTTTTTTCATAGTAGGAAAGCTAATATGTTTAAGACTGAATTTCAAGTGAATAGTGGTTATCTCTGAAGGTGATCTTGGGGAATGTACTATGAGAGGTGTAGCTTCCCTCTACAGATAGTGTTAGCATTTTGAAACAGGAAATTGGTATTCGGACTTCTGCCCTCAGATTCTAAGGACAGTATTTCTTTTAAAACATCTAAAGCAAGCAGATAACCCCCCAATGCTTGGGATGTGATTTTCGTTATTCCAACCTTAGTAATGTTTTCCTCACTTTATAAAAGAATGACAATCATTTTTGTACATTAAATTTATGTTTTCAATATGTGAAAGGGAGAATTCCAGAGTAAATATAGTTGAAGTGTTGATAACAGAGGAAGACTGCCACTCTCTGCTCTGCATGTGTCTCTTCCAAGTTCTTGAGGGGCTGAAAACTACTAATGCAAAAAATTTTTCTTCTTTTGCTTTAAACTGAACTGATGTAATCAGGGAGATTTTCTTTTCTTTCATTCACATGTCTTAAAAAGTAAAATATTTTCACTTCCCTGACAGTATAGCTAATAAGTTTCCATTCACTTGGTCTCACTTAAATATGGTCTCCTAGTGTTCTACCTAAAATACATTCTTAAAAGTTTCCTAAGCAGCCTATTGTAAAATGAACTGGAATTCACATCAAATTCCATTACTTATACACTAAGAACAGATTCTGAATATCACATACAGGAAAACTATGAGTCTCTAGGCAGGAAATAAAGCAAACAAATTCCTTTTATAGTCATTTGCACATTGCATTGCCATAAGTTTCACTCTTTCCAAATAATATGCAGATGGAAATTAGGCAGCATGCTGGTGTAAACCACTGTTCATTCTGTGGTGATGGTTGAAGAAAACAGTTAAGGGATTCATTTTTCTCCCAAGAAAATAATACTTTTCAAATCCATCTGAAATACAGCCAAAGGAATACTTCTTATCTTGACCTAACATATGCTCTTTCCACCCATCTTGGATATGAGAAATACAATGACTCAGCTTTGAAATTGGCACCATAGCTTTGGTTTTGATAGGGAAAGCTGAACCAAAGACCAGCAAGTAATTCTTCCTTTTAGACTTCCTATGGGATACATTTTTAATGGAATCTGGTTTTGAAGTGTAGGTTTTTGTAGTCGTTTAACAGTATATTTATTTATTGGGTTTGTAAAAAGCACAAGAAAGAACTCTACTCTGTAGGATATGCAAAAGGCTGATAGGAAATGACAGAGGTGGTGTTATAATTTATGAAACCTCTGTCTCTCGGGTGAAAAGCATCTTAACCTCCATTTATTTTATATGAAAGAATGAGAAAATGGAAATGAGTTAAATGAGAAGTTAAGTTAAATCATGTGAGTCTTCAGACAGTGTCCCTGTCACCCAAGTCTACATGATAGGAAGAGTTTACAGACACTCACATTATGGAATTCACAAGTTCATCTTGCCATCAGGTTATCAAGACTACAATTTGAGAGAATCACAATGAACTAGTTTGTGTGTTTGTGTGCACCTAGCATTCCTTTATAGATCCAAGTAATTTCTCATTTTTTTGAAACTGAGATTGACCTTAACATTCATATACTTTCTAATTTCATTTACATGGCATCATGTAGTTTGGAGATATATGGACATTGCCAATCAGATTTTTCCCTTAATGGAGAAACTGAGCAGTGTCTCTAGTCTCAGAAGCTTTAAGTAAATAAGGTGGTATATGTTCAAGGACTGTAAATATACACTTTAAAAGTGGGGGGGGGGGGAAAACGAATGGACTAAATTATATGTAAAGATGCCTAACAGCCAGTTTGACTTAGAGTGGAAAACAATCATGTTATTAGAATATAATCACCAATATATGTGAATATTTCATATTTGTATATGTAAATATCCAGGCCTACAATTCATGATTAAATCAATGAAAATGCTATGTGTATGCATATCGGAATAGGTACATGTACATTCTATCACCGCTGCATTTGTTCACCCTTTGTCCTACCATTTCTGTGTTCCTCCTAACCCTCCCCCAAACAGATAAACTCATAAACAAGACAAAAGCTACAGAAAACTGAAACAGAAACAATGTAAAAATAAAACTTCTTACTTCCATTTCTTTGAGTTCATTTAGATAAATATCAGAGCTATGGTGCCTTTGTGATCCTCTCTTAAGAATATCCTCCTTTGTCTCACTGTACACATTCATTTTTACAGCTTAAGAAATAAAAGTGTTCTAGCTGGGTGGCAGTGACTCATGCCTGTCATCTTAGTTACTCAGAAGGCTGTGATCTGAGAATATCAGTGTGAGCCAGCCCAGGCAGAACCAAAAGCTCAGAAATAAAACTGCAGCTCAAGTATTAGTGCTAGTCTTGAGCAGAAAGAGCTCAGAACAGTACCCAGGCCCAGAAAAAGAAAAGAAAAGAAAGGAAAGAAGTGCTCTCATATACCATAAATGGAAATTCAAGCATAAAGTAGTCTTTTCCAATAACCATCAAAATTTAAAACACACTCTTTGATACAATTATTCCACCTTGGAAGAATGTTACATTCTATAATTCCATGCAAAGCCATGCAAAACAATTTTCAATCCAGCGTCTTTATAGTAGAAAGATATATACATATAAATAAACTGATTTGTGAAAACATACCCAAGGTAATTGGGTGTGTGGATATATGGAAAAGTAGAATTGTAAAATAGTATGCTTAGTTCATTGATGCTATATTAAAATAAAATTGTAATATAATACTTGGATGAATTCACAAGAAACCATTAGCAAAGCTGTTCTGAAGTATGTGGCATTTTCTTAGGTTTTGTTTTACAATCTTCCATATAACTTGGAATTTATATATGAAAATTCATTACTTTATGAGAAAATTGCTTGTGATCTCTAAAAATTTCAAGAATATAATCTTTTTACACTAAAATATTTAGCAAACCTACTGTCTGTATAATTGAGTTATATTAATATGTTACAATCATATTTTTAACTGTGAGAAATACAACAGTGAAGTACATGAGTAGAGTTTGCAAAAGTGGAAAGGAAGTATATAATAAAGCAGAAAGCAAGGATTCTGTTTTGAATTCTGTCCTCAAATCTATATTTCATTATTTACAACTACTGTAAATATTTATATCCTTTGCTTTTATCTAAGGTCTGCAAAAATGGCAAAAATATGTCATGTTTTTTGCCATAGTCTATCTTGCTCAACATGATGATCTCTCGTTTCACCCACTTTCCTGGAACTGACAGAGTTTTACTTTGTTTTATGTCTGAATAATGTTTCATATTTTTTTTTAGAGAATGACTACCAAAGATATTGAAAAGTACAAATAGAGAAGGTGAATAAATATAAATATATTTGAAGTATTAAAATTATATAAAACAGTGAACCGTGTTGAAATTTTAATAAATAAATGTTAAATAAATATTAAAAGCAATCTCCAGTCTCAAAAACAAGAGACAAGAAATAAACCGTAAAGACAGAGCAGAGCTCTCCTCCAGTCACCTCTTTTTAGAAGTTAAGTTATAACAATAGAAAGACAGGAAGGGGCTGTGCAAATCTGCTTCCTTCTTTGAGTTGTTAAGAAACTGGAACGCTTCTCAAATGGATAAAGAGATAGAACTGGAGAAGAGAACGTCTGGCAAATGAAAGCTCTGACATTTACTATTGCTTCTGTGTTTGGGCGAGGCCTAGACACAGGACCCATATTTCTGAATAATTAGAATCTTTCTTGACTATGGTAAACCACCAGGAATCCATTGTTTCTAATAGCTGGAGTAGCTAGACAACAAGACCATGTGTATAGCCCTTTCTTTGCATCAGAAAGTATAGACTCTAGATAAGAATTCCATTTTGGGATATATAGCCATTTCTAGCATGGGAAGCAGGAAATACTCTCCCTTTTTCTTGCTTTGCTCTAATTTATCCTGTTACACCAACATAAATCCTAGTGAAAATTCCTACCTTGTATGTCTGACCATTTTGTACAAGCTTGGTAAAGTACTTGTCATTGCAGATCTTGAGTTTGGGTTTTGTATGGAATCCAGGAAGCTGAGGCTGAGGCCAGTGTGGAGGAAAGCACCCCAGCTTGCTGTCATCACCTATTATGTTTTCCTTTGTTCCCCAGGATGGCTCACTAGCTCATGGGGAAAGACTGGGTGCTTCCAAACCACATAAACAGAATTGCTGCCACCGGTCTGCTGTCATCAGCACTCTACTTGCTACCTTATTGCTGCCTCTTTCAAGAAAAAGTATCCCTTTTTCAAAAAAAGTACAAAAGAAAACCTTTGGATGACAAAAAAAATTAGATGACCAAAAAATTGTTTTCTTTTTTAGTTTCTGTTTGTTTCTCCTTCCCAGAAACTGTTCTTTACTGTGATGAGCAATAAATTCACTAATGCTCCCCTGAAAAAATGTGTGTTGTCTTCATGTTTTACCAGTCTTTTCTTCTAAAGGTTTCATTACCAATATTTGCTTTGTTCATTTGAAATAAGAAGTATCTTAGTCAATTTCGTGGATGGTCCTTAGAAAAGCTCCTGGAAAGATTTTCTGATCATATCAAGACTTATTGGTGCTTAGTGGTAATTAGGATATTCAACAAAAGTTATAATTTCACGTGGTTCCTAATTAATGTGAAAATATTCAAATATAATATACTTCTACTCAAAATACAACTCTGCCTTTCTAAACACAAAGAAAAAAATGATTGCTTTTAGAGGGGGTTATATAAATGAATCTCCTCCTGATTCTACCATTGTTATAACACCACACATTATGTTTTCTCTAACTGGTGCTTTACCTCTTGGAAAGCTCTTTTAAAACTCAAATGAAAGAGCAAACAAATGTCATGGTTCAAAGAAAGGGGAAACAAAATTTAGAAAGCTCTTAGCACTAAGCTTATATCTACACAATTCATGTTGTCAGCATGAATCAAGATATGGAAATTATTCATAACAGAATGGCTTCACACCCCTATTTAACACATATTACATCACGATAAAAGGCTAGAGCAGGAGCACTAAGTCTCTAAAATAGTAGACATCAAAACTAAACAATGAGGGCTGGGAATGTAGCTTAGTGGTAGACTACTTGCCTAGCATCCATGAAGCCCTAGGTTCAATTCCTCAGGACCACATAAACAGAAAAATGTGGAAGTGGAAATGTAGCTCAAGTGATGGAGTGCTAGCCTTGAGCAAAAAGCTCAGGGACAGTGCCCAGGCCCTGCGTTCAAGAAGCCGCATGTCTGACAAAACAACACCAACAACTGAACAAAAAAGATTGCTCTGAAAGCTTTTTGATGGATTGGGTGACATATATTCATTTCTACATGCAAAAATAGCTTTTATATTCTATATATTAAGTTAAACATTTGGTAATTAACTTCCCCAAGCCCCAGTTTTCTCTTCAACAGATGAGAGAAAAGGATTTAGTGGGATCCTACAGTATCCAATCTACTAAGTTCTGAGTTTTCTGATAAATAACTGGCAATTGGGACAACTTACAGTTAAAACTCAGCCAACTCTATCAGAGACACATTTAGAAGACCTTGAAAATAAGCATGTAAAATTAATGCCATTCTGAAGATAATATTTTTGACAGAGAACTCTATTTTAGAAGTTTATAGATTTGTTATGAAATATGGAAATTCATGCATCCTACACATCTCCAATTCCTGGAATTTTTTAGTAATATAACATGAGACAATAATAAAATATATGACTGTCTAAGTTTCCTGCGGGAATATAAAAAGATTCTTTGTTCTCTGTAGATTTCAGTCTGCAAACCACTCACCAAGCCATCAGGATAAAGCACACAGACTATTCCATTTGGCAGTTATTTTTGTTATATCATCTTCATAATTTTTTAAACACTTTGTCAAGATTGGGTGTGAATTATGACAAACATTGTGGAGAACTATTTCTGCAGGGTTGTGTCAATTTTGTTAAATTCTATTAGCTATGCCTCCCCTTCTGTAGAAGTTATCTCTGAAGACACAAAATTGGTGTTTTGGCTCCTCGAGATCTATGTCCTTCAAAATTATCATGCAAAGGACTCCAGAAATCCTACTTTGAGATACCACAGTGCTGTTACACACCACATGGGCTATTTCAAAGGATGGCTGATATCATTCTTGCAATAGATAGTCCACAGAGGAAATGTGCAAGTTTTATATTAGTGCTTTCCCTCACTGTTTCACCCCAGGACTTAACCAGATCCATGTGTTTAAAGGATCTGCACGAAGAAACAGGCTCACACTATTTCATGCCTATAGGGGAAAGAGCCTTGTCTAAAATTAGCTTACTAGGACAGATGTATTCACTAGCTACAATTTTTTTAAAATCAGAATGAGATGAGTGATTGAATGGAAAACTCAATCTCTGCTTGCCAAAGATGAACAATGCTGTTATTTTAAAAACGTCTGGCACTGCAGATGGACTCATTACTTTCAAAATGGTTGGTGAACACTAATTTATTTACTCCTCATCATCCAATTTCATAGGTAGTTAGGACATATCCAACAATAACATACATAAGACAAAAACAATATGTTTTGTTCTATGTCTTTTATAACTATCACTTTAATTCTCACCGATATTCTGCGAGTTAAGTATGATTCAGGTTTACCTTCATTTTAAAGTTAAAAATTAAAGTAAACATGCTAGCAAATGTAGAAAATAATGGAGACACTCATTCTGCTAATATCATGCTAATGTCAGTCAAGCTAGGTTAGCCTCATTTCTTTTTTGAGTGTATGTATTTTTCTATTCTTAGTTATACATATCCATATCATGTGCATACATAACATGTTTTTAGATAAAAGCATAAGAGACTATGAGGTAATGAATAAGAATAAATTAAAACTATTTTAGCCTAATGTGTTAGTTATCACCTCAAGAAATGTGACATTCACCACTTGTTAAAATGTGTATGACACTTAATTTAAAAATATAATTGCTCATTAAAATGTTCATGAGTGTTTGCTCATGCACATTGAAGCCTGCACACTTCTGGAGGGTGGTGATGGTGGAATATAACAAAGCCATGGGGAATCACATTCTCCCTCACATTCATCTCTGATTCACATACACTGTGTGTGACCTAGGGTGATTTCAAAGAAACCTTGTCCGGCATATCCTGTCCCATCTGCCTTTATGGAAAGTGATGCTCAGGACATTCTCATAAAACCTATTGATGATAGAAGAGATATTAACCAAACTGGAACATCCATTTTGAATTTTTATTAATAGAAGGACATCTTTTGGAGTACAAAGTTTCACAATTTCCTATTAAGTTTTGAAGCCAGTTTATCAAAAAGCTATTTTACATTTTATAATTTTAAATTTTAACAAGTGTATCTATATATGTGTTTTAAAATATGGGAAATATGTACAATTTTGAAATCAACTAAACATTTTATTTTTATAGACCTAATCAAATGTAAAAATCAACTTTTAGAAAAAAAAGTAAAATTGTGACTTCCACATCTACTGTGCTGAATGATCTCCTTTAAAGTCAATTTTCGTCATTTTAGCATTGGCAGTAATGACTGAATGGCATTGAAGAAAGCTTTGTAGACTATGAAATAACGTCCAAAGACAAGTCTTGATATTATTGATATTTTCAAATATGTGTCTTCAGTGTATGTGAAGAAGTATAGTAAATGGTCATATAAAAACTGGAGAATCCTTTTTTTATTTCCTCTAGATTCATAGCATTATTTTGATAATTTAGTTGGATGACTTTCTAATGAAATGGGACTAATGCCAATTAGATTTCAAATCATCTATGGTCATGAAATCCCTCTTTCCACATATGTCTATACATATCATTTTATTAAGGGGCTCAGAAAAAAAAGACTTTACAATAATAAAAAATCATTAAAAGCGATGTGTTTGAAGCAGCTTCCATATGTCATTTGTTCTGAGTTCTGTGCAAAATTGCTTTCAGAAAAAAGCCTGAGAGCATTGGCTGAGGAGGAAGCAGCATACTGGATCTATCAACATCTTCCTTTGGGGGGCAAAATCAAGTTAGACTCAAATATTAATGCTGTATTGATATGAACTCTAAACAAGAGAAACACAGAGAAGAAAAATTATTGTTGAAAATAATAAAGAAATTTTAAATGTACATTTTATACACTATTGAAATATTGTTTTCAGACATCAAAGTAAGTTTTTCTTTTTCAATTTGATTTTTATTGAAAAGGTGATGAACAGGGGGGTTATTGTTACATAAGTCAGGTAGTAAGTACATTTATTTTTAATCATTGTTACTGCATCCCACATTATTTCCCATTGACCCCTTCCTATTTCCCTCCCCCCCACTTAGTTGTAAGGTTCATATCCAACATAGTGTCAATTAAGTATGAATGTTGCATTGGTTCATCCTTTGCCCTGCTGTTTCTGTGATTCTGTTTCCCTTTGGCATATATAATAATAATCTATTATACAAGACACAAGCTACAGAAAACGTAAAGTAATGAAAATGAGAGAAAAAATACAGGACATAATAAGAAACTCTTATTTCCATATGTTGGAGTTCATTTTGATATGCTTCATTATAAATGATCTTATGCATGAAGCAATTGGGTTATGGAGAGTCCCCTGTTAAGAATATCATAGACATATTCTAGTTCTTACAAATGAGGGAAATCATGCAACCTACTTTTCTTTGGGTTTCTTTTGAGTAATTAAAATGTCTCTGTATTTTTCTTTAGGATTAGCTGATGGCAATGAAAAGTGTGGATTTGTCATTGAAAAACCCATAAAAATTTGAATCCTTAATAACTGTATTTCTTGGTGCTATAATGGAAATTATTGGAGCTTGGGGGCTTGAACCTAGGGCATGGGTACTGTCTGTGAGATCTTTTGCTCAAGGTTAACATTTTAACTCTTGAGCCACAGTTCCATTTCTGGCTGTTTTTGGTGATTAATTGGAGATAAGACTCACTCTCAGGGACTTTCTTGTCCTGGCTGATTTCAGATCATCAAATTTCAGGCTACTGAGAACTAGGATTACAGGTGTGAGCCACTTGTGCCAAGCACCATTCCTACTTAATGGTTGAGTATAGTAAAATCCCTATTCTTGTGAATACTGTGCTCACTTAAGACGTACTCTCAATGTCAAAGCAGAAGTGCTTTCATGAAGGCTCCTTACTGGTAGAACTGTGGCAATGTGGAAGGCTTTTCCCAGCACAGTACTGACATGTAAACTACTCCTATGTAGTATATTGACCTATGAGAAATATCATGTAACAAGTTAACTGTCCATTTTATAAGAAAAATAACCACAAACATTGAATTTCCTTTAATACAGTTATTTCAAATATACCTATTGCAATTTGAAATATAGAAACATTAAAGAGAACAAGAATCCAAGCTGGCACCAGTAGCTCATACTAGTAATGCTGGCTGCTCAGGAAGCTGAGAGTGAGAATTGATGTTTGAAGCCAACCTTATCAGGAAGGTCTATAAGACTCTTATTTACAATTAATCTACAGAAACAGGAAGTGGAGCTGTGGTTCAACATAGTCAAGTTCTAATCTTGTGCAGAAAAGCTCAAGAACAAGTTCGAAGACCCTGAGTTCAAACTCCATGGCCAAATATTAAAAAAAAAGTGACAGAACAAGAACCCTAACTTAAAGTTTAAGTAAAATTTAAAGTAAAGCTATATTTTCAGTTCCTAAAAATATAGAACATCGAGTAATTATTTATAATAAAATATGATCACCACAGTAAATAAATATAATACAAATTGTTAAAATGACTTAATTTTAAAAAATGAATCCCATAATAGGAGAGAGAGAGAAATGAAGTGTGAAACTGAAATACATAGAGAAACCTTTGAGCAGAAAATTAAAGTATATTTTAATAATATCTTTTTACATTGAACATAAAGTTGTACTGTTATTCAATAAATCATTTCTAGAATATTCATATTCTGTTACAAATTTTTTTACCAAAGTATTAAAAATAAATTTAGTGGTACTCAATCACTGAGCCTTCTGTTTATTAAGGGGAAAATATCCTAATATGTTATCTCAATAAAGAAAGTTTCCTTGTTTCAGTTTCCCCAACAATAATACATTTATATCAACACACAATGACGTCAAGACAGGAGGGAAACAGAAACTTTTACTGCAGATCCCTGGCCCACTCTCTCCTAGCATCAAGATCTAGATTTATTCCAACTGTTTTTCATTTCGATACCAAGATTAGGACCTGCATTTTTTCCCTTTTTCAATTTTTTTCCTGTTTCTCTAATAATCTTAATTTCTTACTATAAATCAGCTACATATGCCAAATTCAAAACTTAACATTCAATAACACCAATATATACTAATTAAGAATAATTTATCTTGCAACTGCTAAATAATTTGACCTACACAAAGTAGGAAGCATTGGAACTTGAAGAAAAAGATATTATTATTCACCAGAGGTATTGTTTTTATAGGAAAACTCAGAGAATCAACCACCACTTTACTACACTGAAAATTCAGCATTGCTGTTACTCATAACTCATTTCAAAGAAAAAGATCATGTTCATAAATTATACATATAAAGAAATTTAATTTTAAAATACTTGTATTTCAAACAGTCCACCTCATTTTTTTTAAGAAGTAGAACAAAATCTGCCCAAGTTCTCTGCACATATACTCTGCATTTGACATTGCAGTAAATATCAGAGGCTCAAACCACACCCTTCCTCACAGGGTGCTTTTCATTGGATAAAAGTAACTGAATAGCGAATTAGCTATGATGTGGCTGGGCAAAGAGCATTTTCTGCAAAGGCAGTATTCCTGTTTTACATCCATTGTTTAAGAGCACCTGTCTCATTCTCAGTTATGTTCAAGTTTAGAAGATAAATTATATCCTTATTGAAAACCTGAAAGCATTAGACACAATATAGATGGGGCACTGACTTTAATTTGGTAGTTCCAAGAAAGCAATCCCTGAAGCCATGATCTCATTGCTCAGATGGAATTCTGCTAAGATTTAGATACATCCAAAAGAATTCAGAATAAGAGTGTATTTCTATCTGTGCCAGAAGAAAAGTGAACATATAACATTGGGCTGTAAGCAAGGAAAATCACAATGACTGAAGCTCAAAATGTAGGGCTTGTGAAATACAGGGTAGAGGCCTGTAGACAATGTTAGATAAATAAGTGACAACCACAACCAGAAAATTGGGGGCCCTTATTCTCCAGTAAATGAGAGCCATGCATATACCACTGGGGGTCCAAGTGGGAAAAAAGACTATGAAGAGATTACATATGTTCTCCAAAGGTTTTGAATAAAATATTTTTTAATCATTGCTTATTAGTCTGTATTCAAAGTTTAAGTTCTTTCTCACAGGTAGGGTTAGAATTGTGGGGTAAATTATCATCTGAAGAAAAGTCAGAGAAAATGTAATAAGAAAAGCTGAAGAAGTAGTTTCAAAGAAAGGGGAGGTAGCATGCCAATTAAAAGGAAAAAATACTTCTAAAAGTGAAATCTTTAAAAAAAATCATGTGCCCCAAAGAAGTCACAGAAGATGAAAAATAGACACGTGCTTCATAGACTATTTCGGAATTAAAACAATTCAGAATTACTGATAGTTCCTGTGGTCCATTCTTTTCACATCTGACACATAAACAAGAAAAGCGAAAGTCATCATCTTCTTCTCTTTGTCATCCATATTTCTCATATTTTTCCACCCATTATTCCAATTTTTGAATAATTGATCTGACTTTTCTTTCAAACTGAACCTCTGTGATAGTAAATTTCTTTTTTCATTACTTTTCCTTTCCTCTTTCCAGTCAAAGTCACATTATTCAATTTATCTGCTTATAAATAATAAAAACCATAATTAGCGCTGAAGAATAGCCTTAGATGAAAGAGATCTTTAAGAAAAATTCACAGATCTGACATTTAAAGACCAGACTGAACGCATATGTTAACTTAAAATTGATAATCAACCAGTTCCTTTCAATATTTTGCTAATACCAAACTAGAAAATCATTCTTTAAAATTGAAGTATTTGAATTACATTGTCTCCTGTTCTATATACATTGCCAACGGCATTTTAAAATTTAAGATCTATCAAAAGAAGGTGTATTCCCTCTAAGGCAATTTTGACTGTAGCTGGGATACCTTTAGTAGGTACTTCATTCTACTCAGAAGTCTGAGATCCAAAAAATTGTGGTTTTAAAGCCAGCCTGAGGAAAAAGTCTCCAAGATAGTATCAAAATAAGCAGACAAAAGATAGGCTACAGATGTTTCTCAAGTGGGAGAGAGTTATGCATAAGCAAGGAAAGTGTGAGTTTCTGAATTCAAGTCTTGGTATTGGCAAGAAGAGAGAAGGGAAAGAGAACCAAAGAAAGAAAAAGAAAGAAAGAAAGAAAGAAAGAAAGAAAGAAAGAAAGAAAGAAAGAAAAAGAAAGAAAGAAAGAAAGAAAGAAAGAAAGAAAGAAAGAAAGAAAGAAAGAAAGAAAGGAAGGAAGGAAGGAAGGAAGGAAGGAAGGAAGGAAGGAAGGAAGGAAGGGAGAGAAAGAAAGAGAGAGAAAGAAGAAAGAAAGAGAGAGAAAGAGAAAGAAAGAGAGAGAGAAAGAAAGAAAGAAAGAAAGAGAGAGAGGAAGGAAGGAAGGAAGGAAGGAAGGAAGGAAGGAAGGAAGGAAGGAAGGAAGGAAGGAAATAATGCTTTCACTCTATATATCATATTAAACATGTCAAGGATAGGCCAGGACAGTATTAGGTGGTTGGTAGAAGAAGTGATCAACCCTGAAATTACTATATTTGTAAGTTGGATAGTTTTACTAAACCAACTTTGGCCTCAGTTCTTTTTGTAAACTGTGGCTGTAACTTTGCCTGCCTATGTAATTGCCTTAGAGCTTAAATAAATACCAAGCAAATAATAATTATTCAATTAGTATTCATAATTAACCAACCCATTCATTACTAACCCACACAGTTTATTGTTGTAAGAATTAAATAATTTACTATGAGTCATTTTTTCTTCTACAACATACTTTTTACTACATTTATAAAAATAAATTCCATGGTAAATATGATTAACACTATATTTTATTTACAGACTAATATGATAGATGCCAAATAAAGTCATCTTAGAAGACAACATTAGTGGTGTTATTCACTGAAAAACTCCCTTTATTTTCATCCTCTGAATTTCCATATTCTCTAGTGTAATAATATTTTCCTTTCTTGAGACCATGAAACCCAGTAGAGTCATTATATGCACTTCCTTTCTTTTATTATTGACCATCAAATTCACTTATTGAGCCAAAGAAATCATATTACATTTTTAAAATATTTTGTCATATATCCACTATCCATAAGTTCTCGAGTCATATTAGCTATTCTTTAAACATCCTCTGCTAATTTATATATTAATTTTCAAGCTTTAAGCAAAACTACACATATTTTGTAATTGACAGTAGAAATATGTAACATGAAACATATGAGCATTTATTTAAAGTCACTACATGATTTCATTATTTCTTCCATTCCTCAGTTCTTTCCTCCTGTTCTTTCCAAACAGAAACATGTTGCCATTTCCTCCCTGCCAACAATCCATCCCTTGCTTTCAAATCACTTCAACAGACTCCTTCACATCCTGTAATGGTTTATGAACCTATTTTCCATGCAACTATAGTTAAAAGAAAATATGGTATTGAGTTATTTATTTTTCCATATCACACGGCAGTTTTGAATTTGTTATGGCCTGATTTGTTGTGAGGCGTGATGCCATGTTTTGGTGTTGTATAAATAAATGTGTCCTGGCACTGCCAACCATTAGGGCAAAATGAACCATTCCATGGGGCCAATGTACTGAGTTAACTTCTTATTCATTCATCTTTGGCATCAGAAGCTCATGCAAACACTGAGGGTGACCATCCTTAGAAACCAAATATTTGCATAAAGTTGTCTTAGAGGAAATTCAAAAATGAGAGTATAAACTGAAATTGCATTTATTGACAAAATATCCAATTTCAAAAAGTACACATAGATAATATTGGCATAAACAATCAAATGTATCTAGGCTACTTTTCATTTATCAGATGTGAAATCTTCAATCCATATGGACATAAAGAACAAGTTTCTATGCTTGGAATTCCTAGGAATCAACATCAGAACGGAGTAAATGGGCATTCTCCTCCCAGCCTTTGAGGGACCAAAGAAATTATGTGGTTATAAAGTGCTAAAAGCATATGAAATCCTTTCCCACTTGTGGTTGGCTGTGGAAATTCACTGCAGAAGAGAGGAAGGAAAAATTGCTTCTTTTTTTTTTCCTTACCCATGGAGTGTTAAGGAAAATGAAAGATTTTGCAAAATGAAAGAGACTTTAAAAAATATTTTGTGGTTCAAAGGCTGACTTCACATATAATTACATGGTTCCTTGTTCCTTACTATAAAAAGTAAAATAAATCAGTGATGCCCAGAATTTAAATTTAAAAGTACTATCATTGCAACTTAAATAATTTGGAATGTTTTGATTTTTTTCTTCTCTGGGATTCTAAGGAAAAGCTTCTAAATCTTTATGCTTATATTATCTAACTTTCTAGAGCATATTGTTTTCCAAAATAGAATGGGAGTCTATACTAATTCTTCTATGTTATCATACGCATTTTCTTCAATTTAGGATTTTGTTAAGCCTGTGTTTTATTTAGCATATGCTTGAATTTATCAAACTCCAGATACTTTTGAATTTGTTACTTTTCAATTTGGTAGTCTTGATATTTTTAAATACATTGAACTCCTGATTCTACTGAACTGCTGACACTTTGATGGAAGTCACTTGTGTGTCTTAGCTAGTGACAAGCACAAGTTGTTTCAGGCATTTACAATTGTCCATTCATCTACAAATACATACAGATATGGAAGAAAAGCCAATTGCTTCTCTGCTGTTTTCAACAAGCTTTGCTTAGATGACTGGAGAGTGAACTGCAAAATCAAACTTCACAATCTGGTAGTCTTTTATTTTTACAGGGAGAAGGAATATCTGAGTGCCTCATGAGCATCCAGAGACCTAAAGAAATGACACATACTTGGCTCATTTAGAGTGTAATGTGCTTTTGCTATACCTGGATTTTCTTCAAAAATGGTAAGAAAACACCGTTCAAGGGGAATTTCAAGATAATTTATATCCACAGATGTAATGAAAAAGGAAGTGTAGGGTAGATCATTGTCACCATAGTGTTTAATGGGACATTTCTCAGTTGCTTTCACTACTTCCTGTATAGGTCTAAGAAAGCAAATCCTATCTTTGAGTGTTTGACTTAGCATAAATTTACACTCATTTTCTCTGTCCTCCCTAATCTTGCTGAAGCAAGAGGTTCCTTAATACCTGAAGAAACACGCACAAATCAAACCTTGATTTTTTTTTTCAGGTTAGTCAAAAGGATGTGTGCTCAAGAAAACCTGACATTTTCTTGTGGATTTAATCAGTGTATAACTGGTCCCTGAAATTCTGTATCTGCTCCGCAATGGATTTTTAGTCTTTATTTTACTCTCTCTCTCTCTCTCTTTCTCTCTCTCTCTCTCTCTCTCTCTCTCTCTCTCTCTCCTCTCTCTCTCTCTTTCTCTTCCTGTATCTCCCTTCATTTTACAATGTTTTATCTTTTAAAAAAATCTTTCAAATACTTGGATGGTATTTTGGTCAAAGAGATAAATGATTCAGAATATAACTAAGAAATGTGTAAAAATTAACCAGCTATCATTATTAGAATATAACCATCTAGGAATGTATATACATATTTCTGAATATAAAATATTTCAAAACATATTTAAAACTATAGTTGCTTGGTCAACTTTAGGATCTATCATTATTTTATTGAAACTATTATTTTTTTGTCATGGTGCTTTCTTGAATATTTATAAGAATATATTGCAGAACTCTCATATTTTCAACAGGGTAATGTACTCTAAAGTCTCTTATTTATAAATAAAAACTATGCAATTACATTTCCTAGCCTGCCCAATTTAGTGTGTGGGAGATAATCATTGTCAGATGACAAAGGCATATGCATTTACTTTCTAATAAGTCCACTTTTTTTTTTCACTTAGTTGGAATGTCACCTCTCAGAAGAGGAGTTTCTGTCACATCTACACATCAGCAAGTCATTGAAAACCTTTTTTTTCTATTACAACTTACAGATCTGTCTCATAGATTTTGGTCCAAAATAAGCTGTAGCCAAAAATAAGTGGAATATTAATCCAGTAGTAGGAAAGATAGGAAATGCCTAAAGATGTTTGAAAATGTGAATTTTCAGATAGTAAGACAAATGTTTATGTGTTATTCTTCATTTTCACATTAATCATACAGTAAAATAATTATGAAGTAACAGATTTGGAAAAGATAAAGAAGACTTATAAAGGTCTCAATCGTCAATTTAAGGAATATTTGGAGGAGGAACATATCAGTAGACAACAGAAGTACCTCCACAGGCTAAACATCATAGGCTACCTTTGTATGTTTATTTTATATATAAAACATGGATATATACATGCACATTCTTATACACTCATTGGACTCTGGAGTTTTTGAGAATTGTGTCAACTACTAGACTGTACCTTTTTTGAAAAAAACTTTTGAGCAGGAGTTATTAGGCCACTATTGTCAATATCCTAATGGTCTAGGTAGTAACTCAGTCATTCTAGACAGTGCCATTGTCTCTCAGCTATTTTAATTCAACTTGTTTTTAACAGACCAGTGTATTCCATCTTAATCTTCCTAAAAGTCATGAAGGACAAAACACATCCTCTGAATATAATACAGCCAAATTAGGGTACTGTCGGAGATCTTGTGACTTCTAAGGCAGTGCCAATGTTTAATGTTCAGTGACCAAGTTTTGGAAGAAGGATATATATATGTAGAAAGATGTTGCCGTTCAACAGAGCAGTTTATGAATACAGTGCCTCTTGATCAACAACACTGCTTTTAACATTTTCAACCACAACTCCCACACCACTTCTTCCCTTACTTTTCTTAATTTTTAGGATATGTATTGAATTTTTGCTTTTTAACAAAACAATTTATGCATACAATGCATGCTGATCTGTTTCATCCCTTCAACATCTTCAACTTCCTTCAACCCAACCCTTCCTTTATTTTTCTCAGATCTGTGGCATACGCAAAAGCATTCTTGCCTGCATTCTATTCATTCCCTCAGTTCATTCTTCTACCTTCTCTTCTCCCTCCCCACTTGCAAGTACCCATTTCTTCTTCTCTATTTTGTTAGGCTCTACAGCATTACTTACCAGAGCCAAGATATGGAATCAGCCCAGGTGCCCCTCAGAATGGATCAAGAAAACGTGTTATAAATACACAATGGGATTCTATGCATCCATCATATGGAAATGGTTTGAAGTATCAAGATCCAGAGAAACATAGGCTACATGGTTTACCTCACTCTCAACTTTAAATATGGAAGTAAGCACACCGGGTAATACCCAAGCAACTATCAACGAATTAACTGAAATATAATAGAATCAATGGAGAGCACAAACAGTAGAATTCTTTAGATAGATTAAGTCAAGATCTAACAAAATAAGTACCAGGAAATGAATGGAAGGACTGTAGACTGTTTACAAAAAAAATTATCCTTGATAGAAAAGTATGATATCAAGGTTATTCTGTATGTGAGAAACTTTGACTCCATCGCCTCCTGGAGTTCAAGAAACCAGTCTCAGTAGCCATTCAAGGCTGTTTAGACTCTCCAAAGTATCTTCTAACAAGTCTTTCTTCATCAGCTCTCATTTTATAAAATTTCTTCTCCACACTGCTACCATTATTACCAGAAGGATGTGTTACTCTTAAATTTCTAATTCCATTTTCTTTGCCCAATAAAATATGAAGCTCATAACTTAGTATCTGTAGAAAAATAAAAACAAACTTTAGTGAAAACCAAGCCATAATAATTATAGATAAAATTTCCAGTTAGTGTATCCATGGATGTGATATTTTTCACAATTCATGTGGGGGAAAAGTAATGGTTTGTGGAAATCAGTGTTTCTCTCCAACTGTTAAAGAAGAATGGGGAATCAGAATGGTAAATGTGAAAAATGAACAATAGATTTTGTTTTAATTCTGGAAAATTGTGTAATAATAATACTTGTTATCCCAAGGTAGTTGCAGACTACTGAGAAATAACATACTCTCAACCTCAATTTTTAAGTAAATACATAGAATATTTTTCTTTAGTATATAAGTTAATTTTTGAAAGAAATTCTAGAATAGAAAGAAGAAAATTTACATAAAATATAAAAAGTTTGGAAAGTTATTTGTAATTGCTTTATTTATATGCCAATGTTTTTAGTGTAACATAAAAGATATTTAATATAGCTGGTATAATTTTTCCAATCTCAGTGCCACTGTATGACATTTTAGTGTAAGAAATAAAGTTTGAAAACATTTTTCTCACCCTATAATTTTCTTTCCCAAGATCTGTTTTTTGGTTAGGTAGATGAAGCCACTTACATAGTTCCTTCCAAAAGTGTTTGGTGTGATATTTTCTTTTTGAAAATCATGCATGTAGGTGTGGTTGTAATTAATGTTGTTAAAAAAAGGATTAAAGGACCATTTGTAATGCATTGCACATAATTATTTGAGTTTAGGACTTAACATTTTTAAAAAGTTTTCCTTTCACTTGAAACTTGTTACTTCCTTCTCTTTTTTTGTGCTTTGATTTTATTCTGCTTTAAGGATGTCGCTAAACAACATGACGTTCAAAGTTAATTAACTAAAGAAGGAAGAAAACGCTACCAAAAGAAAACAGATTATAAAGTAAATGATTGCATCAAGGTTTATGTAATTTCACTGAAAGTTTGTGACGCTTGTTATGGTTACTATTCAGTCAGATTTACTTGATGCAAGCCTAATCATTAGATTATAGTGAGGTATGGAGATAAATGTATTGTCTTGATTTTTTATTTGCAATGGTAAATAATACTATGGGAAGGCAGGTAGATGCTTATATCTACACATTCATGAATCATTAATAATCATAATTTTATTTTTATATATCTAAACAGTATTCCATTATGAATATGTACCACATGCTCTTAATCTATTTACCTGCTGATGAACACATGATAGTTTCTACTTCTTCATTATTGTGAATACTAGTCCAATACCTAAAGTGAGCAGATAAATAGTTCTTAGTAATGGTAATTCCATTTCCTTTGGACATATAACAAAGAATAGTATTTGTGGATGATGTGGTAGTCCTATACATTTAATTTATTGAAGAGTATCCATTGTGCCTTCCACTGTGTTCATATTAATTTATGCCACCAACATAGGGCATGGGTTCCCCTTATTTCCTATCTTTACCAGCATTTGTTACCTTTAGTCTTCTAACCACTAGCCATTTTTTTGGTGAGAAAATATCTCATTGTGATTTTAACTGCATTTCTCTAATGATGTAATATTGACATTGTTTCCACAAAAATACTGGGTACTTACAAGCTGACTTCTGAGTAAAGATACAGCAGCTACATTGATCATTTTGTAGATTAGGCCACTTGCACTTTTTTGCTTCTAAGGTGGTATGAGGTAGATAGATAGATAGATAGATAGATAGATAGATAGATAGATAGATAGATAGACAGACAGATAAACAGATAGATGATAGATGCATACATTCACATACATACATACAGATAGACAGAAAGATGTAACACATACTACAGAAATGTTGGCTTTGCTAGGCCATGAAATTAAGGCTAAAAATAATATAATCAAGCAGCTTTGGACAATTAACTTTAGATGATTAAAAACTGTCCATAATCTGATGTTAGATATAACATAGAGGAAGTGTATTTTCCAATCACATATTTACATAAATATTGAAGTTGACTGCTGTTAACAAATCAAAATTTTTATTATATTTAAATGGTTGTACAAAGAAGTTTACCATTAAAAAAACAGTTTATGAATACAATACATCTTGATCATTGTCACCAGTATCAAGAATTTCATTGTCAACCCCCCTCCCCGCCACACAGACACATTTTTTTCCTTACTCTTATTAATTTTGTACGATATTCATTCAATTCTTGGCTGTGTTCTCCCCTCTACTCCTTTTCATTTCTCTCTTCCTTTACTTTGACACTACTCCCATCTCCTGCAAGTACACTCTTCCTGGTGTTTATTTGCTGAACTTTGACTTTCTAAGGAATTACACTATTTGAGTTTTCCCTGATGCCATATTGCAGTTAATACATTTGTATACATTTACATACTACTCAATCCATTTACTTATAAGTTTATAAGCTAAATCTAGCTTCTAATTTCAGTGGTCTACACATAAAAAGGCTAATTTTCTATGTGCAACAAGAAGCCCACAATTGGGAGTTGTCAGTCTTGTTACAATGATTCAAAATATTAGAGCCAAATATTTCCTTCAGGTTTCACATCACAGAAACAAATAGGTGCTACACATCCATCCATCCATGTTTCAGACAGAAGAAATGAAAATACGATAAGAACAATACATGGTGCTTCCCAATAGAGTCAAAGCCCTCACTAGTACTTTCAGGCACACCTGCTTCGTCGTATCAATACTTTCATCTCAAAATAAATTGATCTATAGAATTTTACATTGCCAAGTTTCCCAGTAATCCACTTTTACTGCTCATGAAAAAGATGAAAATATATATGGAAGACACAAACATGAGTCTCTGTTCCTGGTAAAACTTACTTTATTACTGACAGTGATAATCTTTCTATAATTTAAATGTACAGGCTAGCAATGATAAATGATAGCACGCAGGTTAATTCTTAAATAAGAATTTTGAAATTTAAAGGTTTTCTTTTCTTTTCCTCTGTCTATTAAAATGTAGTATAAAGTATACTAATGGAAATTCATTTAGCCAGACAAAATCACTAGAAAAACAAGATTCAAGTTTTCATCAAAGAATGTTAGTCCTACCTATACTTACTCTGTTATTAGTTGGATTTTAAAGAATTGGTTATGCACACAAGAAACATTTTCATAAAAAGCATACAATTCAAATTATAAAAAGAATAACCAAATTTACATAGTACTGAGACTTTCTGGCTTCCAAACAATTTTTAATCTGTTTTACCATATTATATTCACAAATAAAATTACAAAGTTGACCATATTAGTGAATAACAAATAATGGAAAATTGTTTTATCTTAGAAATTTTATAATGTTTATCACCTCTCTTTTATATATTATCATTTGGATTGTAAATGGTATTACAGTTTATGACTTTAGATGATAACCTAAGATTTTAAATCAGTTTCTATATTTGAAGAATAATAATCAGTGAAAGGTTTTCAATGACTTCTTACTAATTATACTTCTTATTAACTATGCTTTGTGTTCCTTAAAGGATTCTACAAAACTGGGCATGGTATTCCACTCTTATAATTCTAGCATTCAACAGGATGAGGCATAATTTGAAGTCCACAACCAGACAAAATTATATAGTGAGATCTATGATGATTGTAATCTACCTTTGAAAGAAGTTATATATTAAGAAATCAAACACAATTCCATTTAGATATTTTAAATATATCAATATGTAATAATTTAATGTTCCAAAAATATGTTCTTTACACTTTGCATCTTATTAAGTACCAGCACACCATTTTTTCAGTAAATATAACTGTGTACATTTTCTTATATTTTACAGATGACAAATGGCTTTAGCATGTGTTCCATCTTGGCATATAATCTAAATATCTTGATTCCAATGAATGTGCCCATATGCAGCTGGATGTGTATATGTATGTCATCAAACAAAACTACAGCCATCCACACAATTCATTCTTTATCTTACAGAGGAATAAAATTAGATAAAATATTGAGAATAAATAATTAAAGTGTATGGAACTCTTAATTTTTTCATTCTATGTAATGACACAGTGGAGTGATGGGTTTTCCAATTGGAAGTAAGATAACTGAAAATAGCAGGGCACTGGTGGTTCATGTCTATAATCCTAGCTACTTACAGGATGGGATCTGAGGATTGTTGTTTGAATCTAGCCCAGGTAGCCAAGTCTATGAGACTCTTTCTTATCTCCAGTTAACTACCAAAAAGCCCAAAGTAGAACTGTAGTTCAATGACAGAGAGATAACCTTGAATAAAAATGGTCCTGGACAGCACCTAGTTCCTAAATTCAATCTCAGGACCAGCACAAAGGTTAAAAAAAAAAAGATAATTGAATAATCTCATGTATCATGGTCTACAGTTCTTATGGTCTAAAGGTTATGCTGTGGTTATAACTTTTAAAAATATGACACCAATTCAGTGTTTTAGCAACAGGAAAACCTAGATATTTTTAAGCCATTAAGAACTCAAACCTGAGAGTAATCACTCACATAAATAAAATCTGGAGAGAAACATTTAGTTTCAAGAAGAAATAGGATTCAATTGACCATTCACTTACCTGGGGACACACCACCAACTCTCTATATGCCTATGGAAATGTACAATTAAATATCTTCATTTAAGCAGCAAACATGTGTCCAAGTAAGTTAGAATGTTAAGAAAGGGATCAATATTCTTGCATGCTTTGCCCCCACAAATGTCACATTCAGAGAAAAAATCAGGGCAAAAATTGAGATAGTGTTGACTGAGATTTTTATTTGGGTATGATGGCATAGAAATGCCTCTACTGAAACTCAAGCAGATCTATTCTTACACCCCTACAAAACCAAGCAAATGTCTTAATCTGCAAAGAAAAGACACAATTTGTGTCACCATAGGTGGGCTGCAGAAAACCATTAAAACTGGAAGATGCCACTGTATACAAAGCTATTAACTGTGGAAAGGACAGGGAAGGTATGTTTTCCCAGATCTGGAGAAGAAAGAGAGAAGGGGAATTAAAAAATAACATAATATCATCCTAACACTGTGGATTAATCATATCTCACCTTCTGATTACAATTGCTCACAAAGCAATAGCAGACCACTAGGGAGTCTGTAAAACATATTCATTCTAGGCACAATGCCAAGAAAAGGCCCATATCCAGCACAGGACAGAGTCATTGACAAAAATGTCCTGGATTTCTGCTTGATAAGAATCAAAAGATCTGGGGCTGGGGATATGGCCTAGTGGCAAGAGTGCTTGCCTCCTATACATGAGGCCCTGGGTTCAATTCAGCAGAAGTGGCACTGTGGCTCAAGTGGCAGAGTGCTAGCCTTGAGCAAAAAGAAGCCGGGGACAGTGCTCAGGCCCTGAGTCCAAGCCCCAGGACTGGCCAAAAAAAAAAAAAAATCAAAAGATCAACAAAGGATAAAAGACAAACGACTCCAAAAGCAATACTTGCAAAACCATTTGGTGTAAACCAACTGAACAACTCATGGTGGGGAGAGGGAAAAGGGGAGGGAGGAGGGAAAAGGGGAGGGAGGAGGGAGGAATGAGGAAGGAGGTAACAAACAGTACAAGAAATGTACCCAAGGCCTAACATATGAAACTGTACCCTCTCTGTACATCACTTTGAGGGCTTTAAAGCCAGCTTCCCTCTGTGTGACTAAGTAGGACCATATCAACAAACTTCAATTGCAGTTCAGTTTCCTGTTACAATCTCATAAACCCAAACATCTCTGGACTAGCAGGAGTTGTTTTAAGACTAAAACACAAGGGCTGGGAATATGGCCTGGTAGTAGATTGCTTGCTTTGCCTACTTGAAGCTCTGGGTTCGATTCCTCAGCACCACATATATAGAAAAACCCAGAAGTGGTGCTGTGGTATGTCCTAGCCTTGAGTAAAAAGAAGCCAAGGACAGTGCTTAGGCCCTGAGTTCAATAACCAGGACTGGCAAAAAAAAAATTAAAAGAAAAGAAAAAAGATAGAAAGAATAAAACACGATGGAGCCAGTGCCTGTGGCTTACACCTGTAATCCTAGCTATTCAGGAGGCTGAGATATAAGGACTGGTTCAAAGTCAGCCTGGGTAGGAAAGTCTGTGAGATTCCCATATCCAATTAACTACCAGAAAACCAGAAGTGTGGCCCAAGTGGTAGAGCCCTAGCCCAGAACTGAAGAACTCAGGGACAGCCCTTGGGCCAGGCCCAGAGCTCAAGCCCCACAAAGAACAAAAATGGAAAGAAAAAAAAAGAAAAGAACAAAACATTTGAGGACCCAAGGTAGTTTAGCAACATTTGCTGACCACTACTTTCTCGGAGAATAGACTCCACAAAACTTGGTTGGAAACTAAAATTAAGAGGAAAGTGATCAGTTTTAATGAATGTAGAAAAAGCCTTTGACAAAATTCAAAAATGTTTATAATAGGGGCTGGGAATATAGCCTAGTGGCAAGAGTGCTTGACTCGTATACATGTAGCCCTGGGTTCGATTCCCCAGCACCACATATATAGAAAATGGCCAGAAGTGGCCCTGTGGCTCAAGTGGCAGAGTGCTAGCCTTGAGCAAAAAGAAGCCAGGGACAGTGCTCAGGCCCTGAGTCCAAGGCCCAGGACTGGCAAAAAAAAAAAAAAAAAAAATGTTTATAATAAAAGCTCTTGGGAAAAGTAGTATGAAAGTATCATACTTCAATAAAATAATTTCTTTATGTAAGAAACTTAGATCCAAAATTGCACTGAATAGGAGAAACAAATGATACATTTTCTTTCCAATTGGGATTAAGACAGGCTGCCTTCTCTCATCTTTTTATGCAATGTAGTACATGAAATCATAGTTGATATTGTAAGACAAGAGAAAAATAAAAAGGAAATAAATAGGAAGACAGGTGATGCCTGTTTTCTGTTTAAATGATACTCTATTCATATGACATTAAAGATTCCACAAAAAACTGATAGACCTGATTAAAAGAAAACATGCAGCAAATGGGCAGAACACAAAATTAACATGCAAAACCTACAACTTTTCTATGAACCAATAAACAATTGACTAACAAAAAATTTAGGGAAACAATTCCATTCGTAGTAGCTTCAAACAATATAAAATAACAAGCAAAAAACTTGAGGAGCTCTATAAAGAAAACATGAAACACCAGATAAAGAATGTATAGAAGACCTAGAAGCTGGTAGAGAGCACATGCTAGAAAGATATAGTGGTCAATGGAATCCTTATACCTTGTTGGTGGTAATAAAAATTAGTAGAAACTGTGGAAAGCAGTATAGAGGATCCCTCCCCCCAAAAAACTAAAAATAGAACTTCTGTATCATCTATCTCTACCATTCATTAAAAACATTTGTATTTTAGTCTATAAAGCTTGGTTGTCAATGCTATAAGGTGGCAGAAAGTGACAGTTTAATGAAACAATGGAAAATCAAAACACATTCAACAAAAATACAATATTTTTGACAATGGTGCAAAAGTAATTCAAAGTAAAAATATTCATATATACTCTATCAAATAGTGCAGGGAGATTTGATATCCATAGGCTAACAACAAAACAAATAGAAAAGTACTAGAATGTCACACCTTATGCAAAGTAAAGTCAAATCTATCAGAAAAGAAATGTAATATAAAAGACATTGTAAATTATAGGGAATATTTTGCATGACTGTCTCTGGCAGGTTTAGTTATGATAGCAAACATATACGGAGACTCAGAAAACAGCATCCAAACGTAAGGCACTTTTTAATAATTAGTACTTTTAACTACTGGAGATTATCAGCCTCAGAAGCACATTCTCTTGGATTTCTTCCTGCTTCACAAAATTCCCCTTTTCCTCCCCACCAGCAAGTCATAAAACCTTTCTGCTCCCTTTCACCCATCCTTTCTCCCTTGAAGAGCTTCATTCTAGTAGATTCCTTTCTTTTAATCTGAGAGAAATAAATTCTCCATCCAGAAGCCAAAAAGAATCTGACTGGAAAGATTTTTCTGGGTTTCTGTTTTCTGTTTCATTGCATCAAATACTTTGTGTAGCCAGGGAAACGACTGTCCATAGTTTATGAAAAAGGAACAAAACGAAAACCTTCAGGTTCATTCATAAAAACACTTCAGATCATGTGAAACCATTATTGCTACTTTTCTCTTGTCTTTTGTTATAGAATTTCACCATGATAGATAAGGAAAAAGTTTCTTCTGCTCCTATTCATGTGAGTCATAAAGACGATAAAATTTGATGAAGTTGTTTTTTTATTGAGTTTTGTAAAAAATTTTTGTGAAACATTTTCTTAAAAGACTGAAAAACAAGTTACACAAAAAAAGTTGCAAATAATGTGCATGGTAGTACTGTTTGTCCCGAATATCCTTTTAAGAACATTCTAAATTTAATAATATGAAAATAACCCAATTAAAAAGAGGCAAAGTTCTTTTTGTCCTTGATTGCTAGTATTTCTAATGTCTAAAACTTGAATATATTCTGTGACTTTGAATTTTTCCAATGTTAATAAATATGCAAGTTTTTGAGCAATTGCTGGGAAAGAACTGTTCTTCACTGTCAGCCTGCCTTGCTCCCATCTCCAACATGGCGTTCCCTGGGCCCAATTTCTTATGATTAAGGAGAGAAATAATCTTGATGGAAAGGCTGTGCACAACTTCGGAGGACAGATCATCCTCCAAATGAGAGAAATTACTTGTAAGGGTGAGGCTTTCAGAAGTTGAAGTACCTATCTCATGGAAGCCAGATTATTCCACTCAAGTAATGAGGTAAGAACTTATTTCACTGCTCCATTTCTCTTCATTTGCTATACTGAGGAGAGGATGTCAGGCTGGACATGGCATGTGGAATGCTTTGTGATTGATCTTCTGAGTAGACTTCCAATCTCATAAGCCCTTAAACTCTAGTCGCTTCAACTATATCCAATATACCATACAATATGATTAACTTCCTATGTATCTATTTAGTGGTTTGTTGACTGAAGAGTTTTCCTAGCTCCTTAAATGTGTGACCAATGATTAAAAATTCCTTGCTATTGCTAATGATTTTAGTCATCATTATTCATTATTCGTTTCCTAAGGACTTAACTCTAAACCCATCACTCTGCTCATAAAACTTTCTCCTTTATGATTTTGCACTGTTCAAAACACTTCTTGAAATGCATTTTCACCAAAGGCTAGAAGGGGTTATCAGTTCTTTTTTCCTCTAGAGGAACGTGAAGTCATCAATTCTGAAACAGTTCTACATTAGCTATGGATGTGCAGGTGAAGTGATGGGAAAGAAAGCTACCCAAAGGACATTTTGCGGGGTCAGAGCTTTATTCCTTAGAAACAAATATGCCTTTTTAAATTTTTTGCTAATGGTTTTTGGGAAGTCACTTCTCCCACTAGGTTACCAAAAACAAGATAGCTGGAGAAATGCCTTTAGAAAATTCTTAGATTCATGAAATGAATTCCAAGATATTTGTTTTCTAAATTAGAATTTCTAAAGAACTGAGAATTGGAACAATAGAATTATATATTAAAACAAAAGGAAACAGAAGTGTAACAATGGGAACCAATTTTGTGAGACTGAAATAACTATCTTACAAGGTATAGTTTATAACAGACTACATGGGTGCATTGTAATCACATGGGCCCATTTAAAGTAGGAAACAAAAAAGAACGTGAAAGAAAAAGACATCGAGAGAGACAGAGAAAGAGTTAGGGGAGAATAGATGAGAAATTAGAACAGATGAGACTTGGAAAGGGTTCCACTCATCCCTCATCCTTGCTAGCATATGGGATATAGGCATTTCTTCAGGACTAAGGGCAACCACCAGCTGACAGAGCCCAAAAGACAGTACTGCATGGAGAAGAATGTTGGGAGCAATCTACATTTCCCTGGAAAGAGATATTTCTGTCTAACACTTCCAAAAAGGAATGAGGCCCTGAGCAGACAACTTGGTTCAGCTTCATGATATTCTGAGCAGACAAACCAGACAATCCCACAGGACTTCTGATCAACATAACTGTGAGATAATATGTTTATGAAGTCTCAAATTGCCAAGTTTGTGGTAATTTCTTACAATAGAAATAGAAATGGAATACAAATGGTAACCATAGTTCTACAGCATCGAGGCTCAATTACAGACTAAAAATCTGTTTCTGGTTTACATAGAAAGAAAGAAATCTTTTTTTATTATTATTTATTGTCAAAGTGATGTACAGAGAGATTATAGTTTCATATGTTAGGCCTTGGGTACATTTCTTGTACTGTTTGTTACCTCCTCCCTCATTCCCCCTGCCCCCAAGAGAAATCTTCTTTTGATACTGTTATCCTTCAACTTTCTTTAATTTTTGAATATAATTCTTTTACCACACCTTTATACTTTATTTTGTCAGAGTCAATCTTAGTACAAATAACTGTTGAAGAAGTAATAAACCCTGGATATAAATTCTTACTCAATTGGAGTTTTCATATTCTTAGATTTTTTTTTCTTTTACAGATATTCCTCATAAGTCATTCTTGGTGGAAAGACCCTAGATAATCTTTTCCTTCTGTGTTTGTTATGAATTCCAAAATGTCTTACCATGAACAGTGGGGGAAGAAGTAGCACTACTTCCAGAATACTTTGTACAGTCAATAAGAGAGTTGATCTCCATCTTTATCTCAGCACTCACCATAGTGCCATTACTACTGATTTCCAAAAGTTCTCATTCATCTTATCATTTTGCAAGTTAGCTGTCTGAAACTGAAATGGTGACTTCTTATCCTCACAGCTATCACATCCTAACACCCTTGAAAGTCAACTGTGGTTTGATTCTGCAGAGCTGTTGGCCAGCTTCAGTTTGTACCAGACAGTGGGTTCAGTCCATGAACTGTGATATTTGTTTTGAGACACTAATTTTTACAGAATTAAGTAGAAGTGAGGAATTCTGAATCATAGAAAATGAAGGACTTGGAAAAAGGGGCTTAGTACAGTCCCTTTATATTTATAACTAAACTAAATGAGTGAAACAGATCAAGCAAAAGAAATGTATATGCCTAATACATATGTGTATGTGTGTGTGTGTGTGTGTGTGTGTGTGTGTGTGTGTGTGTGTAAAGTTTGTCTTAAAACATATTTTCCTTCTAAGGGAAGACAGAATTCCTCAAACTTTGATTTCAGCTGAGAGATACAATGCTTTGCAGCATTTGCTTTGAGAAATCCATCTTCACTCAGCCAGCACAGTAGTCCTGAATTCAGCTCCTTCTTTCATACACAAGAGATTTAGGGTTAATCTCTCAAATCCATTTTCCGCTCCAGAGCTGGCGAGAGTTGAGAGCCACAGATCAGAACTTTCAGATTCTGGGGTGAGAAATTTGGAGTCACACATGACTTTTCATTGACCCTACCCGTCACAAAGGACCATCCTAAGGCTGTCTGGGAGATATACTAAACAGTTTAAAGAGAATTGACAGCTCTCTGTACAGATCCCTTCACTCACAGGAAATTGTTCTTTAAACATGAAAATCTTTCTTATCCATGTCCAACCTTTGCAAATATGAACAAGGTCTTGGAATTCTACTAGAACTTTAGTTTAGAAAACAAGCTACATTTTAATATTGTGGGAGCACCTTTCAGTGTTTTCATTCCAAGTTTTAATGCTAGAAATAATTGTTTTAGCAAGATTCTTCATGGAACTAGCCCTACCATCTACCATCCACCGTGTTCATAGGCTGAGAGTTGTTTGTCTAAATTATCAAGGCTTCTGGGCCAATGTTTAGTCTCTTGCTAATTCTCTGACAGTGTTCATGGGCCACTATAATATTAACAGGTCACATAGTCTGAATGCAAATGTTTATTTCTATCTGAACACATATGGACAGGTACACTAAAATATGTTTTTTCCCCAGAGAATAAAGATGTTTATTCACAGTATTTTATGAGAAAGAATTGCGCAGCCAGAATAAGAACAATGTTCAGTGAATTAAAATATCAAGCATATAAAACTGAATGTAACAATGAAATACTTTTAATAACCAGAAAAACAGTGGTTCGACTCATGAGCTTAATAATATTTTACATGTTGTCTAGAGTCTTGAATTATTAAGACTAAATATTTGTTTCCACAAAAAAATACTCAAACAGAAAGTCTCTTATCCACAGTCTTTTCCCTATCATGATTTTATTATATCTGCACCTGATGATAGTAAGCACTTCTTAGTAAAGTTTGCCATCTAGTGGCAACTCTAATCATTTCAGTGATACATTAAAGGCATATGTAGTAAAGATTTACTTATCCAGAATATTTGAGATACGGGGTGTTTGTGCTAACTTTTAAGCAACTTTGGCATACCACAGTTATAATTACCTACATCTTTATGGTACTTTTAAGGGTATTACAAGTTAATAGTGCAAAATCTGAAGGCAGAGTGACTAAATTCACAGCACAGCTCAACCAACTTTTTAAAATTTTGTAACGTAGATAAATTATCCTTTCTCCAGATATATTTTCCAATACAAGTTAGTAAGAATTATATCAACCAGTACAGTATGAGATGGTCAATGTGGCACAATCAAATTTAAGACAGTAACAATAAAGATAATCTCTATGTAAGATTGGAATTTATTGTTGCTATCATCTGTTTGCTAAATTACCTGGAATGATCCTAACTACAAGAAATTATCTTCTACTGTGAATCAATGTGTAGTGTTCTTCACTGAAAGACTGTTGGAAAAAGTGCACACACTAAGACTTAACAACTATATGGTGTTTACAAGGAACTTTAAGTATTTTCCAGACAGGAATTTACTTGATCCTAACAAATAAGCTACAGTGTAGTGCCCTTATAGCTGAGGTTTTCAGATGTAGAAAGGGAAGCGCTTAAGTGACTTTTTAAAAGTCACTTAGCCATAAGTAGTAAAGCCAAGTTTTAAGCACAAGTGATCTTGCAGTGTAACTGTGCTCTTAATTACTATTCATGTTCCCTACTGGTATAAATGTGGTTCCCCCCCACACACCCGTTATTTATCTTATTGTTTTTCTTATGAGGAATGTTAGCAAAATCCATTCTCCTCTTTCCAAATGGAAAATAAGTTCAGTTCTTTGTGGAGGAATAAAAGAGAAAAAGGGATCTCAAAATGGCCCTTTAAAGTCAGTATTCTTGGGAAATTTGGAAGTTGGTGGTTAAGGCAGTGTAAATTTTATATTTCCAACCCTTGGGCACTTTTATCCTTCTTTTACTTAATATATGTTTTTGGTTTGCAGTGATAGATGAAGAATATACAGTAGAAAATGGCTGTGTGACTGATATATCGCTTACCACATGGAATGAGTTTTACTATTTCCAGAAGTTCCAAACAGAGCATTGACTGTGTGGAAACAAAAAGACAGTTTATACACTTGGTCCAAGGACAGAAAAAGGAATGGAGAGCATTACTAGGGTCTCCAGCATATAAACTGATGCCAGGATGTCATAAAATGTGGACATAAAGTTGGGCATTGCTGGAGATTAGTAAGATTTCCAAATGAAAGGCATAATCGAATCAAGATATCATTTTCAATAAGTGTACATCTGAACACTTAGTCCTAGGCACAGAACTCTTTTGTGGACATAATCTCTTCCCTTATACTGACCCTTTGACCTCAGTGTCTCCATTTCATGCTTAACATCTTTGCTACTGACCAGATGGGTCTTCCTAATAGTCCAGCTTACAAATTGTTTGAGGAATGGTGGAGCACTTTGGAGAGCTTCACATTAAACCTGCAGTCCCCAGAACTTTAAGCTTTTTTTTTTTTTTTTTTTTTTTTTTGGCCAGTCCTGGGCCTTGGACTCAGGGCCTGAGCACTGTCCCTGGCTTCTTCCCGCTCAAGGCTAGCACTCTGCCACTTGAGCCACAGCGCCACTTCTGGCCGTTTTCTGTATATGTGGTGCTGGGGAATCGAACCTAGGGCCTCGTGTATCCGAGGCAGGCACTCTTGCCACTAGGCTATATCCCCAGCCCAACTTTAAGCTTTTAAACATTGTATTTAGGTGAATAGTTAACATTTATATAAAGCACAAAAGCAAAAATTTCTGTTTTTTGCTTCTTTATGGAAGAACAGATATTCCATATTAGCAAGTACTGTTTATTCATCCACTCATGAACACAAATTAAAAATGAAATTATTTATAACTACACTTTTCTAATTTTCATGAAACTTTACTAGAAAAATAAGTATCCCATCCACTATTTTAAATGAAAAAAAATTCAAGCGATAACATAGTCTTGTATGTGGTCAGGCTTCAAGTATAAATGTTATTTTTAAATTATGTTTCCAAGTAATTATGGCAATCAACTGATACTTGACTATCAAAATTAGTGCAATTCTTCAGAGGGCTTCTTCAGAGATTCCCACTGGTGGACCTGTGTCTTGTCAGATTCTATACCTGGACAGAAAGAAAACACTTGCTAAAGATTACTGATAATATTCAGCACAAATTCAACACCAAAAATCTAATTATTTACACAAATATGTCACATTTTTACAAAGAGATTAAGTAATGCATTCTGCAAAAATATAGAAAATAAGCTAAGAATTCTCATGCATTCAAATATTTCACCACTCTAAAATGATGTATTTTCCATTCTTTGTTTTTCATGTTTGTATACTGGATCAGGTTGAGCTATACATTACTCACAGATCATAAAAGCCCCAAAGACACATACTTGGATCTGGTGTACTTACAGCACAAAATGCCTATGTGCTGGCAGAAGAAGTCTGTACAGAATTACTCAGAATTCATCAGCCCACAAAAATGTAAAGGGCCAAATCAGCAATGAAATATCATGCCAAAAAGAACTCAAGATTAAATGTTAAAATGTTTACTGTGCAACTAAATATTTAAAATATTTTTTCTTGAACAGGACAGTATTTGAATTGGAAAACTGTGCTGTGGCTCATGGTATAATAATGAGAGTACTAAAAAAAGTTTATATTAAGTTCATACTGTAACTCAATTACTTATAGTTAGTTTTTCCAATTAGCTAATGTAGAGAATCAGCTTTCTTTCCTTCCTTCTTTCCTTCCTTCCCCCCTTCTTTCCTTACCTCCCTCTCTTCCTTTATCCTTCCCTTTGTCCCTTCCTTTCCTTTTTCCCTACTTCCCTCTCTCTCTCTCTCTCTCATCTTTTTTCACTGTCTTCCTCCTTCCCTTTCCTTTGTTCTTTCCTTTTAGAATATAACTTTGAATTATTATAAGCATGTAGAGAGAAATTGTTCCTTTACTGATTGAAAGTCAAAGTTAGCCAGGTGCCAGTGGTTCATGTCTGCAATCCTAGTTATTCAGGAAACTGAGATCAGAGGAGTTTGGTTCAAAGCCAGGCTGGACACCTCTAACTAATTATCCAGAAAAATGCTCATCTGTAGGACTCTCTCTCTTTTAATTATATTTTAATCATTAAATAATTGCACAAAGGAATCATCTTGCAGCAAACCAATGCATAAATACGATGTATTTTCATTGATGTCACCTATTTCATAACTTTATCCCATCGCTTCCAATCCATCCCTCCCTTCACTTTTCTAAGTTTCATAGGACTATCTTTAAACTATGCTTCAAATGCATATGAAAATATTTAAAATATTTGCATTCAAACATTATAAGAAACTCCTAAGTTCTATAAATTGTAGGAAATTGCAGTTAATTATGGGGTGAAGAATGCTTTTGAAAAACTTCCACATGAATATTAAACTTTGTTAAGTGGAAACTCTTAATTGTGTGTTTGATTTATACAATAAATCTCAAACCAAATCTTGAAAGAAAAATAAAATAAAAAAGCAGAGAGACAGAGACAAAGAGAGTTTATTGTAAGGACTGTTAATTGTCAGAAACAAGTAGTATGATGAATAATAATCTATAATATAATGTCTCAATGTTAACATAGCATTTTGTAAAAGTGGAATATGCCAACACCTCGGCAGAAAATCTAATTTGTGGATAAAGATACTCAATATGTTAGCAAAATTTTAAAAATCTGTTACAGAGTTTCCATAAAATATACTATGATAGCAAAAAAGAAAAAAGAAAAGAAACACACAAAATCTTATTACAACGGAAATCCTATCAATTTCCAAAAGTAATATGAAATAATTAGTTAGAAAAGTAAAAAACTACTAGAAGTTCCCATGCTTCCATCTCTTTTAAAACAAATGCAAGATTTCAGAGTTTTAATTCACTACAAGGTGCCAAGTATTATATGTTCAGAAAATAAGCCCTTATAAGAACAACTGGTTTTTCATAATGAGCTCTTTCAAGGACAAATTCATATGACTAATATGGTCCATTAAGATCAAGGCAGTGTGCCTGCAGAATGCACTGTATGAACTGTACCTGTTCTATCTGCATCTATGGAACCCCTGAGGTACTCAATCTCAATAGAGCTACTTTCAGACGATATCATTTTCTTGATGCTCTTCTAATATTAAATAAAAGTAGAAGGATTTTTGCTATTTTGCTTTTTTTTCTCATTTGTCCCTATTTTAATTTCTGTACATTTTATCTTGTATGTAACTTTATCTGTTTAGGGGAGGGCAAAGAGAAACACAGAAATGGAAGGAAAAATGATGAACAAATGCAGCAATGAAACTCACTAGACACTAGACAAGTTGAAAATGAACTACACAAATTATGGGGAAAGGAAAAAGGAGGAGAAAACAAGGAAAATAGGAAGAAATGTGGATTCTTTTAAAATCCTAGATTTAGAAGAAAAAAGTGGCTTTGTAGCATAACTATTTTTAATAAGGAAGGGACATCACAACTATGAGTTTATTTGACATTTTTGCTTATTTTTTACGTACATATGAAAAGAGTATTAACTGATAGATTTGGAAAAGAACAAATGGTTAAGAATGATTAAATCACATCAACTCCATTTTAATGACATCTATTATTTCTTGAACTAAAGTTTTTTATTAAAATGTTTTCTGACCCTCATTAATGGGATAGCTGTTTCTCACATTCTTTAGAAACTCCAAGTATTGTATTAAATTACTATTATAACCAAAATAAACATGCTTTCTTGATGAAAAACGATTAGCAGAAAATCTCTAAAATCATTATTTTGATTTATCATTGATATTCTCCAAATCCCAACTTTCCGTATTCTGCCTCGAGTTTCATATAGGTTGCTTTGATGGAATGTAATGGACTATTTCGACTCTCCAGGTCCTTTCTCCTCACCATCAGCTCTGTTTTCCTCTGTTTCCTCTCATTCCTCCTTCTTTTTATCATCCACTTATTCATCTTACCTTTAGATTTACTTATTTTGCACTTTACAGTTTTCATTTACTTAATTTAAAAGTCTGACAACAAATTGTTTCCTTTGCATGGATTGGAACAGTGTGTATTACTGGAATTTTAATCATTTTCCTATCTTTCTTGATTCTCAAGCTTTAATCTGCTTAAATGAAGATTTTCATTTCTTTAATTTTCTTTCTTTTCCTCTGGCATTTCACTTACTTGAGGCATTTGAAAGGCAGTAGATTTCAAAATCTCTGATTTAGCATATTCATGTATATATACATATACAAGTATATATATGTATATATATATATATATAATACTATCCAGATGACTAATACATGGAAAAGTTTAAGCTGTTCATTTTTGCACTAAAAATAATAGTAGTATTTTCATTTAATATTAACAGTGTAGAAATTGTTTAATATTGTAAATTTTGTTCTCAATGTTCCTAACTAGACCTATGATTGTTTTTCATGGTATATACATTTCTAATTAGCTCATCTTTGTCTACTTTTTTCTGTCTAATATAATTTTATTAGCAAGCATGATCTTTGATAGATTTGAATATATGTAAATATGAAGGACATCTTCAGGAAATGACTCAGTAATTTTCATGTTTCTGCTTTTTCTCACCAGTCAAATTAACAAGCAAACCTACTTTATGGACTCAAATTGTTTTTATGACATTTTCATGGAAAAGCATTTAAAGAAGAAAGAGCCAATGTTTAATAAATGGGCTCATTGAGATATTTTCATTTGGTGGTTTCTCCTTTCTACTTATTTATTACCAACAATTTAAAATATCTAAATCCAGAATGGCTCAGGACTCCACATCCATCTTCTTCATTTACAAGAGCCTTGCAATAAGATTATAGCAGATAGGAGTTTCTAGTGCTCATTTATTCATGCCATATTCTTTTAAATCATTTCATATTAGTAATCCTTTTGGAGCCCATTAAAATTGAAACTGAAACTATGAAAACAAAAAAACCCCAAAAAACACAAAAACAAAAACTCTACCTACTAGACAACACTTTTCAGAAGTGCTTTCAATTCCATCTACACCAGAATAAAATAAGAAAAGGGAAACAGCATTCAAATTTCCATCTAAATGTACTTGAATTATAAAACAAAATTTAATCACAGATTAAGTGCTAACTTAACATATATAAACATATATTTATATGAATTTTTCACTTTTTGAGTTCATGTATTTAGTCACAATTATTTTTCACTGAAAGTATATGTATTTTAGACAAAAACAAAAACATAATCAAAGAGAAAAATGGAATAATGTTCACTTCTTTAACTTATCTTTGAGCTTCTAAAGCTTCCAAATAATGCAAAACTTCCTCATCACATTATCTGTGGAGCAACATAATATGTAAACTACTTAACATCTTTATTTCCACATTAATCACCAAACAAAAGTGTAACTTCTTTTTGAAACATTGACATTTTCATTGAGATCCTTCTATTTACCAGGCAAGTGCTCTGCCACTTGAGCAACCTGTCCACAGCTTTTTATTTTCTTTTTTTAAAATGTACTCACTGCCTTACATATGAATCTGTAACCCCTCTGTATCACACTTTGACAATAAAGAAAAAAGTTTATTATTTTTTTAAATTGCTTTTTGCCAGTCATGGACCTTGGACTCAGGGCTTAAGTGCTGTCCTTGACTTTTTGCTCAAGGATAGCACTCTGCCACTTGAGCCACAGCGCCACTTCTGGCCATTTTCTATATATGTGGTGCTGAGGAATCGAATCCAGGGCTTCATGTATAGGAGGCAAGCACTCTTGCCACTAGGCCATATTCCCAGCCCGAAAAAAGTTTAATAATAAAAAAATTAATTTTACTGTCAAGGTTATGTACAGAAGGGTTGCAGCTACATACTTAAGGTAGTGAGCACACTTCCTGTCCCTCGTTTATTCTCCCACATTCTCCTCCTCCCAGGTCTTTGCCCGCCCCCTTTCCAGGAATTGTACAGTTCATTTCCAACATATTGTCTTGTGACGAACCAATGCCATAGTTTATTTCCTTAATTAAAAAAAAAATAAAGTCTAGTGCCTGGGAATGTGGCTTAGCAGTATAGTGCTTGCCTAGCATGCAGGAAGCTCTGGGTTCGATTCCTCAGCACCACATAAACTGAAAAAGTCGTAAGTAGCGGCACTGTGACTCAAGTGGCCTTGAGCAAAAAGAAGCCAAAGACAGTGCTCAGGCCCTGAGTTCAACCCAGGACTGACAAAAATAAAAAGTAAGTCTTAATCTTTGACAGAAGGCTTGGGTTTCCATCTACCTAACAGTAGTTACTGAAATGAGGTCTTGTTAACATTTTCCTCAGGCTGACCAATGAAAGCAATCCTCCAAATCTCTGGCTTTTGAGCAGCTGAAATTACAGGAATGTACATCCTTGACTTGGCCCAAAATGTTCATATATCTGTGCCTGTACTGGGGGATTGAGCTCAACCTCCACATTTAGTTTGGTCTCAAAACTTGTACTCTACCACCTAAGTCATGTCTCTGCTTCCCTTTTTTTTCTAGGTAATTTGAGATGAGTCTCATGGACTTTTCTTTCAGGTCTGGCTTTGACCCAAGATTCTCATATCTCTACCCTCTGCGTAGCTAAGAATACATGTGTGCTCCACCAGCACCCTGGTTTGTTTCCATTTTCTTTATTTTTTTTTTTTGCAAAATAAGTTTTCTTTGACATTAAATGATATTTAAAAAATACTGTGGTTCAAAGCATATAATTTCTAGATAATGCTCTTTTCCACATTAAATTCTTTTATTTTTATTAAAATATTTTGTGCTGTGGTGATGTGGATATGAAATATTAAATAAACACGATGTTTCTTATCTTCCATTAAATATAAATTGACTTTCATTACTTTTGTTGAAAATAAATATTTGTACTCATTATCTAATATTTACATACCTTATATATTCATTTTTCCACCAGTATTTTTATGTTACATAAACAGAGTGTGTACTGTGAAGAATGCACAACTGATATAATTTTATAAAATACCCATTGAAATAGATCATAATAATCCTAGTGTTTCATGGATTTGCACAGCTTTAATGAAAGTTAAGTTTACATTTCTTGACTATATACAGTTACCATACTGCATTAACCTGCATGTTTTTGTGAAGCAATCTTATATATATAGGTATAATATATACATATATGTTATGGATACATATATATTATATACATTATGTATACATGTATGTATATATAATATATACTTATATCATATATATTACACATAAGGCATTGGTAAAGTTAAAATGTACATGTATCTCCTCTATCATTGATCTCCTCAACATTTATAATTATTGTCTTTTTTCACTCCCTATTTCAAAATATTTACTTTCTTTTTTGTACATTTTCTAGAGGATAGGCTCAAACTAACTGATATTCCCATCAGCTTGAATAGTGTTGAAAGGAGAAAATGATTAAAATAATGAAATAATAAGGTTGAAGTACAAATCTATTCCAGATATCAAAATAATAATCATTCAAAATGTCACTGGAGTAGTTCCAATAAAAAAGTGAATCAATGTAAAAGAAAACATCAATATTTTTAGAGCAATCCCAAAGATGTAGTAACAAATTTGTCTTTCAATTAAAACAACAATCTTACCACTTTAACTAAATGAGAATATTTTAAAAATCACTCTTACCTAACCATAATAAGTATAAAAACTATAATTCCTAATTATTTTCAAATCTTGCATGTCAAAAGTTTAAGATACAGATAAAATTATTACCATGAGGAATTATTTTTCTTATGTGACTGGGGATTAATGAAACCTAATAAACTAATGAAATAAAATTTAAACATAAGAAATTTGGAAGAATAAAAAAGATAAAAATTTCCTGGGAGGCAGTGGCTCATACCTGTAATCTTAGCTACTCAGTAGGTTGAGAACTGAGGATTTTGATTTGAGGTCAGTCTGGTAGGGAAAGTTCATGTGAATTATCACCTATAAACTATTCAGAAAAAGCCAGAAGTGTCACTGTGGCTCAAGTGGTGGATCACTAGCCTTAAGTAAAAGTATCTTACGGGGATGGGAAAGTGGCCTAGTGGTAAAGTGCTTGCCTTGAAGCCCTAGGTTTGATTCCTCAGTACCTCGTAAACAGAAAGAGCCTCATCTTGTGTTCATAAGGGTATAGCTATTGGGCTCTTGTGGTCCTCTACTGTGACTTGCCTAAACCTGTACTAATTATTCCCAATAAGGGAGACCATAGAGTCCATGTTTCTTTGGGTCTGGCTCACTTCACTTAGTATAATTTTTTCCAAGTCCTAAGTGAAATGAACTCCATGTTATGGAAACGATTGTTATATCACAGTTGTAACTACTTCCAACGTCCCATGTGTATATGTAGCTTCTGTTATTGATGATGTTCTTGTATCACCTTCTTGTGGTTGTACCTACACTATCTCTGTAATCTTATCTGAGTATATTGGAAACCATGTATACTGGTATTAGAACTAGGAAAGTGAAAGGGAATACCAAAATTGAGAGACACAGGGTAAAAAAAGAAAAACAACTACAGAAGCAATTCATGCAAAACTGTTTGGTATAAGTGAACTGAACACCTCAGGGGGGGAAAGGAAAAGGGGGAGGACGGAGGGGGGGTATGAGGGATGGTACAAGTAATGTATCCAGTGCCTAACGTATGAAGCTGTAACCTCTCTATACATCAGTTTGATAACAAAAATTTGAAAAAAACAAAAAAAAACAAAAAAACCAGAAAGAGCCAGAAGTGGCATTATGGATCAAGTGGTACACTGCTAGCCTTGAGCGAAAAGAAGCCAGGGACAGTGCTCAGGCCCTGACTTCAAGCCCTAGGACTGGCCAAAAAACAAAAAATCTTAGGTACAGCACACAGGCCAAGTTCAAGCCTCATCCCAAAAACAAAATATGGATATAAATAGGTTTATAATACATAATTTTTATAACATATAATGTAAACAATATATAATGGAACTCCATTATGTTTTTACTATATAATTGTTGAATAACTAGGTTAAAAATTCAGAAGAACTTAAGATTGATTCTCTAGCCATCCCTTTCACAGCCAAAAATGTATATATCAAAAATGCCATATCTTAATGGGTCTTCAGTCTTAGTTATATGCTGGCACATTTTGTACTATGGTTTAGCCCATCTATTTACTGATTTTTCCTAAAACAAGTTATTTGAAATGTAAGCAAATCTTGCGGTTTCCTGGCAGGAAGACCCACTTGTCCTTTTCACTGGGGATTGGTGTTACATTAGTCCCAAACCCTTGCAAAATGTGTGAGCCCATTTTCTTTCTGAGAGTTCACATGAATTGTTTCACAGTGTACAGGACATTCAGGAAACCATGTTTACTTACTCATCCTTCCTCCTACTGAAGTGTAGACTTGCAAAGCTCGAAGACTTCAACCAGAAGTACCTGTCACTCTTATTTCTGCACACAAAATGTATTTGAACTCTCAGTCTGTTGTCTTAACTGAATAAAGAACAAAACCACAGTCAACACAGCAAACAACTAAGCACATATGAGGTATTTAGGATTTTAGAAAGCTCAGTAAAAGAGTTTGGGTTTTTTTTGGCTTGGTTTTGTTTTTGTCTTTTTACTAATTACTTATCTCAATATCTTACATATAGTCACTGATATTCACTTTTTTGCTATATATAAAGATACTGTTATAAAAGACTCTAATGCCAGATGAATTTAGATATGAGTTTTTATAAATAAAACTAGATATGAAACGTATCTGCAATCAAGTTTAAATTGCCTAACAGCAAAGAGTACACTGCAACTTGTGGAAAATGAGAATTGCAAAATCTCTCATGCAATAAGAATTCATTCAAGAAGAAATGGACATAAAACTACAATAAACGATGAAATATGAGGTCAATTTGACACTAGTTGGTTTACTATAATTAGTGGAAAATAAACATCTGGTTCTTTATGTAATTTAATTACAGAAACTTAACACCACTTATTTATATTTTGAAGAATTCTCACATTTACTTTAGGATTTTCACCAAATAAAGAATCTTTGGGTATCATGTGTGGTCATCTGAAACCATTAAGCAACTTTCTGTTATAATGAGTTAAAAATAAAAGTTAATATCCAGTCTTAGTGTGCGTATAGAAATAGGCAGCATTGAGGAGCAGTATTGAGCCAAGCAGAGGCAAGTACCAGGTATTAAACCAGAGTTACAGTATAATGAACAAGATGAAAGAAGTTGGTGCTTTGTGTAACAGTTTAAATGGAACCATGTGTATTTAAGAATGCATTGGATATTGCCAACATGTGTCTCTCACTGACTCTGGCAAGGTAGGAATTAGTAGAGAATCATGTAGATAAAAGTCATATTACTTCACTTTTCCTCTAACTGATTAATGGTTTTTCAGTGAATATAGCAGGAACAGGGAACAGGAACATTATTTGGTCCAGTGAATTTGTCTTCAGATGTAACTTTACTAGCTGTTCTTTGTACTATTCAACCTTAGAATTTTGTGCTAGATCAAAAGAGGGCATAAGGCAAGAGGTAACTATGATTTCTTTCTAGCTTTTGATAACAGATAATTTTGATATTTTTCAGAGAATTTAAGAAATTAGAATTATTCCTAAGTAGTTTTTTTAGTCCTGAAACCAGTATCTGAATTGCACAAAGAGATAAAAATTTATTTTCAGGAATATAATCACAAAAATATAAAAGCCGATAGAAACAGAAGCGATATGAAAAATCAAGAAAATCACTAGACAGGAGAAATATGTACAAACCAGAAATGTTTCCCTGAACACTATCAGAAGGTGGATTTGGAATCCCTATGTTTTCTTTCTTACATAAATAGAACATGTAGTTTCTGAATTATTTTTTTTAACCAGTTCCAGAACTTCTGGGTAGCACTGAGGGGGTGGGATAGTCAGAGCTAGAAGACATAAACTTTCATATTGGGGGACCATCTTTACAGTGCTTTTGTGGTTGAAGCACAGTCCAGCAAGTTAATTTATTTTAATGCCAAATTATATAACCATCTTAGATAGAGTGCAATGTGCTATTATAAGTTACCACAGGGAAAGATGAATCCTCTTGTCTATACAGCTAGTAGAAACTGTCCTAAAGACAGAAAGTTGAAACAAATAGTTTATATATGGCTCTTGTCCAATTTTATTTCTAGAGCTTCTTGAAATCTCTTCTGCTTTCATTTATACAAAATGTTTCCTTTTATCTATCAGGCAATATAGCTTTACTTGTATAACTTAATGGGGAGAGGAAGTCAAAGCTAGACTCAGGAAATATTAAATCCACAAAAATCTCAGAAATATTTTGTTCATGTAGTCTCATCATTTACAGAAATTCGATTCAGTTGTAAAGGTGAAAAACAGATGCTGTGCAATAGGTGAGTGGATCAAAAAAAGGGTACCTATACACAATGGAATTTTACACAGCCATTAGAAAAAATATGATGTCATTTGCAGGGAAAAGATGGATCTAGATCAAACCATGTTATGTGAGGTAAGCCAAGCTCAGAGAGAAAAGTGGTGCATATTTTTTTGCATATGTGAAAGCTAGATCTAAAATATTCTGGGCCATGATAAATTATATAGGACTTAAGGCATTCACACAGACTGAGACCAAAGGAGAATATCCTTCAGGGAGGAACACAAAGGCACAATGCTAAAATGCTTCTAATTAACCTAAATGAATCCCAGCAAATTGAAACACATGTATTGTTCTTCATTGTTGTTTTTTATTTCTTGTTTCTTCATTTATTTGTCTTTCTGAGGGTACGGAGGGCACATAAATAAAGGAACAAAGAGTGAACAACTGAAGCAGTAACAGTCACTAAACACAATGTTGAAAATAAACTGTTCAACTTGTGGATGGGATTGGGAGAGAAAAACTGGGAGAGAGTGAGGGATGGGGTGACATTATTCAAAAAGAAATGTGCTCTTTATAAGATTTATGTAATTGCCCTGCTACCTTTAAAATAACAATGAAAATAAAAATAAGAATAAAAAAATCATCAGAGAAGAAGGTAGAAGAATGGATTAAGTTAAATATATTTTAGTTGGGTATTACTAACTTTGTGATTTAGTATTCATATTGTAAAAATTCTAAAATATATTTTGTCCTTTTCCTCATCAGATTCTTAGTTTGGCATGTAGATAGTAAAACTAAATCCATTTACAAAAAAAAAAAACAAAAACATCAAAAGAGAAGGCTTTAAAAACTGCCTGATAACAAAGGTGCCATTATTCCATAGCTTTTCATAATCCTTACATTGAAAGACCAGTCCATCAAACCTATTCAAACATAAAAGTTGTAAGATCAAGTGATCTTGTGTGGGCAAGCTTAATGAAGTATGATAATCTGAACATTCTTTTGATATATTATCATTACATTTTTTAAAAACTATTTTATTATCACAATGTACACATAGGCTAATGATATATGCTTCAATTTTTAAAAGTTACCATAATTTGGGTGACTTTGTTCAAACAGATAAAGTCTGGAGACATAGAATAGTAACCAAAATGGGGTCGGCCTTAGTAATAAGTAGTAATGCCCACATCCACTTTCTTATTCTGTATTTCCATCATCTGTGTTACCCCCCTCTCCTCCCTTTATCACTAGTCTGGTTAGCATTTATCACTTTTGTTGATGTCTAAAAATGGTTGAATTTATTCCCTCTAGTTCTCTTTTTGCTGCCATTTTCTTATTTACTTCTCTTATTTTGTGTTTAATATGTAATACAAGCCTCTGTTCAGAGCATGTATTTAGGTGTAGATGTATTTTCCCATCTTGCAGTTTCTGCATCTTAATTGGAAAATTTAAACCATTTTCATTTAATCTGGTTGTTGATATTCTCAACAGAAAGGCACTGCATATCTAATTTCTTTCTATTTGTCCCATTGGTGCTGTTGAAAAAAATGCTATGAACTGGGTGCTATTTTAACATTTTATCTGTTTTATTGTATTCATCAAAATTACTACTTTTTTTCAGTGATTTTTTAAAAACATAAAGTCTTAATGCTTTTTCTGAAGGCCAGTCTGGATAAACTATTGACATTGAGTGTAAGAAAGTAATAATTTCTTGCATTAAGCCTATCAGATGTAATGATTACTTATTTAGCAACCTGAAAAGGAAAACGTAAGTGAGTGCTATGAGTAAGTAGTGTGTTTGTGGTGAAGAATTTATGTCAGTGACCGTATTATGGTCCAAAATATGTAGACACAAATGTCATGGGAAACTTCTTACCTGCAATAACTTGGAAAGCAGAAAACATAGTTATTTACATGTGTCATTACTCCATGCTTTCTAGCTACTTATTTGACAATGTAAGATGGGTTTAAGAGTAAAAACATCATTTATAAGTCAAAACACAGAAACATGGAGAAAATCCACAAATGTTCAGATTAGAGCTTTAAAAGTCAGCTTCTTCTTCTTACCAAACATAATAAAAGAGACAGCTAACAAAAAGTACATGAAAGCGAGTGTGTGCTTGGTTTTGAAGCAAGTGTCACTTTACCAATGCTACCTTCCCCTTTCCCCTTCTCCACTCAATCCTCAGTGACCCAGAGGTAGGGGAGGGAAAGCCAAGGGTGGATAATGCAACAAAATGCATTGAATTTGAAATCTGTCTGCTAAGAAACTCGGGTGTGGTTACTGGCACATAAAAGCAGCTGGAAACAAAGAGATGATGGCATAAACATTTTGTGAGAGCATAGTTATGCCAAGAAGCATTGCACTTGCACTAAAAATCCTGTGGCTTTGGAAAGAGACTTCAAGCAGCACTTGCTAAGTCCTGTCAAGACAATGAAGGACTCTGAGTGTCAGTGATCTGGAAGACTTTTAGAAACATGTTGTGAATACAATGAAATTTGCTACAGACTAAGGCAGAGAGTTTTCATGGTTTCTACAAAAATATTCTAAAATGCCCAAATGCTTAACATGAGGTAGAACTAGCAAATGAAAATCTGGGTTAGAAGGTTTTGTCAGAAGAATTTTCTCTACCTTATAAAATATATCATTTTTTCTAGAATTTCAAAAATTTAATTATAAACTATTTTATTAGCCTGAGGAATTATTTTCCTGGTAGTGATGGTTCTTACAACATTAAAATATGCAAAGATTATGTGTGATTTTATTTCAATTTACCTAAACATATTTCTGTAAGTAAATATGTGAGCAATAAATGAATGGATGACACTCTGAAAGAATGATTTCAGATTGATTTTTTTTTCCAGTCATGGGGATTGAACTCAGGGTGTGAGTGTTGTGCCTGAGTTTTTTGGCTCAAGTCTAGCACTCCATCACTTTGAGTCACAGCTCCACAATCAGCGTTTTTATGATTGTTGGAGATGAGAGTCCCATGAACTTTCTTGCTCTGGCTGGCTTTAAACCATGATCATCAGAGCTTAGATTCTGAGTAGCTAGGATTACAGGCATGAGGTTTGACACATATGAAGAGAGTACCTAAGAAGGTCATGTATACATACTGACAGGCACTTGTTGGATTAGCATAATAGAACATCTGTTGTCCATGGAAGCATACTCTCATTCAGTCTTTTGTTACATAGCTACATGTACAAAGTAAGTAAAAAATAAAAGAAAAGACAATAGCACATCAACATGAATGGTTACTAAAATACTGGACTTTGAAGGAAATCATTACATACAAAAGAACTTAAATATTTAAGAAGTTAAAAAGTTCACAAATTAGTATTTCAGACAAAAAGATCCCATAGATTATATTAGAGAGAATAAAACAGCTGGGCTTTGGTAACAAAACTGAAAGCATCTTTGACAGAATTGGTTTCTATTAAAAACAAGTTGAGCTCATGCTCCTAATTCTAGATGGTCGGGAGGCTGAATAAGAATTGCAGTTTGAAGCCAACCTGGGCTGGAAAGTCTGTGACACTCTAATTTCCCAGTAAGCAGCAAAATGCCATAAGTGGAGCTGTGATTTAAATGATAGAGCACAAGTTTTGAAAAAAACCTCAGGGACAGTGCTCATGCTCTGAACTCAAGCAGTGGGACTGGCACACACACACACACACACACACACACACACACACACGTTGACAGGTTAAAATAAATTATTAAATTATGTATTTGGCTGGAAATTTTTCAACAAGTTTCTCAAAGGTATTTTCTTAATGTGGTGATGCATAGTGTCATTCCCAAAAAATGCTCCTTGGGGATGTGGATGATAAACTGCATAGAGATTTCATAACTTTGGCCACAGAACTCTTGTTAATAATTTTTTCTTTCTGGTTCAGTTTTCCAACTGACACACTTAGGAAAGAAAGTGACTTTCCCTATCAATAGAAGAAGCAATTATAATAATGTCTATGAGAAAGTATATCAATGTAAACTAATAAGAATAGTGATAATCAAACTGAACTGTTCCTTGTGAAATCCAATCGCACTGGTAGTGAATATAAAGAAGACACATTTCTAATATTAATTTAGGTACTAATCCCTCAGTATTTTTTCTTGCTACAGTATCATTATGTTCACTTTAAATACATGCTCTTATATTTACAATAAATTGGTGCTGATAGAAATAGGTCAAGTATTTTGTAAATATGAGTCACATGTCTTGGACTTACACAGATATAAAACATAGAATACTGACAGCTTCTTGGAGACAGTTACGGAGTTCATGTTGGTACATGTTTTCTAATATTGTAATATTAACTGCAATATACATGTCCAGATGTTGGATATGTTGTTTATTTCCTTAGACATATAAAATGGCTGGAAATCAAAAGACAGGTCATAATGTGAGGGCAAGTGAATTGGGAATGTGTCAGAAGTGCTCTATTTGAAAGAATTTTTAACCAACCTCTAATTTCACAAATACTAAACTGACAATTTCATCTTTAAGTTTATGTATTAAGGAAGTAGTAAGGAATCGTCACTAAAATACCTATAGTTCAAACAGTTTATTAAAACATTTTATTGGGCTGGGGATATAGCCTAGCGGCAAGAGTGCCAGCCTCGGATACACGAGGCCCTAGGTTCGATTCCCCAGCACCACATATACAGAAAACGGCCAAAAGCGGCGCTGTGGCGCAAGTGGCAGAGTGCTAGCCTTGAGCGGGAAGAAGCCAGGGACAGTGCTCAGGCCCTGAGTCCAAGGCCCAGGACTGGCAAAAAAAAAAAAAAAAAAATTTTATTAGCTACCTTAAAAGTAAAACTGTTATCACCATGCATATATGTCTGCTTGTGGTCTAATACTTAAGACCAATGTAATGTTACGTTTTAGTTCATTGCGGGGTACAATGGAAGAAATGTATACTGTTCACAGAACAAACACTTTTTACTCTATTAGTGTACTGATTATCCTAATAAAGTCTCCTTTCGTGAATACAGTAACATTATAAACATTATAAAACTCATTATGATCAGAAGTTTCTTTGTCCTGACTTTATAATAGTTTTCTTTTCTTCTTTTTAAAAAAAATTACTGAAATCTAAAATCTCTGAATAATGTTCATTACTGAAATGCATTTAAAACTCAAGGAGCTGTTTATTCCAGATACTAATAACCAACAGCAAAATTTGTGTCAAAAATTTAATGCTGCATTAGAATTAAGTGCACATTAATGCACCCTGCATACCGCCCCCCCCCTCCCCATTTCTCTGTTGGTGACAATCTCATTTCAGGTTTCTGCTTAGTCGATGGTGCACAATTATTTAAAAGTTGTTTACTGCCATCTAATGTCCACATATGGAAATGTCACCATTTCATATCTTTGATTTTCCAATTCATAAAAAGCAGCAATACTTACAAAGTATATGCCGAAATCCAACTGCACAACTCATGCGTGTGGGAGGGAAGTGGGGAGGGGGAATGAGGGAGAAAAATGAGGGGGGAGGAAACAAGTTTGATGAGAAATGTACTTGTTGCCTTTGGTATGAAACTAACCCCACCTCTACATCACTTTGACAAAAAAAAAAAATTAATACAAACACATATGGATATTCCTCCTTAATAAAACTGGTCATTATTTTCCTCTGTTCATCTTTCCTACGATTTAGCCTCTGTTGTCACTGTATTTATAATACCCTGGGTATTTTATATATGTCTGCCTGATTCAAGGAAGGGAAGGGAAGGGGAACATTAAAATGGTGAGACAAAGGGCAAAAGGCAAAGCAATACAACACCAAAATGTACAAGATAATATGTTGTAAACTAACTGTAAACTGTGGTGGGGGTTAGGGGAGGAGGGAAGATGGGCAAAAAATGAGGGAAGAGGTATCAAGTCGGACAAGAAATCTCACAACCTAATGTATGTAACTGTAACCCCTCTGTACTTCACCTTGACAATAAAAAATAAAGAAAATTTTAAAAACTGACATATGAATTTGTATTTGAAGGATATGAGAACTAGAAAATACCAATATATCAAAGTTTATATGCTGACTTTGTGAAGAAACATAATGAATATTGTAAAAATAAAGCATATTCAAAGCTCAGGGTATATGTTGAGACTTTTTGTTCTACAAAATGTAAACAACATAATTTTTACAATGACCCATTAAGTATTAAAACAATAAAAAATGTAGTAACCTTCTTTGTTTCTTCTTATTATTTTTAGTTTGAAGTCAATTTTATCTCATAGTAGGATTGCAAGTCCAGCCTGCTTATGGGGGCCATTTGCTTGGTAGATTTTACTCCAGCCTTTCACTTTTAGGAGATGTTTGCTTTTGTGTTTCTTGAAGGCAGCAGAAAGATGGATTTGATTTTTGATCCCACCTATGAGCCTATATCATTTAATTGGAGAATTAAGTTCATTAATGTTGAGAGTTAGGATTGAGAGATTACTATTTGTTCCTTTCATTATACCTATCTTATTAAAAGCTGTGTCTTCCCAATTCTTGATCTCCTATTCTGGTTTTCTATTTAGGGTTCATTTCTCTGTCTGTATTGGGATCTTGATTATTTTCCCTGTGTAGTACATCCTTGAGGATTTTCTGTAAAGCTGGTTTGGTGGAGATATATTGTTTCAGTTTTTCCTTACTGTGGAAGACTTTTATTTGACCTTGGGCAATAAATGAGAGTTTAGTTGGGTGCAGTATTCTTGGTTGATAGTTATTTTTCTTTAGGGTTTAGCATACCTCATTCCAGGCTCTCCTTGCTTTCAAGGTCTCTGCTGAGAAGTCTGGGGTATTCTAATTGGTTTTCCTTTATATGTGACTATTTTCTTCTCCATAACAGCTTTAAAGATTTTCCGTGGATTCTATTGATCCTGTTTTGATCACAATGTGTCAGTGGGATGTTCTAACTGGTCTGGTCATTTTGAGGTTCTAAATGCTTCTTGTAACTGGATAGACCTATCCTTCGAGGAAATGAGAATAGCCAAGAGACATATGAAAAAGTGCTCTACATCACTGGCCATAAAAGAAATGCAAATCAAAACAACATTGAGGTTCCACTTCCCCCCAGTAAGAATTTCCTTTATCAAGAAAACTAACAATAACAAATATTGGAGGAGATGTGGCCAAAGGGGAACCCCATTTCATTATTGGTAGGAATGTAAACTGGTTCAGTCACTCTGGAAAGCTGTGTGGAGATTCCTCAGAAGGCTAAACATAGAGCTCCCCTATGAGCCAGCAGCCCCACTTTTGGGCATCTACCCAAAAGACTACAAATAAGAACACACTAAAGCCACAAGCACAACAATGTTCATCACAGCACAATTTGTCATAGCTAAAATATGGAACCAACCCAGATGCCCCTCAGTAGACAAATGGATCAGGAAAATGTGGTACATATACACAATGGAATTTTATGCCTCTATCAGAAAGAATGGCATTGCCCCATTCATAAGGAAATGGAAGAACTTGGAAAAAATTATAGTAAGTGAAGTGAGCCAGACCCAAAGAAACATGGACTCTATGGTTTCCCTCCCAGGGAATTATTAGCACAGGTTTAGGCTAGTCATAGCAGAGGATCACAAGAGCCCAATAACTATGCCCTTATGAACGTATAAGATGATGCTAAGTGAAATGAAATCCATGTTATGGAAACAAGTGTTATACCACTGTTGTAGTTACTTTCCATATGCCATGTGAAACTGTAGCTTTGTTTGTTGATAATCCTATTGTATCCTCTTCTGTGGTTGTACCCATGCTATCACTGTATCTCATCTGAATACCCTGGATATTGTATATACTGGTATTAGAACTAGGGCAGTGAAAGGGAATATCAAAATTGAGAGACAAAGGATGAAAAAAGCAAGGACTCCCAAAGCAATACTTGCAAAACCATTTGGTTTTTGACTGGACAAGTCAAAGGAGGAGAGAGAATGGGGGAGGGGGCGGGGGGAATGAGGGAGGAGGTAACAAACAGTACAAGAAATGTACCTATGGCCTAACATATGTAACTGTAACCCCTCTGTAAATCACTTTGAAAATAAATAATTAAAAAATAAATAAAAAGTCTACGCTAAAGCTTGATATACCCTTTGTCATCATTTTGTTACTTGTGCATTGAAACCTTTCTTGGTGAAATAAAACCTTAAATTATGCATTTAAAATAATTGATAACATGTTGGCAATTTCTCACATTAACTTCCCCAGTGTTGGTGTATTGCCTACCCCGTGCAATACATACTTGTAGCCTCAATTCCTGCTACAATTCTGATTAGTTTGCATTCTACATTTTTATTAAACACATTTTACTTAAGCTGGAATGTCTCATGATATCACCTCTAAGTATTTTTCTGGGTTATATTGCTATTTCATAATTCTTTAGAAACTGAAGAGTCAACAGAGAAGCACAGAACTTTTTAACTATTATAACCTTGCATTAATTGCATTCTGGTCTTTTATTTTTAACCAGTATTGAAGACAGTATAACATGAAAAAAATCATGTAATGACCAAATACAAACATGTAGCAATCAAATGAGTTAATTATGTCTGAGGGTTCATAGCATTCTAAAAGTTACTATTTGTTCAATCTATTATGTTAGAACTAAGGTTAAATCTTCATTTTTATTATAACTCTTCAATGTTTAGGATCCTTTAACAGAAAAGGAATTTACCGAATATCCCTGTTTCTATTTCTTACAATTTCCCCAGGTCACAATTCCGATATAATAACTAAAAGAATCATATGAAAACCAAAGCATATGCTAATCATATTTTAATACCAAAGCCAGATTTTAAGGATGATTATTTAAAAAAGTAGTTTGGGGCAGAGCATGATAGTCTCAGTCTTTAAACCTAATCTAATCTCCAGTATCTTTTTCTCTTCAGATGTCTGCCACAGGCTCACATCTAAATATTCCATAATCCCCCAAACTTGGACTTCTCTTTCACTCCTTTCATGATCATCAAAATATAAATTTAAAGATATAGGAATACATGTATATACTTAGCTAAACTTTTAGAACTATCGAGAAACTAGTTGGCATTTAATGCAAATAAAGGTTTCTTTTGTTTCTTTACTTTTATTCTTAAGAATCTAACTTAGAAGTTGGTGCCTAATGCCCTAGAATATTAGTAAGTATTCAAATTCATACTTCTCTTAATATAAAGAATATTCAAATACAAAATATTATTTTAGAAAGCAGTGCTCTTACTCAAATGGTTGAGCAGTAGCCTTGAGCACACAGAGACTCAGGGACTATGCCTAGGCCCTGAGTTCAAGCCACAGCACCACCAAAAAAACCTATTTTAATATATGAAATAAGTTCCAATTTCACAAATGAGTAAAAGTAAAGTTTTTCCTACTTATTTAGCCTAACCCATGACCTATAGATTACCATTGCAGTTAAGAATTAACATGAAGTTTGCATGCACTGAGGGTATGGCGAATTAAGGTTAAGTACTCCATTTCTGCCTAGCTCTCACCCTGAAAACTTCTCTTCTTTGTTGTTTTTTTTTTTTTTTTTTTGCCAGTCCTGGGGCTTGAATTCAGGGCCTGAGCACTGTCCCTGGCTTCTTTTTGCTCAAGGCTAGCACTCTGCCGCTTGAGCCACAGCGCCACTTCCAGCTTTTTCCATATATGTGGTGCTGAGAAATCAAATTCAGGTCTTCATGTATATGAGACAAACACTTTACCACCAGGCCATATTCCCAGCCCAAAAATCTTCTTCCAGTGTGGAAGCCACAGTGCAGGTGTAAAGCATCCTTCAGCCTGAGGCCAGTCAAGGTTCCAGTTGCTGCTCAGGTCCTACAGTTGTTTGGCACTTAGGACAGTAGATGGGCTCCCCATAGGGTGTTCTGCCCATGTTCTAACAGTGGTGAGGATAACTTGCTGAATAATTCACTGATGTCTCCACCAGTGCTGGAGATCTGAGGAACTCATGTTCCCTCCACATGCATGGCAATTCTTTTAGACACTCTCAGCAGCTTGTCACCCTGTGGTAATTCTGAGACTTGGGGATATCACGTGAGTCCTGAGTACTTGGCTGAGAGCTTTCATCCCTTCTGGGTAGAAAGCTCCTCAAACCATTCTTCAATGCTAAACACTCTGGCAGGCTGTTGTTTCTGAAGTGATCCTGGATCTAGGACTTGCTATATCCAACTAAGATGTGTGGAGCCAGGCCTTTCACTACTAGAACTTCCGCCACTGCATTGAACTTGGAGCTCATTGAAGCCTAATACCTTGTTGTTCGCTAAGCCCCTGGGATGTGACTCACTCCCTAAATCAGCTTGGTCCCAGGCTGCCAGAAGCAATACTTGTAAATCACTTGTCAGTATTCTGAACTCTCTATCAGAGGAGGCTAGATATTTTGTATTCTGGAATGATTAGCTCTCATGCAGTAAAGTTGCTCTCTCTGAGGACCTACTCTTTCTCCCTAGGTTTACTTCTGAAGACATACTGCAAGTCACAGATCTTATTGAAGCTTTCCTGCCAGGGACTTCACTGACCTGACAGGTCCCTCCTGCCTTTACGTCTGAAGCTTGCAGCTAAACTTGCTATTTTATTTTAGGGGTCACCTGGATTATGTTGCTTCCCCTCTCCCCATGAGAAGCAGACCAAGAGCCCAAACTATTTCTTACTCTACTGTGTGGCCTTCTTGTTTCCTGACACTGCTGCATTGTTCTTCTCTTATGCATGTTGTATATGTGTAAATTATCTGAGAAGCCACATATTGAAGGATGGAATCTTGGAGTTTTTAATTAGAGGATTAAAAGTCTGCAGGCAGCCAGTTGTTACAAAGGCCTGTAGCCCACAAATACACTTACCACTATCAAGAAACAGGCCAGAGAAGGAGGAAAGAACAAAAACCATACCAACAAATCAATTCAGCTCCCATTGAGAGCTGACTTGGAATGCCATGGTGACAAGAGAAAAGCCAGAAGACAGGACACAGGAGTAAAACATGGAAATATGTCGTATGGTGTAATGGTACCTGAGCTGGCCTGAACCTAAATAGGGTCAGGTCACATGGGTTGGGTGACAGGATGCTCCCAATCTCAGGCACTGGACTGACAGATTCAATAACCTATAGGCCAAGTGCCCAACCTGTCTCTGGGGATTCAAGACTACCCATCACCTGGATTGTTGGGCACTGGCTTATAGATTTAGAAGGCAGTCCTAGGCCCGCCTCTTCTCCTAGCCTGGGGCAACATGGCTGCTAGCCTCACCTCAGACCGCGTGTGCACCAAGATGGTGGCAGGCTGAACCCAGGGGGTGGTCCTGTGGGACATGACGACCGCCCATAGAGGAAGTCCCTTGACGTCACTGTGATGGACAGCTCATAATCAGCCTATCGCTGTGTCTAGCTAGCCACTCCAAATCCCTCCCCTTCCTGCCACCATTACTGCTATATAAACCCCACCCTGAAAATAAAACCTTGGATTTTGCACGACATTTTCCCTAAGCATCTGGAGACCTGAGTCCTTATTTAAATGTAAGGGGGCTAGGTGGGCATTTTTTCGCGACTTACACACGTCCTCACATTTCACACTAGGGCACACTCCAGCCTCTCCCCCGCGGGTTGGGAGAGAGTGTGCCAGGGCTGAGAGCCCTACATTTTGGCACCACAATGTGCGGCATGAGTGCACAGGAAACATAGACTTAGAGCTACCAGTGAGCCAGGGATTTTTATTTTGGGGTGTGTTAGTCCCTCCATTGGAACGATAG